>NC_073692.1:263100645-263408978 GCF_029784155.1 Uranotaenia lowii
CCTGCACAACATCACAAAATAACTATATTGCTTTTCAATTCTACTATCAATTGAAAAGGCTCACAAACCAACATTAGAATCAAAATTACAAAATATAAGCTAGACATTCTGAAAGTAGTTAGTATGAGCAATGTTTTCAGGTAAAGTACGTTGAAAAAAAAAGAGTGAGAAAATTTGTTAATAATCAGTGGAAATCATGTTTTTTGTGTGGAAAATTACTGCATAAATTCTATTTATCTCGTTACTTATCAATCAAATTCATTTTTTATTTGTCGTTATCAAAGTTGAAAATTCTACAGTTTAAATGATGTTGATAAATTACACGAATATGAAAAAATGACTTCGTGTTATATCTTCTAATTTGTTTTAAACTGAAGAGGTTTGGTTTACGTGTGTCTCGACAAGATCAAAATTCCCTAGTATAAGAGCACTTAGTTTAAAGTAAAATTAAAAAAAAAAGAATATCGATGACGTTTGGCAAAAATTAAATACCGATAGTGAACCTAACCAACTTCAAATCGTCATCGCTTCGATTCATTTTCACTCCTCTCACTAACTCTCTCCTGGGATTCTTTCGGTGCATAAAAGAACGGATGACAAGGCAGTAAAACTGATAATTAAATTACTGGGGGTAAAATAAACTGCGCTTCCAACAAGCATCAAATCCGGCGGGGACCGTAATACTTCGCTGATCTGGTAGTAATAATCATTCAACACGAACTGAAAAAGTTCAATCTTTCTAGGATAAAAGTTGCAAAACCACCACAGCATACGGTTCATATGGTAATGTGCCATTAAAAGGATCAACTTTGAACACGGCGAAATGGAAGCGAAAAATTCAGCCACAGGCATTTGGTGACACGGAAAAACTTTTCGCTCGTATTGATTGTGCCTTTTTTATTTGAAAAAAAAAAAGAACGCTACAAGTTGATTATTTACATTTGCCATTTCTATTTTAAAAAATGAATGATACTGAAATCCAATCTGTTCTTGGTGAGTGTGCTATTTACTTTGTTTTTACTTTTTTCGAAATCCCATTTCGTTTATTTATCGTGCAAACAGCTCAATCAAAGGGACATTACGAAGTCAGTCAATAATAACTTGTTTTGTGATGGTGAAACTGATGCTGGACTGTTTTTAATTTAAACGATATAATACAAATATAGACCTAAGTATGAATGAAACTTTTTAAGCTCTTGCTTGATTTCAAATTGTCGAAAAATTAGAATTTCAAATGCTTCTATTGATTTTACCCGTACAAAACTACCTCTATGAATAGTAATTTGATATTGATTGCAAGGTGAGTTTTTTTTCGCAAAACACAATTTTGTATAGCTTCAGGAGTGGTTCGCCGACTAGAACCAAGAACACTAAGCCATTTACCGATGACATGTTCGCTTATTTCAGGTTGTTTCGCTCATCGGTTTTCCTTGATGTAGGAAGGAAAACATGCATGACGATGTGAAGTACAAGTAGATATGCAACTGCATGCTTTTTGCTAGCATATAAGAGTATGCATACGAAATTGGTTCTATATTTCATATTCTGTTCCCATCTTCAGCGAGCTGTATTATGATTCTCGAAAGAGAAAGTCATACATAACTGACGTTTCTATCGCCAGGTGTTGAAGAAAATCATTTTGAATAAATCTTCATCTAAATTGAACAACAGTCTATCAACTTCCTCGCAATATCTACTATTTACATAATTTTCATTTCCCTTAATCATTTTTCGTATTTCTGACCATTTATCATTTATTTTTTTGTTTTCTTTCCTGTTCTTATTTATTTGAATATCTCATCAGTAGGATTTATGCATTGACACAGAAATAAATCTGTCGAAATTCCTTTAATTCACCCTAACACCTCTTCCATTCTCTCGACAGAATGGTAAACCCTGATCTATGTTGGGTTTTGCGCCTGGCAGGTATACCGCACATCCGCATAACCAGAACCCGAAGCACATTTCATAGTAATTTATTAACACCGGGAGCAGCCTTCTCGCCCCCAAACAGAAGAACCAAAAATGGTGTTTGCATTTGGCCAAAGTTGGATTCGTTTTTGTTCTTCTTATTTCCTACGATTGTATACCAGCTGAACTTGGCCTTGTTTTTTTCTGCTGTAGCAGAAGTGGGAACCTATATATTTGTTATGCAGGTCTTATCGAGAGGGCTTGGTTACTGACAGTAGACAAAAAGTGGTAGTGTGAAACAAATCCTTAGCAGCCGTTAGTCTTCCTCGACTCACCGAAATTCGGCAAGAAAGATAACGACCGTTTTGCGTGTTTGCGATTGCCTGAAGGAGTTTCGTTGCAGCAGCGGATGTTGAACCCGGTGCCCCAATTTAGTGACCGAGTCCATAGACTGTGTCCATTTGTGAACAAATCTAGTTATTCCTCATTCCTAATTTGTTGTATTTAGAGAGAATTTTATATCGTTATTCGTTTTAGAGATACAATCATTTGATTGTTTTTTTTTTGTTTTGATTATAGTCGTTTTACCATCTTTATGGCATTCGCGACTTTATCAACGTTGCAGTTGGCGGATCGTTATTGAAAAACTTATCCGGTACAACTGTGTTCGATGTTTTTTACTCTTGGGCTTGAACTCGCGGACATCGGCTCAGGAGACAACAGACTTGCCAACTGAGCTATATCACAAGCCCCATTTGAGTGTTATAAATCACAATTATTGAACTGAATTTTGTGAATCTAACATTTAAACTAGAACAAAAAGTACCGTTAACTGGGGCAACATGCAACACTTTTCAACTTCAATGGCTTCTAAAAAACTCAAGTCTCTGCTGCTCTTCTGGCCTTCAGCCGGTCTACGTATTGGTATTGGTGCCTCCGCCCTACTCCTCCTGGGGACTACCAGGGACCTGCTGATTCCTCCTTCGGCTGATCGGTGCACGTGCCACTGCCCGAAACTGCCGCACCGGAAGGCGGTTGAAGATAAGGGGGAAAAAGAGCCCTGAGGAAGCAAACAAAACGCTTTAAAATGTTGGCCTATGGGTTGAGTTCGTACAACTTACGCAACGTGGTTGTGCGGCTCTTTCCTTTTGTTTTTCCTTAATAACGCCTCTCCTGGCCGGCTTGTCTCGTCGAATTTCTGTCAAGTTGCAGAAATTTGGTTAGTGCGAGATGGTTGGTGCACCGCATGGTAGTGCTCACCTTTTCCTTTCTTGGTCCATTTCTACTGCACCGATGTTGGAAGTCACCTTCCCTTCGGCTTATCGGGAACACGCTCTGGAGCGGGTTTCTGCACGGTGGGGTGAGATACTGTTAGCGCGAGATGATCGGTGGACTGCATACCTGCTTTTTCGGCAAATCCGCGTGGTCACCGACCGCTAACACCGCTTCCCAATTCCGGAGGCACTTTTTCAGTCTTTCCGCGTGGCCCGTTTGACAACTCTTGTTGCACGTTGCATTTGCTTTCCTTGTATTTGGGTGCTCTTACTATGAAAATCACGCTAGGCGCATTTTAACCGATGTTGGTTTAATAATAACATGCTAATTTTACTCAGTATGGGGATGGGTTTTATATGTTTCTATTGCCATTCGCTCGTATCATATTATATTTTAAGACTAATAATAAACTTGAATGCAACAATGTTTTGTCCATCTTTTCTAATGCGATAGAGACGAACAAAAATCCTATATAAAAAATTTTGCCGAAACGTTCTCAAGCTAGATTTTAGGAACTATTCGATCATACACAACTTTCTTTTTTATTTCCTCATCTGGAATTGCTTTAAAAAAACTAAATGAACTAAGAAATTTCAATTTTGGGTCATCTCATAAACTTAGCGAGTTATCTAGTCATTTTGGTGGCCCACGATTTTTTTTTGGATTTTGAAAAACTGTAGTTTTTCCAAATCCAAAAAAAAAAATTCCAAAACAGTCAGAACTCGGGAAATTAATGTATTTAAAAATTAAAACAAGCCTAATAATACCTTTAAAATGTAGAAAACCTTTCCATTTATTTTTTTTTCCTTTTATAATAAAGAAGTAATGAAGCAAAGAAAAAAAGTTGCTCATGATACCCCACTCTCTCCTATTTATTACGGTAATACGGTAATCGCTTTTTTTTTAAATATATCTTTATTAGTACCAATTCATCATTACATTTATATTACATAAATACATTAAATTAGGTGTTCAGTTCAATAATGAATTTTCAGAGCCCTATAGTTTAATAATCACTAAAATTTATTTATTCGACTTAAATTTGCTGAGCACAATCAAGCATTTTTATAAAGGAGAACATCCTGTAGTGAAAAAAAATATTTTAAACTAAAAACTAAAGCTATCCTAAAATTAAACTAATTGTAGAGAGAGCGAATCTCTGCGATGGAAGACTGCATCGATTTGCCTCTGAAGTTGGAGATGATTTTGTTGGCCATCTCTTCGATAGATTCAATGCCTGCAATCCGATGAAGATCTTCGGTGCTGTGCCAAGGTGGAAGCCGCAAAATCATTTTCAGAACCTTGTTCTGAATCCTCTGGATGGCTTTCTTCCTCGTCGCGCAGCAGCTAGACCAAATCGGAACTGCATACATTATCGCTGGTCGGAAGACTTGCTTGTAAATAAGCATCTTATTCCTCAGGCAAAGTCGGGATTTCCTGTTGATGAGAGAATAAAGAGATTTAGTGTATTTATTACATTTAGATTGAATATCTTCAATGTGATTCTTAAAAGAAAGATTCCGATCAAGTGTGAGTCCCAAGTACTTCACGTGATCAGACCATTCTAAAGAAACCCCATTAAAAGTTATGGAATGATTTTCATTAGGTTTTAAAAAATTTGCTCATGGCTTATGGGGAAATAAAATAAGTTGAGTTTTGGAAGCGTTAGGAGAAATTTTCCACATTTTCAAGTAATTCAAAAAGGAATTTAAATTTTGTTGCAATCTACTGCGTACCACCCGTAAATTTCGACCTTTGGCTGAAAGCAAAGTATCATCAGCAAATAATCTTCTACCTTTTCCTTCTGGGACATCAGGAAGATCAGAAGTAAAAATATTGTATAAAATAGGCCCAAGTATACTACCCTGAGGGACACCAGCTCTAATGGGTATCCTTTCAGAGCATGAATTTTGATAGCTTACTTGCAAAGTTCGGCTAGTCAAATAATTTTGAATAATTTTGGTGAGATATACAGGAAAATCAAATCGAGCTAATTTAGCTACTAAACCTTTGTGCCAAACACTGTCAAAAGCTTTTTCAATATCAAGAAGAGCAACACCAGTTGAATAACCTTCAGATTTGCTAGCGTTAATCATATTAGTTACACTCAAATGTTGATGTGTAGTAGAATGTCCATGACGAAAACCAAATTGTTCATCAGGGAAAATAGAATTCTGATTAATGTGAATCATCATTCTATTCAAAATAACTCTCTCAAATAGTTTACTTAAAGAAGGAAGCAAACTAATTGGTCGATAACTTGAAGGCTCTGAAGCACTTTTTCCAGGTTTCAAAATTGGAGTTACTTTGGCATTTTTCCATTTATTGGGAAAATAAGCCAAGTGAAAACATTTATTGAAGATTTTAACTAAAAAATTTAAAGTGCTTTCAGGCAACTTTTTAATAAGAATATAGAAAATCCCATTTTCCCCCGGGGCTTTCATATTTTTAAATTTTTTGAAAATCAATTTAAGTTCATCAATATTTGTCTCACAAGAACTTTCAAACACAATTTGCTTAGAAAGAATATCATCAAATTCTAGGGAAATTTGAGCATCAATTGGACTTACAACGTTTAAATTAAAATCATGAGCAGACTCAAATTGTTGGGCTAATTTTTGAGCTTTTTCTGAATTAGTTAAAAGAAGTTTATCCCCATCTTTCAAAGTAGGAATTGGCTTCTGGGGCTTTTTTAGAATTTTAGTTAATTTCCAAAATGGCTTTGAGTAGGGTTTTATGTCCTCTACTGCTTTAGCAAAATTTTCATTACGAATGAAATTTAAACGACGTTTGATCTCTTTTTGAAGGTCGCAATAAATAATTTTAAATAAGGATCCCTAGTTCGTTGAAATTGGCGTCGACGAATGTTTTTCAGTCGTATCAAAAACTGAAGATCATCATCAATTAAAGGTTGATTAAATTTATGTTTAACTTTAGGTATTGAATTGGCTCTAGCATTGACTATTGAAGTTGTCAAATTTTCTTCAGCCAAATCAATATCTTCTATTGAATTCAATGGAACGTTTACATCTAAATTACGTTCAATAAAATTCATATATCGCTCCCTGTTAGCCTTTTGAAAATTAAAAGTTGATTTTAAAGGGTTTTCAATGGGACTTTGGGATAAAGAAAATGTTACTGGAAGGTGGTCTGAATCGAGGTCCGCATGAGTAACTAATTGACTACAATGCTCGCCTAAATCCGTTAGAACCAAATCAATTGTGGAGGGATTTCTAATTGAAGAAAAACAAGTATGCCCATTTGGATATTCAACAGTATAATAACCTGCAGAGCAGTCATTAAACAAAATATTCCCATTTGAATTTGATGAAATATTATTCCAAGATCGGTGTTTTGCATTAAAGTCACCAATAATAAAAAATTTAGATTTATTTCTGGTGAGTTTTTGTAAATCTCCCTTCAAAAAATTTTTCTGTTCACCGCTACATTGTAAAGGCAAATATGCGGCAACAATTATAATTTTCCCCATAGAAGTTTCTAATTCAATTCCAATTGTTTCTAAGACTTTTGTATTGAAAGAAGGAAGAAGTCTAAATTTGAGACGACTATTGATGACAATAGCTACACCCCCACCTTGTCGATCAAGTCGATCATTTCGTAAAATTTTAAAGAAAGCATTGCTTTTCAAGTTATTGTCTGGCTTCAAAAAAGTTTCAGTGATGGCAGCAATATGTATGTTTTGAGTTTTCAAAAATAAAAAGAACTCGTCTTGGTTAGCCAGCAAAGATCTAGCGTTCCAATTCATAATATTTAAACATCTATTTGGATCCATGAGGGAATCGTAAAGTCATAATAATTTTGTTAGCATAATTAAAAGAAGTTTGGAAAGCTTCAAACATTGAATTTGCTTTCAACATAAGTTGCATCATTTCCATTAAATTTTGATGCAAAAATTTTAATTTTTCCTCAGTAATCTCACCCAAATCAACAAAATTGTTAGAATCAGAAGAGGAAGGAGAAGAAAAAGTATTTGAATTTCGGGGATTTTCCCAAGCCTTCGCATGAACGTTGAGACTTGGTTTTTTCCCATTTTTATTAGTTAAACCTGAAGAGGGCAACCCATTTTCAACCACCTCTGAGAACGATAAACAACGAGTCTGTGGCGCAGAATCAGCCCAGGTAAAATTAAAATCACTTCGGGTATTACCCAGCCGTGATTCCAATGTAGGCCGAGGCTGACTGCGAACAGGCAGGCTGTTTGCCGGTCTGACGTGTGAAGACGAAAAAGAGGAAGGAGGAGAAGATACTTTTCTGGAAACTTTGGGGTTTTTCCTAGAAGCAACAATTTTTGCCCTAACGGGACAATCTAGGGAATTCGATTAATGATTACCTGCGCAATTCGCACACTTAAAAAATTCTGTTTTTGGCTTATCACCACCAAAAAGGCATTTAGATTTTTCATGATCGAATGAGCCGCAAAACATACATCTGACATTCATTCTACAATTTTTAGTGCCATGACAAAAAGCTTGACAACGACGACATTGCGTAATATTTTGTAAAAAATTGGTATGGGATTTACGAAAAGGTTCAAATTTTACTCGACAATGAAACATAAGACGAGCCTTTTCCAAAATTTTCAAATTATTAACCTGATCCTTTTTAAAATGGATCAAATAAAGTTCAGGAGCAAAACCAACACTACTGGTATTGTTCGTGTTGGTTCTTTTCCTCATTTGAATTACTTGAATTGGAGAAAAACCTAACAAAGAATTTAATTCATTTGTGATCTCATCCGGTGTCTGATCGCAGGTGAGACCACGAAGTACAACTTTAAAAGGACGATCACCTCTAGTGTCGTACGTAAAAAATTGGTGTTTTTTATTATTCAAATAATTTAAAATTTTTTGAAAATCATTAAAAGATTCCGCCAATATACGAGCAGTTCCCCTTCGACCGATCTGAAAAGAAATCTTCACATCCTTGACGGAAGTGACGATTTCTTTCCGAAAGGCATTTGAGTCAGGAATCGTGACCGTAATTGGTGGAACCTTTTCGTTTTTAAGAGTATAAGAAGAAGAAGGTTTCTTAGTACTCTTATCAGAATTAAATATGAATATTTCCTCATCACCGATGTTATGAAGGACATCGAATGAATTGGAAATTTCAACTTTTTTGGCAGATGGCCCTGGATTAGGTTCAGCAATCCGTTTTCTTCCGGCCCTTGAGCCGGCCGAAGACTTCCCCATGCTGGAAAGAAAAGAGAAAATATGAATAAAAGAAAATGAAAATAATTTTAGCACTGAAAAGTGCTGATTGAAATACAGGTAAGGAAAAAATAAATAATGTAAAATGTTCCTGCAGGTACACAGCAACGATACGATGCTCCGGCGTACGTGTTGACGGCTCAACGGTACAGATGGAAGTGAATACGGTAATCGCTGGTCCATTTATGGCATGGCGATTCCCATTACGGTGTTAAATGTTAAGCTTAAGTTGTCCACGTCTGTGAAACAAAAACTAATATGTCCAAAATAATCAATTGAACTTTTATCTTTAAATTTTGCATGATTTTTGCCAAAATTTAGGGCACCCTGATTAAAGAGTCAAATCTTCTTTAACTTTCAAAATATCATTATTTTTTAGTCCCACGGAAAGCTTCTTATTTATCTATGGGAAAATACAAAAGACGGCGATCTGCACATTTTTTTTTTTCAAAAAGATATGATGAAAACAAGAAAAAGGTATCAAGTATTCCCATTCTTCCCTATTCATGGAAAATTGTACTCCAAAATATATAGTAAAACACGTGGTTTTGTTTACATCTTACGGAACAGCACCTTGAGAGGAGGGTGATTTGTCAAAAAATACATGAGGGCCCTGCAATCGAAAACGCTCACTAAAGAAAATAGTAAGTTGCTATCGAAATACCGGTATCTGAACTACCTACAGTGAGCGAAATAAGAATAGCACCACTATGTGTTTTGCTTGTTAAAATATGAATGATTGAAAATCACCAAAACTTTGTTCTATAAATTGTTTTGAATTGTTTAACGGATAAATCAAGCATAAGTTTACTTTTTTTGGACGTTGCAATTGGCGTTGAGGACCAAAACTATGGAAAAAGGGTGCGAAATAAGAATAGAACCACTTGAGTTTTTTTCAACAAAAACAAGATTATTTCTAAAAATTTACTGTGTAAAAGTGAATAATAATGCTTCTACGAATTATCTGAATAGATAACTGTAATTTAAGGAGTTTTCTAGAATTTCAAATATTTTCAAAGGTTTTAAAAGGGGGTTTCAAGAGATGCTCCTCTAGCGTTTAGGAATTTGATACTTAAGCTATAATACTTTATCAAACTGCTTTATTTCTTCATTATTATTCATAAGTATGATGCAAATTGACGAAACATAGATTTGATGCTGAATTCGAATAAAAAAACAGGCTTCAAATTCAAAAATACTAATGTTTTTAAAAAATCAAACGCTATTTCTCTAGTTTCAAGTCATAGATGGCAGCACTATCTTGCAATTAAACCGAATTGATGCCAATTTTCGAATATCTGGGTCTAATTCAGGTGTGCTGTATGATTTTGGTCAAGAAATAAGTACTTGGTACCGTGTGACCGCCTTGGAAATTCTAAGATCACAATATCAAAAAAATTAGAATTTCATCATGAACCCATAAAAGTGAATTTCTTGGACCGATAATCAGAATAATTTTGTACTTTCCGATGGAGCTTGATGAACCAGATAACTAGCAGTATTATTGGTATGATTTGAAATTGAATCGGAAGTTGAGATGTGCAGGAATTTTGGCGGTGTTATATTCTTGTGCTGGTGTTTTTTTCGCAAATCCGGAAAAGATTTCTGCAGCGTGAACTCCAACAAAACTGTGTTGGAAAATTACATCGAAATGATGAATATGGGCCTAAATAAACCTGAAAAGGCAATATTGAGAATTATTTTGGTATTAACGGCGAGATAGTGCTGTCATCTATGACTTGAAACTGGAAAAAGTGATGTTTATTGAAAAATAATCTAAGTTTTTGAATACCAACTTGTTTTTTTCTGATTTAAAATAAACCGAAAATGTTTGATTCATCATTTCACGTCATTTTAATGAAGAAAGTAAGTAGTTTGGTAAAGAATTAAGCTCAAATATCAAATTCCTTAGTTCTAGAAGAGCATCTCTTAAAACACCATTCTAAAACCTTCGAAAATCTTTGTAATTCTAGAAAACTCCTTAAAATGCAGTAAACTATTCAAATAATTCGTAGAAGCATTATTATTTACTTTTACACAGTAATTTTTTAGAAATAATCTCGTTTTTGTTGAAAAAACTCAAGTGGTTCTATTCTTATTTCGCACCCTTTTTCCATAGTTTTGGTCCTCAACGCCAATTGCAACGTCCAAAAAAAGTAAACTTATGCTTGATTTATCCGTTAAACAATTTGAAACAATTCATAGAAGAAAATTTTGGTGATTTTCAAACATTCATATTTCAACGAGCAAAACACATAGTGGTGCTATTCTTATTTCGCTCACTGTATTCTTATGCCGTGGTTGAATTAAATCTATCGATTGCTTTGATTATTATGGAGGCTGATCGTGGTCGGTGCCAAAAAAAAAAAAAAACAAGTTGTTGTCGTGTATTGGGCAACATCTCCTAGGTAGGACTCATCCCTCCCATCTTCCCCAAAATTGCATGTACTTACTCGCGTGGCTTCACAATTTTGCAACGTGCTGGACAGGAACCTCTTCTCCCTCGACGTTTTCCTTTACCTTGTCGGATGAGCAGCGAAGTTCCTTGAAGCCTGGCAAGTGCGGATGATGACCGCGGACCAGCGGAATTTTTGCCACTGTGCGGCGAACTAACGCGACCTGAAGCGGCCGGAATTCGGTGCTACACCACCGGGATTCGGTCCGATTCGGCAGATGTACCACCGGTATTCGCCACGGCGATTGGATTAGGCACCTAAACTTTCCACGGAAAATAATAAAAAGGTAAAATTCACCGAGATAAAAAGGCGAACGCTTGTGAAAGCCAAAAAGGTAACTTCTACCTCTGCGAGGTGAAACTCACCTCATAGCGAGGTAAAGTTTACCTGAATCGAGCTGGAAAAAAGGTACAATTCACCGAGAAAAAAGCTGAATTCAAAAAAGGTAAATTTTACCTCGTAGTGAGATGAAGTTCACCTGAATTGAGTTGAATAAAAAGGTACAATCCACCTAGAAAAAAGGTGAATCAAAAAAGGTCAAACTTACCTCGTAGCGAGGTGAAGTTGACCTGGGTTAAGCTAAACAAAACGGTACAGTTCATCTTGAAAAAAGGTAACAATTTGCCGAATCCGTTTATTGAGGTTAAGCTGTTTTGTCATTCAGGAACAAGTTTTGCTTTGTGTCCAATATGTGAAAATCGGAACAGAACGGTAAATGTTTTCTTAGATTTCTTTAATAGTGCTGGTTTTCGTCATAATACTTTGCTTTTGTTACAGATTGGCCGACATTCCGGAACATCCCACAGATCATTCCGAAAAAGCGGGACCTAACCGGATCAATCGAAGGAGAAGGATATGAATGTGAAGGATTGCAAGAGGATTCAGCGGCCAAGGTTTCTCGGAAGAACTCGAAGAAGGTGACCGTGAGGAAGCAACAATATTATTCTGCATTCCAACATTAATCATAAAGGTAAAAGTCCCTATTATCTTAAATAAATACCAATTCTTAAACAAATTTTGTTTTATTTTTATTGAAGAAACCAACCAAACCCAGTTAACATTTACCTTTTAAATCAGAAGGTGGGGTAACGGTATTATTTACTATTTTGCTAGGTGAATGCAAAAAAAGGTAAAATTCACCTTTTTGCTAGGTGAATTGAAAAAAGGTAGAACTTACCTTTTTGCTAGGTGAATGAAAAGAAGGTAAAATTTACCGAGAAAGCTGGGTGGAAAAAAATCACCTCGCAAAAAGGTAAATTTCACCTTTTTTTAATTTTCCGTGTCGAGATTTCGCCACTGGAACGGCGATCTGATGCGCTCGGATGCGGTACCTGTTCACTTAGATTTTCGCCACTAGTGCGGCGATCGGAAGCGAACGGATTCGGCACCAGTTCGCCGTGATTTCTGCGCCACTAGTGCCGCGATCGAACGACCTCGGATTGGGCGGAGGTTCCACCGGATGTTAACCCCTGCTGCAGCGATGAAATTCGGTCCGGATCGGCAGCGGTACCACCGGGATACATTCGTGGCGACAGATTCGTCACCGGTTCGCCGGGATTTCTTCGCCACTAGTGCGGCGATCTGACGCACTACGATTCGGCACCGGTTCGCCGGAATTACTGCGCCACTGGTTTAGCGATCAGATGCAGACGGTTCGGTGGCGGTTCCCCCGGATATTCTTTCGCCACTGGTGCGACGATGGAAAGCGGTCCTATTCGGCGGCTGTGCCACCAGATGTTCTTCGCCACTGATGCGGTGATGGAAAGCGGTCCTATTCTCTCCGGTTCGCCGGGAATTTGCCACCGCATTGGCGATAGATAGCAAGCGGATTCGGCACCGGTTCGCCGGAATTTTGTCAGTCGTTCGGAGATTGGATGCCTCGGATTCGGCGGTTGTCCCCGGGATTTTTTTGCCACTAGTGCGGCGATCTGAGGCCCTTTGATTCAGCGGAGGAACCACCGGATGCTACGCCACTGGTGCGGCGATCGGAAACAGCCTAGGAAATCCAGCGAGAAAAAGAAATAAGGGGAAAAGGGCCGCCTTTACGAAAGCCCGTATAAGTCTCCACCCTACTTTTTCTATTAATCGGAAAATTACCTTTGCGACCCTTTTCTGGAGCTCGTTTTCTTCTCCTGGAGCTCCTGACCAGGGAATCGAGTTTTCCCCAAAATGGGCTGGCCTAGAGGCGATAAAAGAGCCGATTTAGTTATTGGAAATGGTTGATTTAGTTATTGGAAGTGGAAGATGTTATAAAATGGTACAAAGCGTTAATTTCGTTCAAAGTTGCCGAATCCTTTCAACACACAGGTACTGAGGGCAGTCTAGAAGTACTGGGATATCATGAGACAAAAACTTCGTAAATATCCCAAACAAAAAAATTAAACCGGAGGAAGAAATTAATAAAAACTGGGTTATCACTCAAAAAAAGACTGTTCAAAAGATGTACAAAATCTAAAGAGGTGTGTTAAGAGAATGGTTCGTGCATAAGGATTGGCCAAAGAATTAAATGACATAAAGATGTTAAAAGTTTCAAAATATGTTTTACTTTATTCCCTGAAAATTTCAAGCAACTTGGTTGAACGGATGATTTGTGACAAATATTTTCTTCTAATGCAATTTTAGTCGGGATAGGGCTTACCGTTAAAAAGTTATATGGATTACTCTTTTCGTATTTTTGTTGCAATGATCAGAAAAAAAGGTTTAAAAACCAATCTGCTTTCCTAGCTACATCTTTTGTTAGTTAGAATTCTCATGATTGTAGAATTTTGGAAACACACCATTGTAGAGAGGAGTTTCTTCTGACGTGAATTGAACCATATAACTCAACACGCCTCAAAGCATTTGCTTTCGACAAGTTTATTTTTGAAATTTTTGGCTCTTGCTGTCCTCGGGCATCCCCAAAGGTATCGCCAAGCATTCGAGAATACATATATTTATGCAAGCGTCCCGTTAGACTCAGCAAAGCATCGAATGATGGGGTTATGAGGAGAGGTTATCGTACCTTCAGACAAAAGCCCTTCACGGTCAGGCACACACACACAAACACACCTGGCGCATCGACGAGTTTGGGAACACCTTTTCTGTGCTCCAGAAGCCGGAAGCGACATCATCAGCATCGCATCACCATGCCAGCCACTTAACAAGGTGGGTACCTACCTAATGTTAGACGAAGATGACGATGATGATGACACCGATGATGCTGAAGGGGCAACACTGTCGTGCAGAGAGAGAACCATTTGTTCTTGTCCCACTGAACAGGCTCGGGTACTGAAATGATGCTTCCCAGAAGCGTCCTTTAGTGGGTGGATCGTTGAACGTAACCGTTTCGTCTCGTTGTAGAGCTAGGACGGCAGCAAACCGAACGACCGACCGACCTCTTAACGACCCAAAGCCCTGCAACAAAAGCGAGCCTCCGAGCTCAGCCAGCAAACGTTCTCGGCTAAGATTGATGCTGCAACCGCTTATGTCCTCGTCATAATCAGCTAGATCGCTGAAAAGGTCATCATCATCTCGCACGTTATCCTTTCGAGCGGCATTGATGGCATTGCGCCGCCGTTGACCTGCTTTGGGGCTGGAATTAAGCCATTGCTAGGCTGCAAGCTCGTTCATCAAGTAAAATGGTTTATTTGACAAAGGTGTCAGGGCGTAATTATGCTTCAAAATTTAGATTGACTTCATGGTGGGTAATTCTATTTGTAGAAGTTTAGGCATAAAATAAGCAAACTAGTTTGCCGGAATGTCTTACAAAGATAAAACGTTCTAGAAAAATATGCCAAATAGAACAAAACAACAAAGCAGTAAAGGTACACAATGCAGAATGTTAAATTTACTTATAATTTATCCTGTGAAAAAGGTACGATTCCAACAATAACGGATTATAATTTTCTATTTCTAACTACGATGTCGAGTTGATGTGCATCTTTTTCAATTGCAAATTCCCCGTAAACTAGCTGGCTCTTGACGACAAACTCTCCGTTGAAACAATCCTTTCATTCGAAATAACAAGTAAGGAGAAGAAACGCCGGTTAAAAATGAAGAATAAAGAGGTTGTTTACAAAATACTGAAATGTTGTCCTCAAACCCTACCTGGGGTAAGTGGGGACGGCTTTATACAGACATGATGTTAACACCTTTTTTTCAATTTTCTAATCCAATACATTTTAACTTTATTTAGCATTCGAATGATAACAAGATGGTAAAAAATAATTTGGTGTCCTAGAATAAGTAAGGGAGAAGGAGGATACTTGATCCCTGGTAATATTTATCCAATTTCCTGATAAAATGGACTCAAAAAATGCTTTTATCAAAAATTTAGAAAAATGCGCCTTTAAGTATGCAATTAAAATAGAAGTGTAGACACTTTTAGAATTCTTTTGTCTGACACTTAAAGACTGTGAAATAAAAACTAATATGGCCCAAAAAGTCGATGAAACTTTTATCTTTAGATTTGCATGATTTTTGCTAAACCTTAGGCACCCTGATTGAAGGATCAAGTCTCATTTAATGAAGGATCAAGTCTCCTTCAACTTTCAAAATATTATAATTTTTTAAGTCCCACGAAAATGCTTCTAGTTCATCTACGGGTTTATGTATCGATCTAACTTTTGCAGTAATAAACTTATAAGTTATACGCTGTCATAAAATGCAAAAGATTGTAATCTACGATTTTTCCAAAAAGATATGACGAACAAAAGAAAAATCGATCAATTATCCCCATACTCCCCTATATATTATCGATAAAACCGGTTCTAGTGTGTTGCAACATTAATCACACACAAAAATCATTGAACGATGCGTTTTTTATAGTACCATGCACTTTTTTTCAAAATTGAGGACTGTTTGAACAATAAAGTAACGTGTTTCCAAGAAACACAAGTTTGTTAAAATTTTCTTGAGAAAACACATGGAAAATATATTGTTCCCACTTCCCCCATAAATCAGGTTAAGTAAAAACACCAGCAGTCAATAACAATTTATGTGATAACTTTTTTTCGCTTTGCATCTGTCAAACTCATCTCTTCAGCATTTGTAAACAATATAATCTGCATCACATTGAATTTTATTTCAACGAAATTGATCCACTACTGATTTATAATGATTTGATAAAGTGTAACGGAAAGTCGGGTAAGACGGACACCCAAGCTAGAATCACAATAGAAAATCAGATATTACTTTTTTCATCGCAGTTTTTGCACGGATGGGCAGTTTAGTTTATTTGTTATCGCATTTATCATTGGCATAAGTACATTTCGTTCATTAAGATTGTTTTTATAGCAATTTAAAACATGCTTGCAATTTACACTTTTCAAAAATGATCGGGTAAAACGGACACTGCATAGAAAAGTTAGATATTGCCGGAAAAATGGCTACATAAGTACAAAATATTGTAAATTAAGCATTAAAGAATGTTTTTAAGCAAAATGGAACCAACTGGTCCGAATCTGCTTGCGAAAAAACGTGGTTTTCAGTGTTCCATATTTTATAGGCGCTTTTTCTACCGGGGATCAACTTTTAACAGTTTTTCTGGCCTGTTTGATATTCTGAGTGCTTTTCAACCGACAGTTGCTCTTACCAAGGTCTTTTGAAGGTATACGGAAGATCAAATCGATGAAAAATTTGAAATACCTGGAGAAACTTATGTGTCCGTTTTAGCCGACTATAAAGTGTCCGTCTTACCCGACCTAGCATCTTTTATTGCTAAATGTTTGTTGTTTAAGCCCGTTGACAAAAATGACTGGTTTTTCTTCGGGTGGTCAATGAGAAGCCTAATGAATATGCCAACGTTGAAAACTGTTGAAATTTCCGCAAATGTTGCGAGTTAAGGTCTGTTTTCTGAGTACCAAAAATGACATCAAATGGTCAAATCTGGACAGTTTTTAGTGGATTGATACTTTTTTCAATAAAATCGATCTTGTTCTCCTTATACAACTTAACGACATCCCGGCTGTAGTGGCAGCTTGCCAGGTCCGGCCAGAACTTCACCGGACCTTTGTGGGACCGAATGAATGGCAAAACCCACTTCTGGAGACATTCTTCTTTGAAAACATTTCCATTCATTGTGTCCCCAATGATGAAAATCTTAGTCTTCTTCCCACAACTACAGATCCCTTGCCAAATCATCAACTTACGAGCAAATTTATCTGCGAAAATAAACTTGAATCTACCCGCAACATTCCCTTTACGCGTCTCAAGGTAAAATTTGTTACCGGCTGTTTGTCCAAAATCCATTTTGACGTAAGTTTCGTCGTCCATCAAAATGCATCCATTGTACTTGGTCAACACTTTCTTGTACAACTTCCTTGCCCTGGTTTTGGCAACCAGGTTTTGTTTCAGCGCCCTGTTGAGGTGTTTGCTTGCATGATACAACCGTAAGCCTTCTCGCAAACAAATTCGACGAGCTGTACTGTGGTTCGTCTTGAACTTTTTCGCCAAATCACGCAAGAAGATTCCAGGATTATTGTGAACTGATCGAATTACCCTTGCTCGCAGCTTCCGGTAATATGTGCCACTTTTACGCCTGATTTGTTTTGCTCGATCCACCGTAAGGATCTCCCGGTAACGTTGCAGCTCCGAAATTACAGTCTATTTAGGATATTTCAAGAATTTTGCGATCTTTACCCCTGACCACTTCGGTTTTTCTACGTGAGTGAGCAGAATATTCTCTTACCTTTCGCCTTCCATCGTCGATAACTTTTGACTGACTGCTTCAATCTTGATGAAATTTTCACCACTAAGTAAACAAACCATCCGGATCAAAACACTGTCAATAGATTCGCGATGTGACAACTAGGGGCGCTGCAGTAAATGAAAAGATGCGATCAGATTCTATGTGAAACAGACTTTATATCGAAGAAATTTAAAAAAGTTCCCGAGCAGACTTTTATGGCAAAATTATAGCAAATTTTGCTATCACGCCCTGAGAGCCTAATGTGCTCTCATTATGCTTGACATAAGGTGGTACACAGCAAAAATGAGAGCTCAAATTTTCATACATGGTTAGCAAAGTGATACCTAATTTTGCTAAAACTGAGACCATAACTACACCTCGTTCTCCGAGAGCTTGGAGAGCACAATGATGCCAATACAAGGCATCATATAATGTTCGATAAAAGCAAAATTTGACATCAATATGCTTTCAAAACTTTTGCAAAACGACAGCAATACGAGGTATAACTAAAGCCACTGATAAACTGACGTACAAGCTAAGCCTTGAAACGTGTGTAAAGTTCCAACGGCCGTTTTCAATTAATTTTATGTGTTTTGGTTGAGCCACCAGATGTCTCCAAGGACACCAAAGAGAACTGTCAAGAAGAGAGTGAAATGTAAACAAAACAAAATGAAAAACTATTAGTCAGTTATGAATATGTCGAATAACTATTTGACGAGTTTTGATCAAATTGATGATAAAGATTCGCAACACATTTATGATATACGTAATGAAAATTTTTAGCATTATGCTTTTTTTCTAATTGCTTCAAACTAGCATTAAGCACTAGAAACAGATATGATACAAGAAAATGCTCACTCAGAAAAGCCTAGAATCGGTATTGTTTCATGAGATTGTTAATTTTAAACTCAACTGGACAAAATAACTGGTTCGACTAGCTTGCCCGAAGTTCTTAGTCTTTTTTTAGTAAAAAAATGAAGGTAAAATGAACCAGGCAAATTTACCTTGTTGTGAATATACTGAAGCCATCCATTCTGCTACGATGTTAATTTATTAATTTTTGAGATCATATACGATTGTGCTCTTCCAAGAAAGAGGTACTTCAAAAGTTTGTTCGGCTTGTTTAACTGATAGCATTTGAAATTTGCACTGGTTTTTGGAATATTAAAATTCAAGCTTGTACATCTGTTTGTTTTTTCGGCAGTCTCTGTAGTGAAAAAAATATGATGATGCTATTTTCCTCATCTTAAAATTATTCGTGGTTAATCTAATTGTATAGAATAATTCTTCGTATTGTATTTAAATTTATTCATTTTTGAATTCAAATACCATTGCGTCCTTCCGAAAAATTGTTTCATTTAAAAGAGCTATCTAG
This sequence comes from Uranotaenia lowii, assembly GCF_029784155.1. NCBI lineage: Eukaryota > Metazoa > Arthropoda > Insecta > Diptera > Culicidae > Uranotaenia > Uranotaenia lowii. The sequence continues at coordinate 263,119,558 of NC_073692.1, forward strand.
AAACAGTGCCATCTATTGCGCCGTTCAAAAGTTAGAAATCTAGCAATAGATGGCACTGTTTTTCGTCATTTTTTAACGGCTTCTTTAAAATAGAGCACTGGAAATTTTACACAAGTTTCTGAAGATTTTTTGTTCGAGCTTGTACATCTGTTCATCTGTGGTTATAATTACCTTCAATGGCTACAGGTGGCTCGATACGAACAGATTTATCACAGTCGGAAGAATCGCTTGATTCTGGAAGTGAATCATTTCTCAAATGTTCTCCTTCCGATTCATCTGACGACACAAAAATCGGTTTGGGTGCAATTGCCGCTTCATTTGTGGGCTGAAATGACAATATATTTCGTAGATCGAATACTTACTTTTTTATAATTCATGGTCATTATTACCTTTGCATTATCCGCAACGGAAATAAGCCTTCGTCGTTTCACTATAAAATTGGATGACGTAGTTGGCTGAAAAAACGGTTTCAAAACAATTTGTTTTTATTAAATCATGATTAAGCTCACTGTGCCTAACATTTTGCGGTTCTCTATAACAGGGGTGCCAGGAGGTTTCAGTAAAGATCAGGACACCGCAAAGGAAAAAATTAAGGTTTTTCAGGAGACTTCAATCTGTACCGTTGAGCCGTCAACACGTACGCCGGAGCATCGTATCGTTGCTGTGTACCTGCAGGAACATTTTACATTATTTATTTTTTCCTTACCTGTATTTCAATCAGCACTTTTCAGTGCTAAAATTATTTTCATTTTCTTTTATACATATTTTCTCTTTACTTTCCAGCATGGGGAAGTCTTCGGACGGCTCAAGGGCCGGAAGAAAACGGATTGCTGAACCTAATCCAGGGCCATCTGCCAAAAAAGTTGAAATTTCCAATTCATTCGATGTCCTTCATAACATCGGTGATGAGGAAATATTCATATTTCATTCTGATAAGAGTACTAAGAAACCTTCTTCTTCTTCTTATACTCTTAAAAACGAAAAGATTCCACCGATAACGGTCACGATTCCTGACTTCAATGCCTTTCGAAAAGAAATCGTCACTTCCGTCAAGGATGTGAAGATTTCTTTTCAGATCGGTCGAAGGGGAACTGCTCGTATATTGGCGGAATCTTTTAATGATTTTCAAAAAATTTTAAATTATTTGAATAATAAAAAACACCAATTTTTTACGTACGACACTAGAGGTGATCGTCCTTTTAAAGTTGTACTTCGTGGTCTCACCGGCGATCAGACACCGGATGAGATCACAAATGAATTAAATTCTTTGTTAGGTTTTTCTCCAATTCAAGTAATTCAAATGAGGAAAAGAACCAACACGAATAATACCAGTAGTGTTGGTTTTGCTCCTGAACTTTATTTGATCCATTTTAAAAAGGATCAGGTCAATAATTTGAAAATTTTGGAAAAGGCTCGTCTTATGTTTCATTGTCGAGTAAAATTTGAACCTTTTCGTAAATCCCATACCAATTTTTTACAAAATATTACGCAATGTCGTCGTTGTCAAGCTTTTTGTCATGGCACTAAAAATTGTAGAATGAATGCCAGATGCATGTTTTGCGGCTCATTCGATCATGAAAAATCTAAATGCCTTTTTGGTGGTGATAAGCCAAAAACAGATTTTTTTAAGTGTGCGAATTGCGCAGGTAATCATTCCTCAAATTCTCTAGATTGTCCCGTTAGGGCAAAAATTGTTGCTTCTAGGAAAAACCCCAAAGTTTCCAGAAAAGTTTCTTCTCCTCCTTCCTCTTTTTCGTCTACACACGTCAGACCGGCAAACAACCTGCCTGTTCGCAGTCAGCCTCGGCCTACATTGGAATCACGGCTGGGTAATACCCGAAGTGATTTTAATGTTACCTGGGCTGATTCTGCGCCACAGACTCGTTGTTTATCGTTCTCAGAGGTGGTTGAAAATGGGTTGCCTTCTCCAGGCATAAATAATAAAAATGGGAAAAAACCAAGTCTCAACGTTCATGCGAAGGCTTGGGAAAATCCCCGAAATTCAAATACTTTTTCTTCTCCTTCCTTTTCTGATTCTAACAATTTTGTTGATTTGGGTGAGATTACTGAGGAAAAATTAAAATTTTTGCATCAAAATTTAATGGAAATGATGCAACTTATGTTGAAAGCAAATTCAATGTTTGAAGCTTTCCAAACTTCTTTTAATTTTGCTAACAAAATTATTATGACTTTACGATTCCCTCATGGATCCAAATAGATGTTTAAATATTATGAATTGGAACGCTAGATCTTTGCTGGCTAACCAAGACGAGTTCTTTTTATTTTTGAAAACTCAAAACATACATATTGCTGCCATCACTGAAACTTTTTTAAAGCCAGACAATAACTTGAAAAGCAATGCTTTCTTTAAAATTTTACGAAATGATCGACTTGATCGACAAGGTGGGGGTGTAGCTATTGTCATCAATAGTCGTCTCAAATTTAGACTTCTTCCTTCTTTCAATACAAAAGTCTTAGAAACAATTGGAATTGAATTAGAAACTTCTATGGGGAAAATTATAATTGTTGCCGCATATTTGCCTTTTCAATGTAGCGGTGAACAGAAAAATTTTTTGAAGGGAGATTTACAAAAACTCACCAGAAATAAATCTAAATTTTTTATTATTGGTGACTTTAATGCAAAACACCGATCTTGGAATAATATTTCATCAAATTCAAATGGGAATATTTTGTTTAATGACTGCTCTGCAGGTTATTATACTGTTGAATATCCAAATGGGCATACTTGTTTTTCTTCAATTAGAAATCCCTCCACAATTGATTTGGTTCTAACGGATTTAGGCGAGCATTGTAGTCAATTAGTTACTCATGCGGACCTCGATTCAGACCACCTTCCAGTAACATTTTCTTTATCCCAAAGTCCTATTGAAAACCCTTTAAAATCAACTTTTAATTTTCAAAAGGCTAACTGGGAGCGATATATGAATTTTATTGAACGTAATTTAGATGTAAACGTTCCATTGAATTCAATACAAGATATTGATTTGGCTGTAGAAAATTTGACAACTTCAATAGTCAATGCTAGAGCCAATTCAATACCTAAAGTTAAACATAAATTTAATCAACCTTTAATTGATGATGATCTTCAGTTTTTGATACGACTGAAAAACATTCGTCGACGCCAATATCAACGTACTAGGGATCCTTATTTGAAATTAATTTATTGCGACCTTCAAAAAGAGATCAAACGTCGTTTAAATTTCATTCGTAATGAAAATTTTGCTAAAGCAGTAGAGGACATAAAACCCTACTCAAAGCCATTTTGGAAATTAACTAAAATTCTAAAAAAGCCCCAGAAGCCAATTCCTACTTTGAAAGATGGGGATAAACTTTTTTTAACTAATTCAGAAAAAGCTCAAAAATTAGCCCAACAATTTGAGTCTGCTCATGATTTTAATTTAAACGTTGTAAGTCCAATTGATGCTCAAATTTCCCTAGAATTTGATGATATTCTTTCTAAGCAAATTGTGTTTGAAAGTTCTTGTGAGACAAATATTGATGAACTTAAATTGATTTTCAAAAAATTTAAAAATATGAAAGCCCCGGGGGAAGATGGGATTTTCTATATTCTTATTAAAAAGTTGCCTGAAAGCACTTTAAATTTTTTAGTTAAAATCTTCAATAAATGTTTTCACTTGGCTTATTTTCCCAATAAATGGAAAAATGCCAAAGTAACTCCAATTTTGAAACCTGGAAAAAGTGCTTCAGAGCCTTCAAGTTATCGACCAATTAGTTTGCTTCCTTCTTTAAGTAAACTATTTGAGAGAGTTATTTTGAATAGAATGATGATTCACATTAATCAGAATTCTATTTTCCCTGATGAACAATTTGGTTTTCGTCATGGACATTCTACTACACATCAACTTTTGAGTGTAACTAATATGATTAACGCTAGCAAATCTGAGGGTTATTCAACTGGTGTTGCTCTTCTTGATATTGAAAAAGCTTTTGACAGTGTTTGGCACAAAGGTTTAGTAGCTAAATTAGCTCGATTTGATTTTCCTGTATATCTCACCAAAATTATTCAAAATTATTTGACTAGCCGAACTTTGCAAGTAAGCTATCAAAATTCATGCTCTGAAAGGAGGACACCCATTAGAGCTGGTGTCCCTCAGGGTAGTATACTTGGGCCTATTTTATACAATATTTTTACTTCTGATCTTCCTGATGTCCCAGAAGGAAAAGGTAGAAGATTATTTGCTGACGATACTTTGCTTTCAGCCAAAGGTCGAAATTTACGGGTGGTACGCAGTAGATTGCAACAAAATTTAAATTCCTTTTTGAATTACTTGAAAATGTGGAAAATTTCTCCTAACGCTTCCAAAACTCAACTTATTTTATTTCCCCATAAGCCAAGAGCAAATTTTTTAAAACCTAATGAAAATCATTCCATAACTTTTAATGGGGTTTCTTTAGAATGGTCTGATCACGTGAAGTACTTGGGACTCACACTTGATCGGAATCTTTCTTTTAAGAATCACATTGAAGATATTCAATCTAAATGTAATAAATACACTAAATCTCTTTATTCTCTCATCAACAGGAATTCCCGGTTGTGTCTGCGAAATAAGATGCTCATCTACAAACAAGTTTTCCGACCAGCGATCATGTATGCAGTTCCGATTTGGTCTAGCTGCTGCGCGACGAGGAAGAAAGCCATCCAGAGGATTCAGAACAAAGTTCTGAAAATGATTTTGCGGCTTCCACCTTGGCACAGCACCGAAGATCTTCATCGGATTGCGGGCATTGAATCGATCGGAGAGATGGCCAACAAAATTATCTCCAACTTCAGAGGCAAATCGATGCAGTCTTCCATCGCAGAGATTCGTTCTCTTTATGTTTAGTTTAATTTTAGGATAGTGTTTAGTTTTAAGTATAAAATATTTTTGCTATAACAGGATGTTCTCCTACATTGAAAACTTGATTGCGCTCAGCAAATTTAAATCTTATAAATAAATTTTTATAATCTAGTTAACTATAAGGCTATGAACAGTTCATTATTGAGCTGAACACCTAGTTTAATGCAATAATGTAATATAAGTGTAATGATGATTTGATACAAATAAAGAAAAATCGCTAAAAGGTTTTTCAGGACATCACTAGATTGATGGAAATAACACACAACTCTGCTTAGATTGAATAAATTCAAGGAGAGAATCACTGTGTAAAACCACTTCTTTAAACATATAACATATCATTGACGCTAATCTTTTTCAAAGAATAAGCACCTCAAAAATGGAGTAAAATTCTAATTGCATCTCACCCGCCCCAACAACCGCCCAAACTCATTCGCTATGTTCACCAATTGATGTATTTTTGACGCCATTTTTACCTGCAATTCCGGAATTCCTGCCAGTAAAAAATCCTCGTTTCGACGGAACGCTGTTCTATATACCACTTTTTTAATACTTTTTCGTGACATAGTGGTTCGTAATAAGCTTTCGAAGTTATTCGCCGTAAATAAATATATGTGCTGCCTTCTTCTATAGAGTAAGTAGAACAATAATGACTTCCATAACATATCGAAAGGACATACAACACATGATCTTGTTTCTGTGCCAGTTGTTTACTGTGGATTAAGCCAATATTTAAAAAAATGAAATGTTGTGTAATAATCTCAACATTTTTCATTTATGTTTAAATAATTTAAAAAAATATGTATGCCCTTCTATAGAAATATGTCAAGGTTCTAGTCAAGCATCGTTCTATCAACATGGTTCTAGTACCACCTTAAAATGACAATCACTCCGACAGAAAATGTTATATTTTCAGGTGTACCCATCCGAATTTATGACAACTGTATGTGTGGGTAATGGCATGTATGCACTGTACAAAATTTTCGCATTGATTTAACACAGCAGATGTTATTTATGTACATATGTAATATACAAGAAAAAAAAATAAAAGTACAAATTTTGTTTTAAAGTTATAGTAAATTCATGGATTTTTACAATCATTGATAAATCCTTCAATGAACTTCATACCTCAAGAAATCAACAAAAACACATCGTTGAATTTCAAGGTTTGTTTTAATTTAATTTAGTGGCATCATTTTATTCGATTTCTTTTTATTTTTTTACATTTAAAACAATGCAAAAGTGAATGTGAAACATCAAGAAACAAAACAGTCTCGAGAAGTTTTTGTGTTAATTTCTATTATAACATTTCATATTGGTGGCAGAAAACTTCATGGTTTCTCGTTTTAGTTATATTTGCATCTTATGCAGCTGTCACACGATCTTGTTTTGTCTCTTACGAAGTTGGAAAGTCGATAGAATGGAGCAAAATATAAACGTTCAATTGAAATCTAGGAAAAGAAGACACCATTATCTAATGAACACTCATGCTGAGAAGAAATACACTCGGATGGTAAAACATTTAAATCAGAGTATCATAAACTTTTAAAGAATTGTTTAAATTTTAGCCACCGCGTAAAAAGAGAGCTCTTGAAAATAATTCTAGATGCACAATGCAAAGTCCAGAACCAGGCTGCTCGTATGACAACATTGCTACAAGCAATATAGAGAAAATTCTAGAGCGTCTACATCGAGTTTGGAGAATGAAATTGAAATAGATGAAATCAATGATTTTTCTTTTCAACAAGATTTGGAAGCGTTCGAAAATGCAAATCTGGTAGAAAATGTCGATGATAACAGTTTCAATAACGAGTCGAATGACTATTCAGCAATACTCAGCGATGAGGATCTTGGATTTGCCAACCAATTCAATATAATTATATAAACCATCGAACACATGATATTTTTTTTTAATTTATTTATCATAATCAAATCTTTTTCTCTTCAGATTAACAACGATGCTCACTCAAAAAACATCCGTTTTACATCGAACTTGAAAGCCTGCGATGTTTTGTTTATGGTTTAGAATTTTTTTATTCGCCATAACCTAACACAACATGCCGTGGTGGACTTGTTGAGCATGTTAAACGTAATACTTGGTGGAAAACAACTACCGGAAAGTTTTAAATCTTTCCAATCAGCATTTTCGTGTGATTATAACTTATCCAGAACATATTTCTGCTCAAAATGCAAAGCTTTTGTAGGAAAGTCAACTCCCAATTCAAATTTTGTGTGCTCGATCAAGGATTGCGGAGGAAAAAAGGTGGATTTTTTCATCACAATTCCTATGAAAAAACAGATTGAAGAAATCCTGGCTAAACACAAAGAAGACATCGATGCTTATACACAGCAAATTGTGAATGAAGGTGTGAGTGACATTCGAAACGCAAAAAAGGTAAAAGAATTGGAGCAAAAAGAAACCTGCAGTATTGTAACATTATCAGTTATCACGGACGGAGCTGCTGCATATAGATGGAGTGCGAATAAACCTTGCTATCCTATTTTTGTAACAATTAATAATCTGCCGCCTCATCTGAGATTTAACAAAAACAATTTAATTCTTACGGGTATATGGTTAAGTCAAGGTGAGCCGCATATGCCCCTTTTTTTTAAAGAGTTTAGCGAAGAAACTCAAGCTTTTTGCAACGGAGTGATCATGAATGGAGTCTCGACGAAACTTTTTGTTGTGGAATGTTGCGCAGACTCGGTAGCTCGACCAAAAATCCAAAACATGAAGCAATTTAACGGGAAATATGGATGCTCTTTTTGTCTACAAGAAGGGACGATACTTAAAGCACTTAAAGGATCGAAACAAATAAAGTATCCGTATGAGGAACTTTTAAAACGAGATATAACCCAAACCAGAGTCTCTATGATCGAGGCTCATCATAGCGACACGCCAAAATTTGGCATTAAAGGATTATCCGTATTTATGACGGTTCCGCACTTCGATGTAGTGAATGGTACCTTGTTTTACAACATATTCAGATCATATGGTCTAAGTTTTCATTGATAATTTTCTTTCTTACAGGATTTCCTCCTGACTATATGCATGGGGTTTTGTTGGGAGTCACCAAACAACTTTGGGAGCTGTTTTCCAACAGTCGATACCACAACCAGCCATATTACATTGGGTTACGGCTTGCGGAAGTACAGACTCGTTTTGAGTCCATCCGACCTCCCAGCTGGTTTTCCAGGCGTCCTGGAAGAATAGAAGAGCTAAAAAAAACAAGGCAAGTGATTGGGAATATTTCCTATTTTACTACATGTTTCCATGTCTTGTAGGAATTCTTCCAAGAAGGTATCTTAACCATGCTATGACGCCTTCCTCGGCTATTTATAAACTTTTAAAAACCAATATTCACTCATATGAATTAGAGGACACCAGGAACGAAATAACAAAATTTGTAAAAAAATTCCAAGTGTTCTACAAAAAAAAAACACATGGTGTTCAATGTTCATTTGCTGACTCATCTTGTGGACTCCGTGGAGCAATTTGGTGCACTGTGGAATTCTTCGTTATTTCCTTATGAGAATGCAAACAGCATGATCCTGAAGTATCGAACAGGGAATAAATATCCGGTTATTCAAATTTCTCAGAAGTATTTATGTAATAGAATTTGTCATTTCAACAATGAAATTTACAGTGAAAGAGCGTCACAGTATTCCTCGAGTTTGTGGCATAAAAAAGTTAAAAACAATAATAACTTTGTTCATATCGATGCATCAAGATTCGAAAATGTTTTGGACAGAAATTTGATAATCGGAAAACAAGTGAGTGACCTAAATTTTTTTAACATCAATGGAACAAGAATATGCACCAAAAGTTATTGTCAAAATTATTCATTTGACGATTCGTCCATTTATTTGGAGGAAGAGTTTTGTGTAATCCAAAATATTTTTCTTGACACGTCCAATTTCGTTTATGTTGTAGTAGAAAAATTAAATGTACGTAAAGTTTTTGAAAATATGTTTAGCTATAAGAGGACCAACATTAAATGTGTAAAACGTGTGACAAGTTCTGTTCGTAATTGTGTTTGTGTTAGAGTACCTATGAGTAACAATGTTATCAACTATGTATCAGTATGTAAACCCAAAACGCAAATAGACTAAAAATGTTTGAATTAAGTTTTAACTATTCTAAATAAATTCATATAATGCTCACGCACGTTCATCCAAATAGTGCTTACTTAAATATTTCAAATCAAAGAACAAGTATTGTAGAAAACTTTTTTTTTAAATTTATGATTATAATTACGTACAACAAATACAAAAAATGTACTGTTTAAAATCATATTAAATAATTATTTATCCATTTGGTTTAGGTTCATTAAAAGCTTATAGATTGTTAATTAAAACAAAGGTGAAATCACAATGTTTTAACTAATTGACTAATGAAGTGCTAATCGAAAGATCAAAACTTCAAACTTCGATTCATTACCTGTACAGGAAAAAAATATTTGCAATTTGTTCAGTAATTATGATATATTTTACTTGATGAATTTAATTTCTCTACATATTATTTCAAATTCTCCTACTCCCAATGATAAACGAGTCGAATCGGTGATTCCAGAAAAAAATCAGTCAAGTTTATTTATTTTTAACAGCTTTCAATTATAACAGTAGTTTGATAGCATTTGAAAAACATAACTTATATAATTTTAAATCCTTATTTAATTCCTAAAGTAGAACAATATTTTTAAAAGACATAACTATAAAGATTTCCTGAAGACATTGCTTAACATTTTTTATTTTAGTTTATCAATAATTGTAATTTTTTCTTGAAAAGGTAATGAAAAGGTATTAATACAAAATTACAAAAAAAGATGGATAAATAAAAAATAGAATAAAAGACTTAGTTAGTTGGTATTTTAAATAAGCATATCTGGTGAACAAAAAACTTGAAATCTAACTTTGTAAGATTTTTATTACTGTGTACTACTACATTTCTTGCAACATAGTAAGGAAGAGGTAGTATTGGTGGTTATTCAACAGGGGAACTGGTTTTTCTGATAGTGATTTTGTCATATAGAGTTGTTTTTGACATTTCTTTCGCACACTTGCTGAGCATGTACAGATGAGACGGGACAATTAACCTCAAAAACTCTCGGTACAAAAAACGTGCAGCCGGTCGACACACATGGTCGTTTTTGAGGTTAATTGTCCCAAAGTTGAAAAGTGTTGGTGAAACAACGTGCATAATATCACGAACACTATCAGCGGCAAATAGGACTATACTTTTTTTCTAAAGAGACCGTAGTAACCACTATATAGGCTCGCTAGTCTTTTCAACTCATGTTTACATTTGCTCTCTTCAAATTATCACTTAGTACCTAAATAAATAAATTTTCACAATAAATAAACACTTCAAAAGATATTCACTGGGACACTTTATTCCAAGAGCTAATTCAATCTTCTCAACAAACATGAATCCTTGCTTTATAATAATCTATAATATTAATCCTTGAGATATTTTCTAAGGTCGGTCTATAGAATCTGCAAATAAAAAATAAAGTATTCAATGGTAAAAAATTAGAAAATTACAAATCCCTTTTGCTATCCAAACATTCCGAAACAAAACACAAATATCAAACATTCTCAAAGGTGGCAAGTAGCATAAGTATTGAGGTTGTATTGATAATAATTTCGTTTTTTTCTTTGGGTTTTGACGGCTGCACGCTAGAAATTATTAAACCATTTACGTTTCAAAAATAACCATTTTTGATCTTTTCCCGGGAAATGCCATTTTATGAGTTCTCCATGAGAACCCATAAAATGACTTTACGGGGAGAAGTAGAAAAATGGTTATTTTTCAACCGTATTGAATATGGCGAAGAAGTAAGAAAATGGTTATTTTTTCATTGAAATTCAAGAAGCGTTTTTATTTGATGAAAAATTCAGCTGTGAAAGTCAGAAAGAACTTTTGATTTCGGAATGCTTTGTTTATTGTGAGAATTATGTTCATCACCGTATTTTTTATTTCAATGTTTTTCATGAAATTACAATTTTACGCGACAAAAGAGGCACCGGTTGCTCACTAATGGGCCTGGTTGTTTTTTCGAATCGGTTCAGGCGGATGTCGATCGGATCTGGAGCTAAAGCCGAGCGGTGAATCGTTGCCCACACTGAACCCAAATTCACACTTAAAAAACACTAGAAGATTCACTTAAAAGTGAAAACGCAGTGAATTTCTTCATTTCAAGGGGCTCATGTACATTTCACTTGCCTCTCACTTAAGTTTTAAGTGACCGAATCAATAAACACTAGCTCATCACTTGAGTTTTAAGTGACCGGCATTGAATGTCTTCGATGCTCACTTGAAATCCACTTGACCGGTCACTTAAGCCAATATTCACTTGCCGCTCACTTAAAATTCAAGTGATTTTTTGCATAGCGAATGTCAACAATGTCAGTATTGATTGTTTCATTGTTGTTTGGAAAAGAAACAACAGAGGTTTGTTTGAGTTGGTAGATGCAGAATTAAAGTAATTTATATGTTATTAAACAATGATATTTTCCATAGGTCGACCGACAGAAACATCGTGTGAACCAGTAAACACGTCACAGAGACCCTTTTTAAAGCAATCAGGTTTCGGATACGTTTTCCGATGATGATTTATTTTGGAAATATTCAAGTGCAATTAAAGTAAGTATCATGCAAAACAATAAATACTAGTTAAATTTATTTTATTTTTTAATTATTATTTCAGAAAAGATCAACCCGAATGTCTCGTCAAAGTGAGGAAGTCAATGATTTTTCGAAGCCGAAAAATCTTTTTGAAGAAGAAAAAGTGACGTTTTTTACGTTGTATTTTTTAATAAATAATTGTTTTGTAGAAACAAAGTTGATTAATGTTTGATATTCCGAAATTTCACCTAAAAACCACTACAATTGAAAGATATTAATGACCTGAGCAAACATTTGAAATTGACTTTGCCATTCACTTGAAATTCACTTGATCGCTCACTTAAGTGATTTCACTTGACCGGTCACTTAAAATTCACATGAATTTACGTATGGCGCAAATTCACTCCAGATGTCACTTACCTTTAAAGTGAAAATTATTTTCGGTGCAGCGATTCATGATCCGATCCGCTGCCTTTTTCCTCCAGGCTAAGTCGGGACGAAATTTTGGCCGTCTGAGATTATTCAAGTTGTCGGTGCTGTTGAGCGACCGACATCCGATGGCCATTAGTTTCGATTCCGGGGAGGTTTCCTTTGATTCTAACTAATTTTCGTGGCTAAAAGATGTGTTCAGGACTGTAGCTGGATTCGAATCCGGCAGCTTGCTGTCTTGCCAGTTGTCGAGCCAGATTCCAAATCCAACACTTGATTCTTCCCGGCTGCCGTGAGGTTGGACATGACCGCGGAAATGTTTGCTTCATACCGCAGATGGTTCAAATTTCCTTGCCTTCGCTGTTTGTTTGACATCGAGCGGAGTTCGTTACAGAGGTCCTGCATTTGCTGGGACTTTTTTTCTCCATTCACGGTAACGCGATTATCGGTGCGATTATCCGATTCCTGCAAATAAATTTAGTTTTTAAAGTTCACTGCTAAAGTTTGAAAATGATAACTTACCTGGTGCGATAATAATTTCACCAGTGTAGTCTTTTGTAATTTTGTAATTTATTAACTTTACAAAATTACTGTTATTTCTAATAGACTGTTATGTTATCTGTTATGTCTACAGGAATTTATAAAATATTTAAAAAAATTGACTTCAAGCAAGATCGATTGCGTAGGCAAACAATGTTTTTTCGGTTCTGTTTTTCGATTGAGGTTAAATTTTCATCCTTTTTTTGGTTAATACCCGAAAACTAGGAATATGGTTAAAATTGTTCCTTAAAATATTGATGAAAAATAACCATATTGGCAGTTCTGCAGTAAAAACCAAAAAATGGTTATTTTTCATTCAAAAATGGTTAAATAAAAATGAGCGTGTGGGGCAAGTTTGCCCATCTCGCCAAAACAGTTTACACACTCATCTGGCGCAACCCCTTATAGTGCAGTTTTGACCCGTTATCGGAAAAGACTGGGTTAACTCCTTTTTCATGTAAAGTCCTTGTACCCCTTATAGTGTACACAGCATGTACGTCAAAGCAGAGGTGAAAATTAGTAATGTAAGCATGTAAAATCTACACATTATTTCCCGGATCGGAAAAACGAACCGAAATCGAATGGATTTCGGTCTGTTCAACCCGTGAATCGGTTAGAATTCTGACGAGAAATCCAACCGATTTCCGACGAATTCAGTGCCCTGGTGACACAACTTTCCTGACGACGATAAGTTTTGGCGAGTGAGCTGTCAGAACAATCAGTTCGTATTCTAATCCAATCCCGACCGATTTCGGACGGAAATGAGTTCGATTTCGAACCAAATTGGTCCGATTTCGGACCAAATCGGCTCAATTTCGAACAAAAATTGGTTCGATTTCGGCCAAAATCCAAACAAAAATTGGAACGATTTAGAACGAATTGCCATCATGTAGAAATTTGTTTTTATTTATTTCATCATTGCGTCATCATATGAATTTTCCAGCCATTTTACAGTGTTTCTTTATTTTGAAAAAAGAAAAATTTGTACATATATATGTAAGATATAATAATCGCAAAAATGTTGTAATTTCACTTATGCTGCTGCTTTGGACGAGCCGATTGCTGCTGTGCCTCTGTGCCTGTGTCTTTGTGCCTGGACAACTATTCTCCAGCTGTAATTTAAATGGATTGTCCTCTTGCATGTCGGCTCCGCGATAAATTTGAAGACACATCCGGCAGGAACGAACCCTTGTGATTTGGCCTCCGCTAAAATTGAAAAAAAAAAATAAATTTGAAGGAAGCACTTAAATTAAATGTAACGTGATTAGGCAAACAAAATGATACTCACGCCAAGTTCACCCTGACTCGGGTAGGTATTTTCGCACTGGGTACACTTGAAGAGTCGCTCGCCCGTGTGAATTCGAGTATGTATCATGGGTACCATTCTAGTTGAATCGTTTCTGACAGCGACATTCGAATGATTGTTCGTTCGTGTGGACCTTCAGCTACCACGGAAGGGTAAAACCTTTGTCACAGAAGATACAAATGTGCGACTTTTCCCCGGTATGGATCCTTTGACGAACTCTTGGTGCTGCCACAAAATTTAGAAGCGCGCGGCCGCTCGTTCGCATGGTTTTTTAAGTGTGCGGTCTGCATCGACCGTTCCTCGCAGCTGACATCGCAATGCTTACATGGATGCATTCTTTCCTTCTTATGACGCACCAAATGGCTTCGAAGCTGTGACGGTCCACTAACTCGCGGAAACAATAGCAATGTTTCTGGAAGGAAGAAAATATCTTATATCTACTTTTCTAAAAAACTAACGTTGAATATACTCACATCAGAACGTTTTTTTTTTTCATATGATTTCGCAACTGTGACTCATTGTTGAATATTGTATCATAGATTTTGCACCGAGATTCAAAATCAACGTCATAGGTTCCAATTCGAACTCGAGCACTTCCAGAAGCTGAAAAAAGTAAAAATTATTACTAAACTGAGTTTGAAAACTTAAGCAACACTTACCTGAATACATTTTCCGTCGTAAAAACTTAAGAATTCTCCTTGTTTCATCTAAAACGAAGTAAATTTTCAATTTTCTGGCGAGGACATGTGTGCCTTAAAGTTGGGATCACTATATTTCGGCAAATTCCGATCGGTTCTTCTATCCGGCAGTTAATTGCTGTGTGTCAACATGACATACAAACATTTAGAGAAAACAGCACTCGTATAGTTTCAACTTTTGGGGGAAAATCTCATAGCCCGAAATGCTTTCAGATCCGTATTGACCACTTCTAGACGGGTCTTGAATGTTGCCGCCTATGTGCTGCGCGATTCCGTGCAAAATAAGAGGAAAGCTTGGATGTGCATCTTCCTCCCCGTTGGCTTCGGTCAAAATGCACATTCTTCACCTGTTCGATTTGCGGCAGTGGACCTCAAATCCGTCTCGACATTCGCGCACGGAAACAATTTCTAACCGACCAAAACGGATCGAAAAAATTTAATGAAAAATAAAGAATTTCACATGTGCTGCAGCTTTGACAAGTAAACAAAGCGAAACCATGGTTGCTATGAGATCTGAAAACTGATCGTTTCATTTTCGACTGATGAAAACCCGGCCAAGGAAATCTAACCGAATTCGAATAAAAATCGAGCCGATCCGTACTGTTCGATTTCTGTCATTTTGGCGCGGGGAAATCGTCCGAAAAATCGAACAGAAATCAGATAAAAATTGGACAGATTCAAACTGACAACCATTACTTTGACAGTAATCGGTCCGTTTGTGAGACTCGCTCCGATCCGGGTTTGGAAGCCCGCTCTGCGATGTCAGCCCTTTGATGTTAGCCCTTAAAATGTCAGAAGTATGGAAAGAAAATAATAAAAACAAATCAGTTAGTTTTGAATTTCTGTATTCGGCAAGGAATCATTTTCATGCTCCTGTTATAGAATAGGAAAATATTCAATCAACTCAATCTATTGAACTGATCTTTCAGCATTAACCGATTCATTGAATCGTCGAACGAGATCGGTTACGGCAGAAAGAGTTCTATATTCTGAATGACAAGTTAAAAAACTACCCTTTATTTAGTAAGCCAGCTTTTCTAAATAATGTGTAAAATTGACTCGAGGAAACGACACTTTTTTTGACAGATCTCGGCTGTTCGCAATAATGGGTCAATTTTACAAGTTTAAGGTGTTGCGCCAAATGAGTGTGTAGTTCGAATTAGCTTGTACCACTAAATTCTAGTCTATACCAGAATAAGTACGTTCTAAAACGTACAGTGCATGTACAACCTTAGTATGGCAGCGATGTCAGATTATGCACCACTCAAATCCATTTCAAGAAAAAATTATCATATCAATTTTTTGATGAAACATCCGAAGACATTTTTTGGTTCTCAGATAAAATTTGAGTTTGATGCTGTAAAACGTTTTAAATCGATAGTGCGAAGAGAATGCTGAAAATCTGAAGAAATCTTTTAAATAAACTTATTTTATTAAAGAGGCTTGCTTGGTAGGTTTGCCTCTGATTGAAGAAATCGAGCTTCAATTCGATAAAAGATCAGAATACGTAAATTTAGGTTAAAATATGTAGATTTGGCTTCGCTGCCTAACAGTCGAGCTGAATGCGACCACGAATAACTACGGCACATTAAGTGAAAAAGTTTTGCTGTATGCGTTCAGATCCAACAAGGAGGAAAAAATAGGAACCGTTATCGGATCAAACCACTGACGCTGACCGCGGAGGAAAGGATTATTTTAGAAAGTGGCGAGAACGATTATCAGGTAAGTATTTTAATTATTTGACAGTGTGAGTGGTTTCACAGTTTACTTTACTGGTTTACTTTCAATGAATTTTTTTTTTGCCGTGAGAACACTAAATTTTGCTATCATTTTGGAGTCACTTCGCTACTTTTTTTCTGAAAATAATGGGAATCCTTTTATTTCGGCTTCACTTTGGGTTGCGAAACTAAGGATACCTTAATGATGCCTAATTTAGCTTTTGGTTAATTGTACAGCAGAAAGAGGCTACTTTTAGCCTTGTTCACTTGTCATTGTATTCTTGTCTCAAAATTGTATTTTGTTATAAAAAAAATGATGCCTCACTAATGCCTACTTATGCTAACAATTAAATTTATACCAAATTCTGCTTGCAACTTGCTGTTGATACGTGAATTTGGGATACCTAATTTATGCCTAATTTTGCTGTCGTACAAAACTAAACATCAAAATATGCTATCACTTTGCTGTTGACAGCTTATTCTGGTTTCAATTTGCTTTTAATTTGGGCATCAAAGTCTGCTCGGGTTATTGCAATTTGTTTAAAAAATTGACAAAATGAGACTTGAAGATCTTTTTTGATCACATATTTCTCGGAAACTAAAATTGTCGAAAAAGTTGATTCATCTGAGTTATGGTTTTTTGTTTATAAAACATTTGTTCCTCAAAAACTGAAGCTGTTAAAAAATTTATATGCTATTTTGTATATTTGAATTCAGCTTACCCAAATTAGTTTACATCAGCTTGGAAATATTTGAAATCACCAAAAAAAAACTTTAGTCCTGAGTTATCTGTGAACTTGAAGCATTGTGTATGATTAACATGCAAAAGACAACGGTGCGCAGATTCAATTAAGAAATATAAAATATAAAAATCCTCTGACCATCGCACAGTTGGTACAGTGGTTTTTTTCAGGGCTTAGAAATCAAAATAGCTTAATATTATGTTCTACAATTTTTCATTACTTTCAAATGCACATGTTCTGCTGTTACTTTTTCCCTGATCAATTCACCTTAAAGTGAGATATATTTTCTATTGCATAAGTTTTTCATCTTATTACAACATTTTTTTGATAAAAGTTGTAGACTATCATATTTAAGAAAAATGTAGAAGACATCAAAGCTCTATGTTTTAGTGGCATTTTTTTAACAAACTAACCTAAGAAAAAACTGCAAAAAAATTAACTTTTTTGAAGCGAGTTTCAAAATTCAATTTGTATGTTTTTTTCCTCAGATTTATGCTTTTTTGCCTTGAGAGCATAGGAGATGAAAGCTCAAATCTGAAGAAAAAAGCTTAAATCTGAGAAAAAAAAGCTTAAATCTGAGAGATGTGCTCCACACGCATTGTATATCGTTGCCGGGGCCTGCTAGAACCAGGCCTCTTCAATGCTACACGTTTACTCTATAAAACCAGATCCCTGCAACGTTACACGATTTGTCTAAATATCGTGTGACCAACATCTTTTAAATATGTGCTCGTGAATCTCGTTTTTAAGCTTTTTTTCCTCAGATTTAAGCTTTTTTCGCCTTGAGAGCATAGGAGATGAAAGCTCAAATCTGAAGAAAAATGCTTAAATCTGTCAAAACAGGGAAAATCTGAGAGATGTGCTCCATACGGTTTGTATAGCATTGCCGGGAAGTGTATAAAACGTGAGTCCATCATCTATATGCTAAGTGTTAGTGAATCTCGTTTTTAAGCTTTTTCCCCAGATTTAAGCTTATTTTTGCCATTGAGAGCATAAGAGATGAAAGCTCAAATCTGAGAAAAAAAAGCTCAAATCTGAGAGAAAAAAAGATTAAATCTAAGAGATGTGCTCCATACGGGTTGAATGGCATTGCATAGACCTGACTAGAACGTATCTGCCAAAAATTGATAGTTAAATCGAAAAAGGGTGAATGCATTATGAGACAATCATATCAAACCACTTCTCATTATTCGGGCTTTGCGCCCTCGCGGCTTGAGGCAATGATTTTTGAGCAACATTCGGTTCATTGGTTAGCTTACCAAAAAAAACAGGGGTCACGGAAGCTATCTTCAGACAGTGGTTTGAGGAAATGTTAGTTCCAGAAGCTCAAGGCTTTATGTGGAGACAAAGTGTTGAGGATTGTCTCATCGTAGCAGTAGATGCGACAAATAACAACATACATATATGTACATATATACATTAGAAATAAACAAGAAGTAAATGTTACCATGGGGATGGTTTACATATAAATAGAATCATAAGGTAAGCCTGGACTAGTAGCCTTTAGTCAAAGATACCGTCACTTCAAGATAAAGAAGTGGGCTTTGCCGCGAACATACATTCTTCTATATGGATATTCGATGTTCGCAACGCCATCTAAAGAGTTGGGGCAACAAAACTCACCCATGTTACTAAGGATACCAAAGTGTGTCTTGGGAAAACAAATCGCATTCAAAGTTATTATGGTTGGCAGTCAGTACAATAGCGACATCTACATGGTTTACAAGCTGAAGAATATTTTTGATTATTTCGTTGAGTTAATTGAAAATCTGTTAATCAATGAAATTGAAATAAGATTGTCTGGATTAGAAACTATCATTAAACTTTTTCGAAACTATCGTGGTTTGTAGAAGAAGAAAAGTATTTAATATGCAGAATCAAATAAAACAAACATTTTTTGTTTTTTGTCAAAATTTACAAATTATTTATTCAAATAATGTTAAAACTAATTTACCTAATAAATAAACAATACTTAAATATACTTATATAATAGATGTACATAATTTTTTAATGTTCAATTTTTTTGACTTCTCAGTTATTTTGTTTTTTCTTTTTTTATCTATTGTAAGTTGATAGTTGCAATTCATTTATTTTAGCTCGGCCCCTATGAGCATATTTAAATATTTATCTACTAATAATGACACACAATCATAACAAAGAATTTCCAAAATAGAATTGGAGATATTTTTCTCTAAAGCCATGTGTTCAATTATGTCCTTGAGTTCAGATTTCACACCAACCGGGCCTATCTGTCGATTAAGTCCTGAAAAATGACATACGTGAGCTATGTCTGAATTGCTTGTTCATGAATTTGATTTTAAACTTAACAATTTTTATTGAGACCTGAGTTTTAAATCCAGCCAATTCGACGATTTGATTACACAATTGGATTTTAATTCAATTGTGAGTTGACTTAAAAAATTTTGAGTTTTTTTCTTTAACAAAAAGAAGATAAATTTTTTTAAATAACTCGAAAAAAAATCTGAATTTTTTTTTTAAATGTCAATGAAAAATGATGTCAAAACGACTTAAAAAATAACAAAAAATTAAAGGATAAAAATATGAAGTAGAATGGATTTTGAACCTTGTTACCGACACAAAAATTTAGGATAACATCTTGGTTTTGATGAAAGTAAAGAAAATAGATTTTTTGTAACATCCAATTTTAGTTCTTTTTTAAGGAGCAGTCTGCATTGAATTAACAAAAAAGAGTAATAAATTAAAAAAGAAATGTTGTCCCTTAACTCCCTCCTACCCGTTGATTAAAGTTTTTCCTGTTATTCTAGTAGCAATTAGAAAGCCTAAATTTGTTTTTGCGTTGCTTTGAACAGAACAGTGTTCGGCATCGCTAACTGAAAAATTAGCGCCGCTAATCAAATCGCTAAATCATACAAAGTTAGCGATCGCTAATTAAATACGCTAAATGTGCCAAAAAAGTTATCGCTTTAAGCTTAAAGCGCTAATCGCTAATCGCTAACTGTTTATTTACCAACATTAGGGCCGGAACAAATATCAAATTTTTTTTAGTATCGCACTTCCCCCTTTCGATTTATCCAACTCCCCAAGGGGGAATTAATGAAGTTTCAAGTATTTAATTTAAAATAAGTTTGATCATATTTTCATAAAATAATATGAACAAAACCAAAACTGTCAAAGCTAGGAGTTTTAACGAGTCTCTGTGTTCTATAAATTAAAACAAACGATTTTCGAACAATTAAAGAAAGAGCAAAAGAACAGAATGTGAAAAATGGGAGCTATATCTCTCTTTTTTTTAATTTAAATTTTGGTTAAAAATTTACTCGATTTATCGGTTTTGTGCAAAGTAGATAGTACCTATGCAATTTTGTTGTAAATAATTTTTTGTGCCATTCATTTTTTTTGTTTTTTTTAGATAGATAGATAGATTTTATTCAATGTAAAACTCAGAAGAAAAACCTTAATGAACTTGCGTTCCTCTAAAAGGTTTCATTTGAAGCTAACAAGGATATAATTCAGTATAGCTATGCTTACATTAACCGCTCTAAATTGGATTTTAAGAATTTTTTTACACGAATTTTAAATATAGGTACATTTTCACTATGACGAATTTCTCTACTTAGACGATTGTACATTTTTGGGCCTGTAGTTTCTAATCGCCTTTCTCCAATTCTCGTTGTTGAACTCTCTACAAATAATCTATCCATAAACCGGGTATTATGATTATGAGTTGCATGATGTACATTGAAATTATGGTGGATGTCCTTGATTCGTACTATTCGGTGCATGATAACCAAAGTTTGTAAGTCGCGCAAGCAGCTTATTGGTAAAATGTTATGTCCTGGCATTCTATACAGATCTAAGCTGGGGTACAAGTAAGGAAGCTTAAAGATAGATTTCAAACATCTATTCTGCTGAACTTTTAACGTTAATAAATTAGTTAAATTGGTGTGTCCCCAAGCACTAATAGCGTATGTATAGCGACTATGTATAAAACTATAATATAGCTTTTGCAAAACATGTCTTGGCATGAAATACGAAAACTTACGGATTAATCCACAAATGGGGGCACAAGTTTTTACAAGATTTGTTATATGTGGCTTCCAAGATAAGCGGTTGTCTATGTGCACTCCTAAATATTTAAAGCACGATACTTCTTCTATTTCACTATTTTTGTGGATAAGTTGTGAATGTGGCGGCAGTTTCGTTTTGATTCCACGAAAGATAATAAATTTGGTTTTAGTGGCATTCAATGTAAGTAGGTTGTTCTCGAGATATTTATCTATGGTAATCAGGTCACTCTCCATTTCACGAATGACGGCTTCTACATCCTTCTTCGAATATTCCAGTACCGTGTCATCAGCGAACAGCTTCGGGATACCACACAGGGTAAGTTTAGATAAGTCGTTCACATAAATTAGAAACAGAAGCGGACCTAAGTTGCTCCCTTGAGGTACGCCTACACTTATAGGTAACTGAGAGCTTAATGTGTCGTTGACTTTAACTACTTGTTGACGATTTTCCAGATAACTGTGCATCAGTTCGTTTGCTAAGCCTCTTATACCATATGCTTCTAATTTTTTCAGCAACAAGCTATGATCTATTGTATCAAAAGCTTTTGATAAATCAAGAAACAAAGCTCCCGGTATTTCATTCTTCTGATCCAAACTGTATGACACACTATTAACTAGTTCCAGTAGAGCTATCTCCGTGGAACCTCCTTTACGAAATCCGTGTTGATATTGATAGAAAAAATTTTCACCATCTAGAAACTCCAACAGTCTTGTTGCGATCAGCTTCTCAAATACCTTGCTGAAGGCAGAGAGAACTGAAATCGGTCGGTAACTATTAAGTGCCTTAGGATCACCGGACTTAAACACTGGGTGGACAACAGATAGCTTAAGGGGGGGGTAGGGTCTAACGGGTATAAAAAAACACCATTTTCACGATTTTTTTCTAGAGCTATCGTTTAAACAAATGTATTCAAATTTTTTGCATTATACAAAGCATTGTTTAAAGAACATTTAGTAATTTTTTCGTAGAAAAATATTGAAAAATGAGCCGGTGACGGAGCATTTTCGAGGATGCCTTTTAGAAAACAAGATTTGCGGTGGACACTGTATCTCAGCACAGAATCATCTGAAGTCAAAAAATCAGAGCAAAATATTTTTAATAGATGTTTTTCTGGACCCCAACGTTTTTATTTAACTTAAAAATTTTTTTATGAAATTTTTGTGGCTGTTTGAAGTGAAAACTACGATTTTTCACCTAAAAATCCGCCATTTTTCACCTATAAAATCTCCCCAAAGTAAAAAAATCGAAAAAGAAAAACGTTGGGGTCTGGTATTTTATATGTAGAAAACATGTTCCAAATTTGAAAAGAATCGGATAACTAGTTTTCAAATGACGATGTCCACGGACTTTAAAAATGTGCTTTCGAGAAAAACGCGTTTGAAGTTTCTGCTCTTGCTTTCTTGCAGTATTAGATAGGAGGAGATAAAGGCCTATAACTTCTACAGTTTTGCTTCAATTGACTTGAAAATTTGACACAACATTCTTTAAATGTTTTCTAATAAGAAAATAAAAAAATAAAAAAATCGATTTTTTGAAAGTGTTAGACCCTACCCCCCCCCTTAAGACATTCGGGATACTTGCCCATACGAACACTATCGTTGAAGGCTGAAGTGAGAATAGGGGCTAAAACCGCGTGGTGGGTTCGAAGCGCTGACACAGGAAAACTGTCCACTCCAGAAGCTTTCGAAGGATCCAGACTGGATATAATTGTTATGACTTCTCGGACGGTGGATGGTCGAAGAAAAATTGAGTTTCTGATCCGCTTGATGGTTCCAAATTCATCTATGTTTCCGGTCGAGTGGTGTTGGCTTGCAAGATGTTGTCCAATTGCAGTAAAGAACTCGTTGAATGCATTTGCCACAGGTAATGGACTATCAACAGATTCTCCATGCAGATTCAATGTCAGCTCAACAGGTTTGGAATTCTTTCCTATCATTTCGTTAATTCGTTTCCAAAGAATTTTCATGTTGGATGTATTCATAAGTTGCTCATAATATTCGATTTTTGCCTTCCGTTTTACGTTCTGTAGTTGCTTATTCATTCTCTTCATTTGTTCGGAAAGATTGAGGTTTGTGGGGTTCTTTTTCCATTTCCGCAAAATTTTATCCCTAGATTTCAAAAGTTGCCATATTTCTAGAGTCATCCATGGACAAATTTTCCTCATTCGAACTACAGCGGTAGTGACGTGGGTATGTTTAACAAGAAGTTGTTGGTAGCGCTCAGTTATAGTATTCAATCTAGCATTCGGGTCTTGGTTCCGAAAATCAGCATTTCTTAGGAAATCAACGAAGTCTTTTTCGAGATGTTCTCGATTCGTATGTCGCCGAGATAAGATTTTAACTTCCGGTAAAGCTTTTTTGTTAATGTAAGTAGTGAGAACAGGCCTGTGATCACTGATGTCACACTCAAATGTGCAATTAATTATTGAACGGAGGTCGTTGATGCGAACGATGCTGTGGTCCAGCAGATTGTTGCTAGCAGGTCTGGTGACAATGTTATTTGAGACAGCGAGGCTGAAGCAACTCAAGAGACTTTGGTACTGCAATACTACACTATCGTTCTCCCTATTGATAGGAATATTGAGGTCACCCAATATGAAGATGGGCTTACTGAGGTTTGCTTCGGTGAGAAGTATCTCTAGGTGGTTAATGAACTTGGAAAAGTTGTAGCCTGGTGGTCTGTAAATTCCATGAACAGTAATTCTCCGTAGTGTAAAATTTCGATTCCAATATGGTGGTATCCATCATCTTCAGTATTGCGCTTTATAGTGAACTTTATATCATCCCTTACATAGATTGCAAGGCCGCCGCCGTTACTTAAACGAGATGAGAAGGTGGCTTTGTATCCTGGTAAATTGAAAAAGGCAATGTTCTTTTCCTTTACCCACGTTTCACTTATTACGATAACATCGATATTTATCTTCAGATTTTCGAGGAATAATTTCAGCGAATCGAATTTATCTGGATTATTCATTCCACGAATATTCAATTGCAGAAGTTTAGGGTTCTTTCTATGACTTTTTTGAATATCTTCTGTAGATTCGCAGAAGATATTGGTACTTTTTTCTAGGATCAGTTCATCAGTCATGTTTGGTTAAATCTAGGTATAAGAACTACTATGTTTTTAGTACATAGGGATGTTCTTCAAATCCGACCGTGAACGAATAACAATCGGTTTACATTTCGAAGTCTTTTTCAAAAGTATGTTTCCATCTAGAGCGGGCCAAACATACGCAATATTGAGCTGTTTTTGCTTACTTCGCAGTTCTTGAAGTATCCCATTTATCATCGGTGTTAATTCACTACGAACAGATACATGGACTTGTTCTGATTGGACATTCGGGGCATCTATTTTAAGTTCGTTGACGTGAAGACGGCCGTACTTACGTTTATCTTCAAGAATCTTAGTCTTTGTAGCAACATTTTTCAGAACAACACGAATTGGAGGCTTGTTTTTCGTGGAAACAGAAGATTTGAATCTTTCGCATGACAAAATAGAATCTACTTGGACATTGCATCTGAATGAGGATAGGGTCTTCTCAACCACTTTGGGTAATACTTCGTCAGGTACGACTGGTACACCAGTAATAATGACATTGTTCGCCAGTGATGATTTCTCTTGGTTAATAATTGAAGATTCAAGAGTTTGAAGTCGTTGTTCAAGAGTTTTGGTAAAGCTTACAGAATCACTAAGAGCTTTTTTCAAAGACGAGTTTTCTCGCTTAAGGGTGAGCAATTCATCTCCAAAATGCTGCAATTTAGCCAGTGCGTTATCGACCATGGTGGACATAAAATCTTGGCTTTGTATTATTTGGTCAGTAATTTCTTCGAACTTATGACCCATCTTTGATAAAATATTTCGATTCAAAATTTCTTCTGACATACTGGCAGCACGGAATTCAAAATTGAATGCTTCCCAAACTCAAATGCAGATGGCGCTGCAATCGCCAAAAATTGATCGAGGTCTACCGGGAACTGTCAGATTTGCAAAGCAAATGGCTCACAAGCAGCGTTGCCAGATTGAAAACCGCTCAAGTCCGTAGATTTGACGAAAATCGAAAAACGTACTGATTTCGGCAAAATAAAACTTGATGACCTTTTTTTTTTTTTTGGTCGTCAGGTAGAATTTTCATTTATCCGCAGAATCCCTTGAATTTATGCGATTATCCGTAGAAAATCCGTAGGAAATGCTGAAAATCCGTAGATTTCGAGCATCGATCCGTAGCTCCGTAGAAATGCTGAAAATCCGTAGAACTACGGAGAAATCCGTAGATCTGGCAAGGCTGCTCACAAGCAAGCAATAGCACTCTCTCCTCTCACCTGATGATTTGCAGCCGGATGGCAATTCCGTGTGTAGTTAGGCTCAAATCTTGTTCGTCTCGGCACACGTCGGATAGATGTTGGACAACCTTAGCGTAGAGGGTTCTTGTTGTTTCTCGGGTTCGGACTTCGTGGTTGTCGAATGAATTTGCGGTTCTTTGCGGGGCATAGACGGGGTCGGTGGAGCGGAAATATAAACAAACAGCAGTGGTGGGTTTTTATTAGGTAGCAGATCAGGGTTTTACAGGCTCAGACACTGTTCATTCCAATAATTCACGGAATGTAGCGATTAAGCAGCAACAGCAGCATAGGCGGGCAACAACAACAGCAGCATTGGCGGGCAACAACAGCAGCAGTGAGCAGGATTAGTGAGGTCAATCGATTATCTCGCCGTGGTTGGTGGGTGTGGTTGGCGGTTAGTGGGAGAGCAGTGGGCGGGGAGGGAGGCGCGCTCGATCGACACTATCTGGCCAGCTGAATTTCAATATCAGTTCCACATACCATTCCAGACCAACGGGGATGTTTCGATGGGCGTATTCGGCAGAAAAGATGCTAATTTATCCAAATCCAGTAGGCACAGGGCAGCTTAGGCAGGTTTTCAGGTATAAATATGCACAAAATCGGAGCGGCTAAGTAAGCAAGAAGTTTTGGCATTATTTTACATGATCCTCATTTAACATCTTTAACCTGCTTTCCCCTTTTCAAATTTGCAGGAGCATTGTCAAACGTGAACATTTATACAATTTCTATTTGAACTTAAAACGAAGGCTACAATAGTGATTTTATCTTATGTCTATATGAACTGATCTGTAAAATCTTACAAAAAACTGCATTGTGAAAGTAAATAGCTCAACCACTTGAAAAGAAATGCTGATGAAGAGATGTTGAAAATAGTTTTATATTGTTTAACACCTTTTATAGTTATCTTCTTCCGTAAAATTTGCTAAAAAAGTGCTTAAAGAGAGAAATGATACTGAATACATTTTTTCTCTAACTCTAGTACGCATTCCTCCAATGAATCCAATTAAACAATCAGAATGATGCACAATGTCACTTTGACTTGATTAATGAAAAAAAGATTATTCTATCACAAAGAATTTGAGAGATTGATACAAATATATGGCAGTTAGCGATCTTCAATTAGCGGAACCAAAAAATAGCGGAACTTTTCAATTCGCTAAATCAATCCAAATTTAGCGGCAAAATTAAAACGCTAACAAAAAGTTAGCGGACTAACTAGCGAATAGCGGATTAGCGCTTTTGTGCCGAACACTGGAACAGAACATTAATAATTTACCTTAGTGGGCCTTCTTGGGCTCTCAGAATTCAAACTTCAAACTTTGTAAAAAACAGTTATATCAGGGAAAACCATTCAGGTACACACTGTGTATCGTTCTAAGTAAGTGGTTTTCAAGGAAATAAGGATGCATTCATAACGTTAAAATTTTCGAAAATATCTTACCATGATAGCTTTCGACTTCGCGAGGAATATCACTAGCATCCGGTAAAACTGGTGGAAAATCTTTGGTTTCGTATACGTTTTCAAAAATCTTCGGGCCATTAAGTGTTGGTTTCGCATTTTGAATAAGGCTAAAAATCATAAAATGATTGTCCGGTTGTTTCTTCGTACAAAAAAACTACCTAACCTTGGTAATGGTTGGATTTATTAATAAAATCATCCTCTGAGAAATTATTCTCGCAGATTAAGTGGTGAGGCTTCATGTCTGGATTGCCGCTAAACTTTTTCCAGCACTCAAATGATCTGAAATGTTCGAGATCATTCAATGTAACCGAATCTTATCAATTTTGAAAATAGAACACTTACCTGCTTTTACCAGATGCAGAAAGAATGATTTCTTTGCTATTCCGGATTTGGAAGCAAAACATCCAACAACTGCACAGTTTTTAAGGCCCATTTTGGTTGAATGACTTCTTGAAATTTATGCTACCAAAACGCATTCAAACAACGGCTACTTTGATTTTTTTTAACCTTTTTTGAAGTTTACGTTATCAAAGACTCGAACTATTAGGTAGTAAAGAGGGTGTACAAGCTATTTTCGCCGCCTGTTATGATACCCCCACTCAGAAGGGAGCAGCACTGAGCGTATAGAAAGGATTTTCGATAAGTTACATGGGTGTGCTTTAGTTCTACCACCGAGGGAATCTCTTCTTTCCACTGCCTGAAGTTCTGCTACAACACAAAGAGAGAATAATTTCATTTTCCCTAGTCATCATTCGCAAGAACATCCGAATTTGAATGTGATCTTTTTACCTCGACAAACACTATGTAGTTGATCCAGTTCCTTGACCAGGGCAGTATTGCAAACTTTAAGAAGCTGTACATATGCAGGATGATGCGATGCGTCGGATATTACTTTCCTGGCTCATTTCATCGGAGGCGAAGTATTCCACCATATGCATCAAGATGATGTATCAGGATTTGTCTGCAGCAGGACAATGATCCATAGCACCCGTTTAAGCTGTGCTATCAAAAAGGATCAGAAAGAGTTCGGAATCATGAAATCACCAGATGTTAAATCCACAAAGCTTCTGTAGAAAGTGTTTGACCGTGTGGTTTGTAAGCAATGCCCTACATCGAAAACCACGTAGTGGGAAATACAACTGACGTGTTGGGCTTCGAATAGCCACGCTCGGTAAGCTGATCAATCGAATACCACAGAGGATTCATCGATGAACAACTGGCATGTGGCTAGCAAATTCCATGCGAAGGAAACAAAAAACGCAATACCCAAAGTCACCATACATTCACTTTTTTCAACCATAGTTATTATCTGTATACAATCAGATTTCAACGCAAACAAGCGTTCTTAAGCGTGCAATTCTTTGTTTTCAAGAAAGTAATTTTTAGAAACACAAACCCAACCCCAAAACTTTTTTTTCAGCATTAGCCAATATGCACAGATTATTCCGCAGCGTATAAAACTGACATTTTTCACAACAACAAATTTTCCGGAAAAAAATGACGAGCACGAAAAAAACCACGTGCCCAGGCGGTTTTAGATAAGAAAAACCGTTTTCCACGCAATTAACAACTGATTTAATAAAATTAAATACATATTTTTTACCGGGATTTCATGGAACATCCGGAGGACACTTTTACGTGCATTTACATTTTATCCCTGCCTTCACTTTGATACGCACTTTTTGACAATTTCATGTCTTTTTTTCGATGCTAAAATTAGAATTTTATAAAGTTTTCGCGGACGAAGACAAAAACGCGTGCGGCTGGCAAAAGTCATTGCTTACTTCTTTTTTGCCGATACATCAAGATTTCTTTCACCTAAGTTTAAAAATTCAATGATGTAGCATTTCATCTTCATGCTCTCATCGATTGGAAAACATTGTTCCGGGAAACATATATTCGAATTTCACCAGAAATACTCCAGTTATGCCGAATTGACATTTGAGTGAAATGACGCAACACACCTCAACAAAAAAAAGGCGACATTTTACTACCCATATACGATACCGAAAATGTAGTGAACTGGAAGCATATCAAAATCGATACCTGCGTCTATTCGGAGCTCTCACACAGCATAGATTTCGTGGAATCTTCTGATGGACTTCATAGTAGAAGCACAGACAAACAGACAGGACACTTAGAAGAAAAATCATACAAATTTTCGCAAGAGATTACATTGCCATCTGGTGTCGGTATTGCCTACCAATCAGTTTTGTCTAAAATGAAATGATCGAGGTAGCCTAAGATATTGTGGTGTTAAAAAAAGTGTAAACAAATGAACAAAATGGGAACGAGAACTTACACGACTGTATTAGCTTAGCTTAGCTTAGCTTGATTGACTACTCACATCCACCTTTAAACATTGAACCCGAAATGCTTTATAAATAATTTTTTAGTAATAAAAAAACATTGAACAATTCCTTTGAACTTCCTCAGTATGCTTTTTAACTTTTTATTGTTAAAACAATGATATGATATTATTGATATTGAATCAAATGCATTTCGAATCAAATGATCGCAGGCGTGGCTCAGTAGAACGTATTCCACATCGCCAATGGTTGCTACTCCGTGATTGACCGAGGCCACCAATTTTGTTCAAAGGTCAAATGAATGGTGTCTGGGACTGACAGCACATTCACAATGCCCAAAACTGATGCTCTCTCTTTAATCATCAATAACGGCGCCGGCCACGTCCTAGTAGTCAATAGATAGTTTGGAAAAGAGAGAAAGGGATGAAAGAAATAATTCGTGCTTTAGGACCGAGGTTACCTCTGCATCCTAGCAAAACAAGTTTGGTTGGGAGAGGGGTTGAAGGAATTGATTGGGAGACACTTTTAACTAGTGTGATCTGATTCTGAGCATCCTATTCTCCTATTTTCCTTATAAAAATGCTTACAATTCAAGTAAAAAAACAACTTAAATCCCTCAATAACAATCTCGTATTCTACACTAGAATTTCTATCTTGACAATGAATGTGCTTTTCATCTATATATATAAAAATGAATGTTTGTCTGTCTGTCTGTTACCTATAGACTCGGAAACTACTGAACCGATCATCGTGAAACTTGGCATCTGAGGGTTTTTGGGGCCGGGGATGGTTTCTATAATAGTTACAAACCACCCCGACTTAAGGGAGGAGGGGCTCCCATACAAATTTTGTCGTTTTTCGAAACAAATTAAAGTCATGACATCCATTTTCTAGAGATTTTTTTTCCTTTGGGCGGTTTGTTTTTCGTCTCTATGGACGAGGCGTCGCGAGCCAACGTCGTGAGAGGATAGTAACCATGGCATAGCATACTGATCAGTGGGAATATTTTGGCGCGTATTTCTCAACCAAGCGTATTTTCAATGCAAGGGGGGGCGATATGAAGCCTTGATGTGATTTTTTTCCAACTTGATTCCTAGCTCATTTGTACAGCACATGATTATGAATGACGCCTAGACGTTATCCTGATTGACATTTTGCCGATCGAATAAAACATACACATTTTTTTTGCCAAAATCTGAAATTGAAAAGTCATGGCATCCATTTTTAGAGATTTTCTTTTCTTTGAAGGGTTTGTTTTTCGTCTCTATGGTCAAGCAAATGTCGTCGCAAGTGGATAGTAATCAAAGCTGTTCGTTGATCGCTGGAAAAATTGAACAATTAGGCGCCTGTTTCTCAACCAAATATCTATATTTTTTATGCACGTGGGGGCGATATTCAACCTAGATGTGCTTTTCTTGCCTAATTGTACACAGCACGTGGAAATAAAAAATATATATTTAGTTCTGATGCTAATGAAATAATGGTATGACACTTTGCGGACAATTGAAAAAAAAAACACTGAATTAAAAGAATTTACTTACAATTTTTTAACCCAAGGTTATTTTTGAATCATATTGAAAACAGAAATATGAATAAGCTGTCTACATAGGTAGATCGGAAACATTTTGTTGATCATGTAAAAATGTTCTTAACTGAAAAAGAAGATAAAAAAATCTGATCCGACACATGAACTGATCAAGAGCCATTTCTTAAAATTAGATAAGATAGGACTGACGTGTTCATAAGTGAAAGGTATCAGTGAAATAAACTGATTTTTATTGACCAAAAGTGAAGGAATTCATTTTTCGAAAGAATTTTCATTAAAGTAACACTAGAGCATATTCAAAGGTTCAACTTTTCTCTGTTCCAAAAAAAATATAAAATTATGTTTTCTTCTAAAAATTGTTACTTCAGCCCAAATACACAACAGAAACGAATTTAGAAATGAAAATGGGAGCTTTTAATTTTAAATAATTCTAAAAAAAAACATCGTACTTTTTTCTTACATACCAATTTAAGTACGTGCTTAACATGAAAAGTGTTTTTGTGTTACATGGCTGCATAAAAGAGACTTTTGGTCCGCTTCTTTTTTGAAAAGTGAGACTTTAAAACCCATATTCAACTGGAAGCAAATTTTTTATGAGAAATTTTAAGAATACTTTGAAAGTGTTCAAAACAATATCCCCTCCTGTCAACTTACACGATGGGGCAAGGGCAAACGTCGAACTTTTAAGAAATTCATCTTTAAAATGATTCAATATGTTGAAAAGACCAGAAGGGGTATTCCGAAAGTTGAAACTGAAGCGGATATTTAAAATTCTTAAATGTCTTTGTAAATGAAGGTCATTTGCATTGAACAGCATTCGTTAAAAGTGAAATAACAAACATAAATTTATACTGCTAGAATACTGCAGATATATTAATGTAACTTGATTAAACAAACAAAAAGATAAACGTATTAAATCCATTTTAAAGCCATTACTCTGACGCATCTGAAAATAAGCTTTGCATCTACACTTGCCCCAATATACGGGACAACGTTAACTTAGAAATTTGTTTTTGCCAACTTTTTTGAATATTAGACTTTCAAAGAGAAAATAAAAAAAACCGCGGAGAATTTATTTAGTGATGCAACTGATATTTTTTGCTTTAATAATTTAACTAAAAAGAAAAAAATTGCACTGTATGAAATCGATAATTTTCATACCATGATAAGTGTTTTTTGGGAAAACTGCAAGCTATAATGTCTCATGTCCACGAGTTTGGCATATGGCGATACATTTTTTTTAACATAATTTTGACGCAAAAGGATAGATATTTAAACTGCTTCGAAGGGCGAGGTTGGTGAAAAAAGCGGTTTGATAATGTTTATAAAAAATCCTTTTCATCGTTTTTTTTTTTCAAATTTCGATAGCTTATTTTTTTTAACTTAAAAAATACATCATCTAAAGCTAATCAGGGGCAGGAAGTGCTCATAATACAGAAAATCAGGAATATACTCAAAAAACTGTCCCGATTCACGCTATTGATCGGTTTTCAAAATTATATTTCCATCAAGTACAATGTGCAATAAATTCCAATATGCGAATCATTTTCTTTCAGTTAGAAATTTATGTAAACTCGAGCCGGATAAATCAGCCTACCTTCTTCAAGCAGTGGGGGACAAAATCGGAAAAGATGGGGGAGCTCCCATGTAAGTTTAAGATAAAGAGCTTTTAAAAGAAGGGACCATATTTTAAAAGAGGGTTTTCTTGCGTACGGATATTAAGCATTACTCAAAAATAGATGTGACAAATGTTTTTATAGAAGTTCGTAACTTCCCATTTTGGGGAAAAAGGTGGAAAATCCATAAATTTTGACATTTTTTGAGTCATTATGAAGCTTTAAAAACAGAGTACAAATTTCAGACCTTGAAAAACAAGTTTAGAGATTTAGCTTCAGTAAATAATATATACCATATTTGAATTGCAATTCTGAATTCCAGCTGCAGCTCTCATCTCAAAGTTGTTGGTTCTAAACCATGATGAGGTTTGATTAAAAAAAAAATGCTTACAAATATCTAAATTTGAATAAATTTTTACAAATAACATTTATTTTTGCAAGGTGTAGCAATGCACACCGGGTCAGCTAGTTTTTAATAATTTATAACAACAACAAAACCAACCTGTTACTCTTTTATCGAAATTTAAAACAAAGCGGTGGAAAATGGAAAACTGTCGAGTATATGCATGCTTTTCTATTCAAATATGCCTACTCATACTCATACTTGCATCAAAGAACCACAACATTATACACTCCAGAACAAATCAAGTCTTTTTAAGAAAAAAAAAGAAAGTAATGCCACTTTGAACGATTTAATAATGAGAAACATCATCAGGCGATAATTAGGAATTTAATAAATTAATTTGTTTGACTGTAGCAATAATGAGAACCTAACCCTAGTTTTGGCGCCAAGACAATTATTGGGAATCAAAGAGTACAAAGCTCAAAAGAGATTACCATGAATATTTATTTATTGATAAATTGTATTTGCTATAATGTGCTCACCCTAATAATCTCATTCAGAAAATGATTTCCTTAGCAGATAAACCTAGTGTAGCAGAAGTTTTCTCTAATTTTGCAGCCACCGAAATATTTATCTGTCTCTGTTCTGAACGTGAAAAAAAAACAAGAACTTCTATTAATTAAAACTCATATTATGAACTGCTAAATAAACTTTAAGCACTTAACACAATGCATGAAAAATCTTATCCACAGCAGAATTTTTTTCTTCAAACACTAGATGTTCTAGTTGGAAATTATATATGTATCAATATGTATCTCAAGCTTGGAAATTTCAATATCAATCATAATTTTCTAAATGAGAAGGTTTTTTGTACAAATACTTAGCTTAGATCCGTGTTGTTTGCATGTAACCGTACTCCAAGTAAGTCTCTCTCCGCTCGCCGGAAGGTCATTTAAATTACGCAGAAAAACACGGTTCAAACCACTTGCTGCACTAGTAATCAACCCACAAACTCGTTCAAAACACTTCCGGCGATCAGTCTGCCGGTAGAAATCCGGTCGCTCGAACTAAGGAACATATTTTCAATTGATTAAACAGTAAAATTTTTATTGAAAACAATGAAATATAAAAATTTTTCGCGGATCGAAAAAAAAACACTTGCGTTGCCCGGAACGAGAACTTACACGACTGTATTCAAGAAAAAGTACGAAGTAATCGTTACTAATATTCAGGAAAGTTCTGGCGCAAGTTGGTGCTCTGCATGAAACAGTTAAACCTTAAAGTATCAGAAAATTCATGAACGGCAGCAGCACAGTATCCTTCTCGTCTCAGACTAAGATATCCTTTGAGTGGGAGTGAATCCCGTCGATAGATACCGTGAAGGCACCAATGGCCGAGCATGTAAGCTATGATGAATGTTCTCTGTGCCGTACAAAAATCGTATCAGGTATCAGAAAATACGAAACATATAAATTTTCATTGTTGAATTCCGGGGAAAATCAAGATTAAAGTTGAAAATTGCGTGGCCATTAGTGCTTTCACGGTACCATTTAGTTTTAAGTTGGTTCGAGTCGACGACCAAACCAACTGATAAACTATCGAACAAGCCTCCTCCCGAAACCGATAAAGACTTCAAATCAAATTATACCGCTTCGGATTTAGTTGTGAATAAATATAGTTTTTAATTTTATGAAATGAATTTGCGGCTTTATCGGTGAGGGTTAAAGAGTTGAAATGAAAGACGGATAGAAGAACAGAAGAAAATTCTAAGGTGGTGAAAAGAGCGAAGAGCATTTGAAATAGAAGCTTGACCACATGCTAAATTCTTTGTCCCGCATCAATTAACTGTATTGAAGAAGTAGTACCCAATAGAGAAGGCACTACATTTTTCGATACAGTTAATTATGGATGGTTCGACCGCCATGTGAGTGTGCACATGTGCCGAACGGACAAAAAATTTAGCATGTGGTTGCTCTGTTAAGTCTTCTATTGTGCGATATCGTTCCATCCATAATTAACTGTATCGAAAAATGTAGTGCCTTCTCTATTGGGTACTACTTCTTCAATACAGTTAATTGATGCGGGACAAAGAATTTAGCATGTGGTCAAGCTTCTATTTCAAATGCTCTTCGCTCTTTTCACCACCTTAGAATTTTCTTCTGTTCTTCTATCCGTCTTTCATTTCAACTCTTTAACCCTCACCGATAAAGCCGCAAATTCATTTCATAAAACAAATTCACGGTGATTTCTCCTCTTAA
The DNA here is from genome assembly GCF_029784155.1 of Uranotaenia lowii. Lineage (NCBI taxonomy): Eukaryota > Metazoa > Arthropoda > Insecta > Diptera > Culicidae > Uranotaenia > Uranotaenia lowii. The sequence continues at coordinate 263,154,421 of NC_073692.1, forward strand.
AATAGTTTTTAATATATGTACAACTAGGTATCAGTTTAAGGAAACCCCTTTTTTGATTTCCTTGTATTAGGTACATTTTATTTTGTTTTGTTGCACTTTTTGTGAACATGAACAATCAGTCATGGAAGGAGGACGAAGAAAGGTTGTTTCGGATTTTGACGTTTTTCTCTCGTTTTGAAAATGTGGTCCTCCTATTTGATCCACCACGATTTGAGTCGAATGGCAATAGCGTAGTGGCCACGTGACGCTGGATTTGAACCTTTCCGTATGACCGTCTACTTTTCCGAACTCGACCTTGGCCTTAACTTCATATCAGTTCCGAGCGACCATTGACGTCGAATCCCAATTGTCGTCTTGGGTGACGCTACAGCTGCGAAACAGGTGCCGAAAGTAATCCCTGAATTTACGATTTATTAAGGAATCCAGTACCACAGCCTTCCAAATGGATTGAGCTTTTGAAATAGTTTGTAATCCAGCTACGTTGAGTTCAATGTGAAAAAATGCATCGGTCGCGAAACAGAATAGGACCAACTTATCTGCACAATTCCCAGGGAAATAAATTCTAAAATACAAATGCACTGGCTGTTAAAAGAACACGATCCTGAACAAAGACAGAGAGTGTACATACCAATCTAATGAGCTTTTCACTGTACTGGTCCGATCCTTTCTGGGGTTTGTAGTGATGAATTTTTCAACGTTGTTATTCAAAACCTTGATTTATCCAAAGGCGGGAATTCAAATTTCGCTGGATAAAAACAAATGGAAATAAACATTCAATGAGCACCATGGTGATGAAAATATTCTTACCTTTATCACTCAGATTTTCCACTTAGTGATTCTAGTGCACTCTTGTGGCGACATTGCCTAGCTTCGGAACAGTTTTGCGAAAAACGAAAACCGAGTGTCCCGTCTGTTTGTCTGTGGTAGAAGGTTTAATTTTCCTACTTGGTTGTAGTGTGCAATTTTTATTTTAAACCAGGAAAATGTCATCTTAGAAATAGATATATTTTACATACAGTTATAAAGGTTAAAAATATTCTTCTCACTACTCGACTTAGGGTGAACACATGAAATGGTACTGGATGTAAAATGTTAAGCTTATGTTGTCCACGTTTATTCAGTTTGTAAAGCCTAAATCGGCTAAGACGGTGTTTGTCTTTTAATATGTTTTTGCAAAAACTTGTCTGAGACGATCGAAAAATATTTACTGTTTTTTTAAGGGTGCTCATCATTTTCACCCATGTGGTCAAATAAGGTCATCATGAAGTAATTATGTTCATCAAGTTATGTCGTGAGACAGAAAACTATGTAAATAAAATAACAATTACAGGAAGAAGCATTTCTGTTCTTTCCAATCCTCTGTACCTTATAATTGTTATTTTCCAACAGAGAATAAATTAAACTTTCCTTCCATGCCAGCGTACATAACACCAAATAAGCACTAAGTTCATATGGGTATTTTTCGGTGAAGATACAACGTCCGAAGAAAGCAACTAATGCCGGAGAAAGAAACATTTCACCTTTTCCACACCCATCAAGCATCAGCACAGCAAAGCTTTCATTTCTTATTCAAGCTATTCCAGTAGGGAGTAGAAGGGTGGGAGGAAGCTCAGCAGGTCTCTTCTTATCCGGAGCTACATACACTTTGTAAGAATCTCCTCCATCATCCCGTTTCTGATGTTTACGTTTAGATTTTCACTAAACTGCACGTGAGCTGGGATTGCACACGGACAAGGACCGAAGGAAAATACTCGAATCATGTACCTACACCCACAAATCCGACTCTACTTCAATAATGACCTAGCTTGGAGGTGGAATTATCGGCATAAGATTTTATGCCGGACCGGCACAAACAAGCTTTCTCTTCTCTGACCTTTTTCTCCCAGCACAACCGAATTGCATATGGCTGAAAGAAACCAAATAAAACATATCCCATGTCTTATCACAAGACAAAACATGACGGAAACAATCAGCCATTCTTTGTTTCCAACCCCCGGCAAACAACCACCGTACACTTTTCAGCGCATTTTTGGCATAGAGTTGGCGAGTGGTATTGCAATTTTGCAACCTATGCTTTGGGTGTACATACCTGTGATGTTGAACCTTATCAGCAGCGGAATGACTTTTCCACTTGTGTATACCGGGGAATGCTGTTGAACTTGCATCTTCATTCAACTTAGCGAGCCGAGCGAAGTGAAGCTGAAGGGGGTTGTTCTCGTTCATTTCCGAATTGCTCACTTTCAGCAGTCCACTTCTGGGTACCGTGCAGTGGGAATTCTTTAGCCGGTTGCAAAAACAAGTATGAGTCGGGAAAGATTCCCACATTTTTTTACGCCAATTGTACCCTTCAGTGCAGTGGTTTAAAAATGATGAAACGATTAAAAACATCCATAAAACTAACTACAAAATAGAATGTCTTATCCGTCTTAAAACTAACATAAGAGCAAGTTCTCTGGTGGTGGAAAAAAGTGGTAGAAATTTTGACACTTACGGCACATTTTGAAAATTTTGCCATGTGAAAACCTTTTTCAAGATCTGTGGCCGTCAAGTTTTTTTTTTCAACACGTGTTGTATTGTCGCATGCTGTGATGCAAAAATAGCAATACACTGAGGTTTTTTCTTACGCGGTTTTTTTTACACGGTTTTTTTTTACGCGGATTTTCCAATTAACGCGGTTTTTTTTTACGCGGATTTTCGAATTAACGCTGTTTTTTTTTTACGCGGATTTTCGAATTAACGCGGTTTTTCAGAGAAAATAAGACTTTTTCAAAGGAAAACACTTAGAATCTTTTTGTAGTTGGGAAAATCTTAGCTCTGAGACTAAGAACGTGATACATGAGATCTGTGACCTGAGACCTGAGACTTGAGACTTGAAATATGAGACTCGAGATCTGAGACACGAGACATGAGACATGAGACCTGAGACTTGAGACCTGAGACATGAGACATGAGACCTGAGACTTGAGACCTGAGACATGAGACATGAGACCTGAGACATGAGACATGAGACATAAGACCTAAGACATGAGACCTGAGACATGAGACCTGAGACATGAGACATGAGACATGAGCAATGAGACATGAGACATGAGACCTGAGACATGAGACATTAGACATGAGACATGAGACCTGAGACATGAGACCTGAAACCTGAGACATGAGACCTGAGACATGAGACCTGAGACCTGAGACATGAGACATGAGACATGAGACCTGAAACCTGAGACATGAGACATGAGACCTGAGACATGAGACCTGAGACATGAGACCTGAGACATGAGACATGAGATCTGAAACATGGAACATGAGACCTGAGACATGAGACCTAAGACCTGAGACATGGAACATGAGACCTGAGACATGAGACGATCTGAATTCCACACTGTCAAATAACCCTCACTATATTCTACTATTCTATTAATCTAATTGATTTTGTTTTTATCTTAAAAATAAACTATCATTGTACGTAAATTTTTAAATAATCATGATTCTTACGCGTTTTTTTAGTAACGTGCTTTTTTGCGCAAATTTTTTGATTAAAATGGATTTTTTACGTGGATTTTCGAATTTCGGAGTTTTTTTACGTGGATTTCCGAATTAACGAGGTTTTTTTTACGCGGATTTTCGAATTAACGCGGTTTTTTTTTACGCGGATTTTCGAATTAACGCGGTTTTTTTTACGCGGATTTTCGAATTAACGCGGTTTTTTTTTACGCGGTTTTTTCACGCGGGACGAAATACCACGTAAAAAAAACCTCAGTGTATTTCTATCACATACTGCTGAAATAGAAACAGTGTTGTAAAAAAATACAACGCTCCAAGATCTTGAACACATTTTTGCATGGTAAAATTTTCAAAATGTCAAAATTTCTACCAGTTTTTCCCAACACCAGTGAACTTGCTCTAAGTGGTTCTGTGTTTGGTTTTAAATTGCATATGATAATGAGCAAAGAAAAACGTTTGACATGGAAAAACGTAAACAACACCTACGTAGTAGACCAGGATGTTTACGTATCCCAGGCAATATTTGTAAACAGCAGATGGCAATGACAACACTTTCTAATGTTCGCAGTCATGTCGCTGTGTGCAGCAAGGTTTTAGCAAAATTCTTCCGAAAATACCAAAACTGATGGAATTTTCTTTAGTTTCCACGTTTTTCCAAAGGTAAGTAATCATCCGATACAGTTAACGATAAGTTGCATTCAATGGTTTAAGTTTTGCGGGTTCAAAAAGGAGTCTGGATCCAAGCTTACCATTTGTTCGCAGCATTTCAAAACAGACAGGAAGCTGAAGAAAACAAGGAAGAATTGTTTGGAGAACCAGAACAATCGACAGCTACTGCTTGAAGATACGGTAGCAAAAGTTTCCCGAAGAACTAAAACTGCAATTTTGTTGAAGCAGAATTAAACAGTGACGAAGAGGGGAACCTTGGATTTTCCACGTAAACCATCGAAATTTGGAAGAAGCAGATGCTTCTGAATATGTTATGGGCCCAGTCACATGTCAATAGAAGGTGAAGATACTGAACTTAACAGCATCAGTAAAGTTCAGGTTTCAGGTTGGATCCATAAAACAACCATGGGAAAAATTGGGTTCAGAAAGCGAAATCGATGAAAGTCGTTTTTTGAAAAATCGTAAATACATGGATAATTTTGATTTAGCGGAAATTGTGGATTCAAGTCCCGTCAGTGAGCCGTTGTATCTTTTTCGAAAAATATTAACGGCTTGCATTGTTTCTTTCTATGTTATCTCATGTTTCTCTAATACTTTCCATCCCCTTTAAAAATGTATTATCGACGATTTTACAATCCGAAATTTCTTCTTTTTGTGTGGATTCCCCCAACCTCCCCCTCGGGTGTTGATAATTTTTCACATCTCCCTGGTGTGTTGATCGTTTCGCAATGCCTCAATGCCTCGATCACATTTGTGGATCGCAGTTTGGAAATTTGATGACGTCATAAACCAGTGGCTCTTAACCACCGATTATTTCAACAAAATACCTAACAGTGTGACATGTGCGTTATAGATATTTGCTTTGAATGATAATATAAAGATTTCAAATCAGTTTGTTTCATTCTGGGTTGCACGGCGCCATGATTCGTCAGTAAAACACAGACTTTTGAAACTTCGTCCAGAAATTGCAAAGTGCACAGATTTTAAAAACTTTCGAAATTGAATATTGAAATCATTATTCATGTATCGGATATGATCTATAAGTGTCACGCACTAATCAACTAAACCGAACATGCCTATGCTTGTGTTTATGGTGGTGATACATACACAGCCAGATCTTGTCAGCACCCCGGTGAGTAGTAGAAGTACATTTACTACTCATCTTAACTCGGCCGGGCCCACTGTGCAGTATTGGACGCAGAGACAACTGAACCAGAGAGAGTTTTAAACATCGATATAATCAATTAACAGTTTGTGACTTTAACCACACATCCATGACTGACACAGTAACACGAACAATTTAAATGTATCGTCATAGCAACGAATCATAATGAAGAAAAAGCATTCCATATTATTCAAAGTAGCTCGAAACGTATGGACAACTGGTAAATCTGTTTTATTATTATTAAAACTCACCGAAAAACGTCGATAATTTCGAAGAACAAACAATCACGGTAATAAATCCAAAACTCATTATTCAAAAACTTACCTCTGATTTACCTTTACCAAAGAAAACTTTGGTGAATATATCAAATTTTGAACCTGGAACATGATTCATAAAACGAGCATATGAACAAACTGTCAAGTTCCAAGGCGCAACATAGTTTCAAGAATCCTTTATTTGTACGACGATTTCATACAAATTCTTATGTGCATCTCACTTCGGAGAATCGGGTCGGGCACATACATTGAAACATTCAATTATTGATCACTATGCTTTATTCACCAATCCAATGAAAAATTCACAATTTCACAATGACAAACTTCTTAAACTTAAAAAATTTAATTTTCACCGCTACGGAGCGAAAAAAAACACGTGCGATACCAAAAAGTATAACAATTACAAAATTCTAGGTTGATAAAAACCCAAACAGCTCATCAAAGAGGACAACACAATGCGAAGAGATACAACCTGGTTCAAACACGAGACAATTTAAAAAGAGTTTTCGGCTACGAGAGCCGAATCATTAGTATTTTGGAATAGAGCCGAAAAAGATTCTCTCGGGACTTTTCGGCAGTGCGAGAAGAAAAGTTTTCTGGGTAATAGTTCATTTGTGAAACTAGTCGAAGAAGATTGGTTTTATTAACGCGCGCCTAAGAAAGAGGATTTCCCGGCAGCGCGAGAAGGAAAGTTTTCCGGTTACGAGAGCCGCATTGTTGGTGTTTAATTTTGAGACAAACTGAAGAGGATTGGTTCCATTAACGCGCGCCCAAGAAAGTACTTCCCGGCAGCGTCAAAAGAAAAGCTTCCGGCCACGAGAGCCGCAGTGTTATTGGTGGTTTGCGAAGAGTCGGAGGAGTTGTGCTCAAACAACGCGCGTCCAGGATCATTCCAGGCAGCGCAAATCATCGTCATCATCTGCACCAGAGCCGCACAGATGATGTGTTGCTGTTAGTACGATTCGAAGGAGTTGGGCTCAAATAATGCGTGACTAGGATAAATCCCGGCAGCGCGATTCATCTTTATTTCCCGGCAAGAAGAGCCGAAAGGAGAAGTGTTTGTGCCGGCTCGCAGTGCCGAAGGGAATTTAAATAACGGCTTACAGTACCGAAGGAAGAGTTGTGTTCCGAGGTGGCACTATCACAGGAGAAAAACAGGTGAGCTTTAGATAAGGGGGACTGATGGATGGGTGGATACATTTTAATTTTCTTCGCGCACAATTAGCAATTCCTTATATATGCCTTTAGAATCTGTTTGGGACAACCCGAGGTAACAAAACAGACAGGCAATAAAAGCAACCCAACAAGTACTAAACTGTAAATCCGAAACAGGTTTTCCTAAGTTCAGGCATTAAAAACATGTGTGAAAAAAGGAATAAAATAAGTTGAATAAATCGCTTGAAATTGAATTTCTCTGTGATTGAATTTCGATCACACTTAAAGTAATGTGTGCAAATTTTTATAACCTTGATAACATTTAAGTAGCCAATGAACTTGTTATCCTAATTAAATAAAAAAAAATAAACCTAAATTTTGCTTTAATAAAAGATACATATAAATAAAAAAAAGTCACATCTTACCAAGATACAGTATTTCGATCTCTCCGGTTTGATTAGCAAAACACGCGGTTATGTCAAACACAGATCGCGAGTGTCAGGTGCCTGCCTTCATGCACACTAGTTTACTTGCAAAGTTTGTCACCGATAATTTTGCGCATTATTTCGGCTGAATGACGGATGAGTATTGGGATGGTATTCTGGGAAATTATCCATAGGGGCTCCAATAGGAGTTTGGAGGACTGCCAATCGGCATTTTTGCTCTCGTTGTTTCAACGATTTCCCGTGAAGATGCTTTCGAACTTATGGGGACTCATGTTTACCGGATGATGATAAGTGTCTTTATGTGGCCAACCAGCAATGGTATCGTCGTACGATTGGATCTTAGAAAAAGCAAAAGTGTCCACCGATTAATGGCAATTTCCTGTCATTTGAAATATCTGGTAGTGTCGGATGGTATAGCAACGGAACCAAAGTTTTGAACGGAACCACTGGAACCCGCGAACACACTGAGTGGCCCTTCGGAATCGATCACTGGAGTTGTTTTTCAGAAGAATACCCATTAGTTGTATTCCTGCAGCGAATTTCGGAATCACTGTAAGTTAGATTTGCTTCCAAAAAACATTTAGATTAATAGAGATTTTTAAATTTTAGGCTATGGTCACGACGGTCACAGCAATCGATGACTTTTGAGGACACGTGCTCCACATCTGGAAATTACTTGAAGAAACGCAGCTCGTTTGCAACTGTCTCCCGACAACGGATAGCATCCGAGTGCGTTCAATTGACTGGCGAAGAGGACTTCCTTACCTGTGGAACCGATGGGCCCCTGTCATTGTAGAGTTCCGATAAAAAGAGGCCCCTGTACACGGTTGGATTGGCTGGCCACATCCGCCAGTAAAACCATTCGAAAATGTAAAAAAAGCCATTCCGAAAAGTTCTATCGGAGCAGAATCGGCAAACAAAGTTTTGCTAGGAAATCTCATTGTAGATTACCGGAAAGCGGAGCGGGACCAGAGGAACCAGAGTAAACATGCATGTTAAACAAACAAGAAATAGAATATAAAAAAAATGAAAACTCGTATTTTCTGAATTTTTATGTACAATTTTGAAAATTTCCACATTTGCAATTCTGCTTTCCGAATTACGGTTCAAAAATAACCATTTTCCTACTTCTTGGGTGCTGTCTCTAACGATTGAAAAATAACCATATTTGAACTTCTCCCCAAGAAGTCATTTTATGACTTCTCATGGAGAACTCATAAAATGACATTTCCCGGGAAAAGGTCAAAAATGGTTATTTTTGAATCGTAAATGGTTTAATCATTTCTAGCGTGTATTGCTGTACGGGTGTGAAACTTGGTGCACATATGCGGTGACGACGCGAAAACTGCAAGTTTTTGTGAATCGCTGCCTGCGGAACATCATCCGCGCTTGGTGGCCTGGCAACTGGATCTAAAACGTTGAACTTCATCGCCGGTGTCATCAAAAGGCGCTAGAAATCGAGATTCAGGAACGTAAGTGGAGGTGGATTGGGCACACGCTGCGAAGAGATGAAAACGAGATTTGCAGAGAGGCGCTTGACTAGAATCCTGATGGGCATCGAAGAAGAGGCAGGCCCAGAAGCTCGTGGCGGCGAAGTCTAGCCGTTGAAATCCGCACAGTTGACGAGATCCTTGGCTGGCAGCAAGTGAAGACGCTTGCTCCGGATCGCCAGCAGTGGAGATCTTTTATCTCAGCCCTTAGTAGTAGTAGTAGTAGTGGGTATATGGGCAACGGATGTTGAGGTCGATATTCGTGTTTGCCAAACAGGATTTCCTCTACAGCTTCGGTAATTTATCTCTTCAGAAAACCATTTCTGTTAAGACACTTACAAATTCAGCCGGTTATTACTCGGCTGAATTTGTAAGTTGAGGAGAGACCAATCTAAATGGTAAAATATAGTAATCATAAACCAAAAAAAAACTAAAAAAAATTTGATCTGTCGCACTGATTCAGATTTCAGATTTAAATTTCAAATTCAGATTTCAAATTCAGATTTCAGATTCAGATTTCAAATTCAGATTTCAGATTCAGATTCAGATTTCATGTTCGGATTTCAGATTCAGATTTCAGATTCAGATTCAGATTTCAGTATCAGATTTCAATTTCATTTGCATCTGGATTCTTAAATCTGAAATCTAAATCTGAATCGGAAATCGGAATTATAAATTTGAAACCCGAATTTGAAATCTAAATATAAATTATGCTGGAAAATTAAAAAAAAAAAACAAAATTTAACAATCTGTGTATAAAGATTAGTACTCACCTAGAGTCCGGATCACGACCTCTTTGCCGTTCCAAAATTGGACATTTATGCCCAAAATATGGCGGCCATGTCGTGACGCAGAGTCGATTTTTAAAGAGACTAATCATCTCGCGACCTCTTTCCTTATCTCCTGCTGTATCTGTTCTGCGCAGGGGTTGAGGTGGGCCATGCTCGTCTCTGAATTGATGGTCAACCCCAGAGCGTGGCATAACTGGTCCAAAATCACCCTCAAGCCCTCCGATTCCATTTTACTGATTGGGAGATTTTCAATCCCTATCATTCGCACAACTGACTCCACAACAGTTTGTGCGTCGATAGAGACTGATATTTTGGGAATGCGCCTTTTCTTTTTCGGAGGATCGGGATTCTCATCTTTAAACAGCCCGCGTTCCCTAGCCAGTTGGGGATGTTCCACGCGTAGATGCCGTATAAAGTTCCCAACATCCAATCGCTGTGGCTTCTGTTTATATTTTCCATGGCATCCAGCGGGATCGATATCACAATGAAGAAAACCGTCGTGCAATAGCATACACGTTTCCGCAATGTCCTCAAAGCTGCCCATATTTGATAAACGGTCTAATGTGCCATGAACACCAATGCGAGAAAAACGCAAAATAAATTTTATAACAATTTTTTTGCATCCTTATACTCAAAATAAAGTAGATTAATGTGCATAACAATCATTGTAGGTGTAGGACATAGGCGGTTGAGTAAAATTTCAAATTTACATAAAAAATTAATGAAAAAAAAATAAATTTCAATCTCAGTAGCCACTTTATCAAATATAACGTGAACAAAAGTTGACAAATAGCTCTGAATTTGCCTGATCTGCATACGTTTTCAAATATTGCTGCGATTGCTCACACGCATAACCACCAAGCCACAAAATCACAACAAGAAGGGATTTGAAAAACTTTCTATACAAAGACACCGGTTGCTGCGAAGGATGATTCAACACATCATGCACATTAGACAATTTATCAAATATATTGCACATTAGACAAATTTTCTTTAGGGTTGTATGCCTCCACCAATGGATTTTTTGAAAAATGAATGAAGTAGGGATATTATATAGAGTATAAGCTATCAAATGGCACAATTTTCTCCATTTTGAAAAAAATGGTATATTAGACCGTTTATCAAATATGGGCAGAAAGGATTTCTTTCTTTTTCTTGAGCAATTCTCAATCACCGCGAGAAATTCGGCGTTCCCCCATCCCAACACTCCCACTTACACTCCCACCTACTCCCCCACCACGCGCACTGCCAACACAATCAGCACTCCTATCCCTATCACTGCCACCCAATCCACCGTCAAACACTCCCTCATTTTCTCCCGAAATCATTTCCAAATCCGCCGCGTTGATTGTTCGGAAATATTTTAAAGAACAAATAACCTACCGCTCAGCTCAACTTGTAGTGAAAGACTGGCTAGCTCTAGCAGTTAGTTGAAGCAGAAAACCTACGTTCGGTCATTCAAAATCAGTTCCATCCGAAAGACGAAGATTTCCGAAAGCCAAATCTCGGCGACAATCGGACGGGATTTGAAGTACTGTCAAGCAGTGATGTCAACTGTTTTTCAGAAATGTCTGGAAGATTTTGAAAAAATGTCTGGAAAAGTGTGGAAAAGTCTGGATGGCAAACTTGTTTTTTTTTCGGCGTCAGATCGCAATATTGCAATGGAATAACACTGATTACTTCATCATAATCATACATTCTATACACTACCAATGCCTGTGTGCTCTGTCTTGTGGTGATGTCGGCGGTACTACGTGTTATGCTTTACTTCATGTTTTACTTCCATCTTCGTGGCATTTCTCACTCTTCAATAGCTAATTCGAATCATTTCCTGGCATTTTGCAACGAAAATTTTGAATTTTTACTGTTTTGTTAGAAAATTCATGTCGAAACTCAAAAGTCTGGAAATGTCTGGAAGAAATGACAAAAGTCTGGAAGTCTGGAAACCTAAAAAAATGTCTGGCAAAAGTCCAAAAAGTCTGGTAGATCCAGAAAAAACCTGGAAGGTTGACATTGCTGTCAAGCGAAAATCGGAGCATTGAAAACGGTCACGAAGTTATCCTCAAAACTGTCACGGAGCCGAAAAAATAATCATATTCATGGAGAAGGTTTCGCTTGAAATAAAACATCGCAACGTTGTACAGAATTCGGCCGCTCCTTCTAAAAACTGTCGCGGAAGAATTATTTGGAAAGCTTTCATCGAGGTATATGCGTGACGTTCGCAATAATACAGTCGCGCTGCAGTACTTTTGAGAAGCCTGGTCGCACAAACAAAAGTTAACTCGCAACGAATCCATTCGGTTGCATAGCGATTGGTGACCAAATGTATTTTGACTAAAATAACGGTAAGAATAAAACATTCGATAACGCTAGGCAACACAAACAGCTTTGAAAATCATTAACCATGGGTTACTAAGAATGTTTTCGTCAGAGGGAAATTTTGATTCGCTCGCGAGGTCAAATACACTTTTCATTCTGTGGTAGCTTTGATGGTGATTGATAAATTCGTCTCCAATTTTCACACTCACAACACAATTTTTTTCAAATGTAAGGCCAAAGCTGTTTACGACAATTTCTGTTGAAATTTGCTAGTGTTTCTAATGATGATGACGTCGAATCATCCCCGCACGCATTTTTTTTATGCCAATTACGCTGTGATTTTAATTACTCATAATTGTAGTGAAGGCTGACTTTTGGGTGTAGCTACAAAAGTGGAGGCGATTTATCTAAAAAGCCAAATAAACAATAATAACTAATTTGAGGAAAATGAAAACGAAATTCACGTAACTAGAAATTGAACTCCAGCCCTTCGAGTTGGCTGACCGGCATCTTACCAAAAATTGAACCTATCAGTTGATATGCGCCACGCTATAGTTCTGTAGGTGAGATTTTCTTTTGGCGAACCAGTGAAGGGAAGAAAGGAAGAGACCGAATTAAGTGTAAATTGAAGGACCGCCCATTTAATGTAGATCAGTTCACTTTTCGATAGCTTAAATCGATAATATTGAATCAGCCTATTCGCAACTTTTTGGCGACATATTTACGGAATAATCTCACTATTGTCCAATTCAAATTGTTTTGGGCATAGCGTGTCATAGAACAATGATATAAAAACATTAAATATCAACGTTTTTGCGATGGTAATTTTAAATGTCTTAATAGTCGATTTTGATCGCCATTCCTATTCGATTTCATGTTGGCTGGGCAAGCACCTTTCCCTGGTATTGGGAAATCGATTGAAAAAACTGAAACTGAGCAGAAATATAATTTTTAAAGCTTCCTTGTTCCTGGATCCAAGATTTAATTTTTCTGGGTCCGGAAGAGGAAAAATAGAAGGTTAAATCAGAAACCTTCATTTTATTACTTTCTGTATTTTCACAATAGATTATCTATGACAGAACTATTTCAAGGATTTTAATCAACGGCTGGACGACCTTCCTCGGACCAAAACTCCATGGAAAACAAAAGAAGACCAAATGGATTAATTGCTGATGTAGACAGTTTTCTTTTGTGAAGAAGGCGCCAATTTGAATCCAACAGAAGACAGTTTAATGACGGAGCTCTCAAAGTTAGAGAATAGAAGAAAAAATCAAATTGATTTAACACCATCGCAATCAAAGCACACGCAATACAGTCGATAAAATCAAGTATTGGAACGAACAACGATACAGTATTCCTAAATTGTATCATTTGGCAGAGGCAATGCTCTCTGCTCCATCAACGCAAATCTCAGTAGAAAGACTGCTTAGTCGTTTGAATAACGCTGTTTCAAACTATTATGGATATGATGGTTTTAAAAATGAACAAAGATTTTCTTAATTAAAATACCAAGGACCTATAATGAGATATATTTAAAAAAGAAAATTTAGCTCAAGTATGCATATTTCACTACTCACATCCACCTCAAATGCATCACACGTTTTTTGTAGCAGCAAAATTTTGATATGAAAAAATCAACAAAGTTAAGTTAAAATTAAGATTAGTGCTTTCGACTAAGATTGCTCTTCAATAAATTAGAACTGTAACAGTGGAGAATTTTATACGGCGGATGTTTGAACAAGTCAAACAGTGAGCAACATACCTTTCTGAAGACCTCGCCTATCGAGTCGGACAGGATTATCATTTCCAGAATTGCACGCCGGGGTCCATATCCACAGATAAGCCGAAGTGTTTATAATAGAAGGATCTGCTTTTGAGGAATTCTCCAGATTGGATAAAAATGTGATTGAAAAATGTGAAATTGCTGTATGTTTCAGACCGCAATTCAAATGCGAGAAAAGTGTTATTGAGGCTTCCACTAAAGTGTTTTGAATTAAAGGATGTTATAGAAACACAACAGATGTGCGAAGTGAATTTTTTTTTTTGGAAAAAATATTTTCGGAATCGAATAGTAGATAGGGATTTGTAAAAATTGTGATTTCAACTGTGAAAAATACTTGTGTTTTGGTCCCACGGGCATTGTGTCAGTAAAATATGTTTTGCCCGATTGCTGCGATTGGGAGCAAATTCTTTAAAAGAAAAAATGAGCAGCAACTATCGAAAAAAGGGAATTAAGAGCCCATGCTGGATTTTCAAAGATTGTTGTTCAGGTACTTGAAAATGCTGGGAAAAAAATCAAAATGTGTGTATTCATTGTATACTTAAACGAGTTTTTTTTCTGTGGGCAATGAAATGATCCTTATTGATATGATCATCACAGCAAAAATTACAAGAGGATGCAGGGAAGATATAAGTAAGATATAAGTTCGTTTATCACCATTGGACAACAGGATCATCCAATTCAAGTCAACCCAGGCTGCCCTCTTCCCTCATCGCCTCTCAATGGACTTTGGTGAGATTGTTTCATTCAGAATCCATGTTAGCATCCCTTCCAAAACCTATCTGATACAGCTTTATGGGTCGTAAAAGTTCTCTGCACCTAAAGAGTTATTTTTGCTGATTCATAAAATCCTTTCTTTGATTACATTGAATTGTCACGGTGTACATTATGGTATCACACTGATCTTCAAGAGCAATGCTTGGAATGAATATTGAATCCAGATATTCATTCTGGCATCTTGTTTTGCTTTTGATTATCAGTTGTATCTCATGTATCAGCCAATGCAAGATGTGTGTAGTAGACTAGTTCACTTTTCGGCTTTTTTCGCTGATCACAACGCCACTTACAGGGTTTGATTCTCATTCATTTTCAAGTACTCTGGCCAAATTTGAGCTCATTTGAGTAAGTTTCCAGCGTGCGCTAGGAGTTTTATTGAAAAAAGTCCATTTTTCTGGAAAATTTCCGTAGATGTGTTCTAGCAAGCTGTTGTTAATATAAAATGATAATTTTGTAGTGCTCGGTGATTGGTATGACAAACATTCGTATGGACCTGTTTTAGATAATTGACTAAATCAAACCGAAAAAATTTAAAAATTCATAAACTACCAACTTTTACAGAAAATTTACTTACAAGTTGAGAGCTTAAAATCAGTAGTAAATAGAAAAAAAAATTTTCGATATAAACTTTTCATAAAAACATAGCCTTATTTATAACCTTTAATTTGATGTATAACACTTAATGATCGCAAGAGTGCTAGCATAGTTATTCAAATATCTATGCAACAAATTTGATTTGACTAAATATTTTTCATTCAAGTTTGCTCCACACCAACTTTATATTGACTTTAACTTGATATTTTATTCAATCAAGTACCCCATGACGGGGCCAGGAGTTGCGCGCTTTGATCAAGTTGTAAGCAAGTCCTCTTGATGCCACGTTTTGCAGGTTGCATGATGCTAAAACTTGAATGGAGACAACATTATGATTCAAAGAATGTGATGTGAATGTTTGAATATCTTTGCTTGTACTGTTGCGATAATTAAGTGTTATACATCAAATTAAAGGTTATAAATAAGGCTATCTTTTTATGAAAAGTTTATATCGAAAATATTTTTTTTCTATTTACTACTGATTTTAAGCTCTTGACTTGTAAGTAAATTTTCTGTAAAAGTTGGTAGTTTATGAATTTTTAAATTTTTTCGGTTTGATTTAGTCAATTATCTAAAACAGGTCCATACGAATGTTTGTCATACCAACCAACGAGCACTATAAATTTATCATTTTATATTAACAACAGCTTGCTAGAACACATCTACGGAAATTTTCCAGAAAAATGGACTTTTTTCAATAAAACTCCTAGCGCACGCTGGAAACTTACTCAAATGAGCTCAAATTTGGCCAGAGTACTTGAAAATGAATGAGAATCAAACCCTGTAAGTGGCGTTGTGATCAGCGAAAAAAGCCGAAAAGTGAACTAGTCCAGTGTGTAGTCACCCTATGCTGCTATGCTATGCTATGGCAATGAAAAAAGACATTTCGAAATCCACGATGGTTGTTGTGGTTTGGTAGAACAAGTTCCACGTCACCAATAGTTGCTAGTCCGTTATTGATCGAGGCAACCAATTCTGCACAGAGGTCAAAAGAAAGGCGCTTGGGATTAGCTACTGATTATCAATGTACAAAACTGATGCTCTGTCTTTGAATGGAACGGAACCGGCCACGTCCTTGTATTCAATAGATATGTAGAAAAAAGAGAAAGGGATGAAAGAAATTAATCCTTGCTTTAGAACCGAGGTTACCTCTCCTAGCAAATAGTTTTATTTGGAAGGTGGGTGAAAGGATAAGTTTAGCAAACACTTTTGACAAGTGTTTTGATCGTTTTTCCTATTCTGTTTCTAACTTTCACCAAAAACCAGCGATATAAACAAAAAGCATCCTTTTCTATTGTTCTAAAAAATAAAATGCTTCTATAATAAAAACTTACAACGGACATAAGTTATAACAACGTTCATATTGTCACAACCGCAGTTTTTCCAGTTTGAGAATTTAAAACGTCTAGAATAAAGGCTAGATCTTTTTGTGCATGCCCTTAATTTTTTTTTTAACTTACAAATGGTTTTATTAAGGCATTTAACATATAAAGTTTATATGTGCCGGGAGTATTTTTCCTAACTTAGAGTTAGTAAGAGGGGGGTGCCCTTAAATGATGAACTGTTAAAATCTCAAAGTTCATTGTAATTGTAAGGGTTCGTTACGGAAATTTAGTTCAGAAAAAATTTTCAACAAATTCTAACATGTTGACGAAGGAACTTTCCAGTTTGTTTCTGCTCATAAAAATAATGTATCATTTTTAAGAAACCAGCAAACAATAATTAGCTTTGGGTTTTTGTTCGGATTTCCAAAATCGATTTTGCAGACCTTCTTTTTTATCCTGCAGGATTTGTTTCTAGAGTTTCATAAGCCTCGTACGTGTTCTAGATTTCTTGCCTGTGGTTGAAACCCTGGGATTCGTCCTTTTTGATCAACATTTTTCTCTGTAAACTACCGAATTCCACGTTTTTGTGCGAAGCGCAGCTTAGCATCCTTTCGGGAATGAACCTAAATAAATCACAAAAAATTTTAACAATTAAATATTTTTTTCGTTATAAAGTTTTTAAATTTCAACCCAGAAAACAAGTCTGCCACTAACAGGCACAGCCTACCAAGTCGTGGATCTATTTCAAAAAGAAAATTTGTACCTAGTTCAATTTGAATAAAAACATTTATCATTACCTTGAAATGCCAAGTGTAAATAAATGGTTATTTAGAAAACATATCCGAAAGAAGAAGTATAAAACATAAAAAATTTCATAAGTTGTTTTTATTTCATTTTTAACGTTTTACTGCATAATCTAAATCTGACATATATAATCTTAAAAAATATAAATCTGAAATCTTAGATCTTTCCCTTGAATCTGATTTTTAAATACATGTTAATCACATAACACTCAATTTTTAAGAGTGTTATGCACTTGTAATACTTTGAATCTAAAGGCTTGAGGCCTGAAATCTTAATCTAAAGACTCTATCTTGAATCTGAAATCTGGATCTGAATTCGTAATCTGTATCGAATTTTTAAAATCGGCTGGACCAGGGAAAAGTAAATTTTATGGAGGATAGCGTTATTCATTAAAAAGTCTAAAACTACGATGTGTTAAAAGGTTGGGGAGAATGAGGATACTTTATACAGATGTTCTAGAAAAATGTGCAAAACAACAATGCTTAAAGCTCAAAAATTTTCACCAAAATAGCTCTTTGAGTTTTTGAACTTTATTTGAAAAATTTCACAAACTGTGACTTGAAGACCTTCTTATCATCACTTTAAAATGTTTCTGACATGAAAATTTGTCAA
Source organism: Uranotaenia lowii (assembly GCF_029784155.1). Classification (NCBI taxonomy): domain Eukaryota; kingdom Metazoa; phylum Arthropoda; class Insecta; order Diptera; family Culicidae; genus Uranotaenia; species Uranotaenia lowii. The sequence goes on from NC_073692.1 coordinate 263,172,127, forward strand.
CAAAAATATTTATTCTAATATATCAATCGTTATAGTTATGAACTTCCAAAAGTCATGTTTTCAAAGCATTGAAAAACTCTAAACTTTTTTTCTGTGGTTTTAATTTTATTGGATGATTTATTCCTAAATTTTCTCAACTTTTTTCCTGGAAAAAGGGATAAATAAACTGATTTTCTCTTAATCATAGAAATTTGCGCCTTTAAGTATGCAATAAAATAAGGGTTGAGATAAAATTCTGAGACAAAATTATTACACTTATAAATTGTGAAATGAGAACAAACATGACCAAAATAGTCAATTCACATTCTATCTTGGTTTTTCTTTGATTTTTTCCAAGGATTAGGGCTTCTTAAATAAAGGATCAAGCCTCCTTTAATAGAGGATCAAGTCTCCCTTCACTTCCAAAATATCGCAACTATTTTACTCCCATGAACTTTAACTTTTGGAGCATAGAAACTGACAACTTCCTTTCGTGCACACAAATGAAAGGAAAGGCATTTCAAACCATTTTAAAACAATATAAATCAAGCAAAGAAAAGTTTTTTGGAAGAAGAGAGGAAGGCTTGTAGGTGGTAAATAAATTCAGGAATAATGATAATTCGAAGAAATCTTATAAAACTGTCATCTGTTATGTTCTGGAATCAATTTCATCATCAACATTTTAAAGATTAAGCGTTTGTCAGTTTCTTAGGATTTTCATATTCTCGCCACATTTCATGGCTCGCCAAAATTAAATTCGATGACTAAAGGTTAGTTGATTGTGTATGTGTGTGGAACAGGGTTAAAAATGTTATCGAAAATCATATAGGATTCAATTAAGATGACCCAAAAGACATACTTTGTAAAGAAATAAATAAAGATCGACGTGATACAGGCAGTGATGGTAAATTTCGCCCGTCACGCTTGACCCGACTAGTTTTGTTTCATCAAACGACTGGCACTGTTCCCAATTGACGGAGCCTCACTACTCGCATGACGGATAAAGTACGACAACAATCAACATTTCTCCATCATCGACTGGCGAAGCTCCTACACATGGTCAAAATTTCTCCTGAGAGTGACTGGCAAATCTCTTCACACTTCGACCGGCTGCTGACGGCAGGTACAACTAATTGAACGACTTGCTGGCAGAGAGCAACAATAGCAATAAAAAACTGAAAACGAGCTTGCTGGCAGGAGCAACAATAATAATAAATGCGTTTCTTTTTCGTCATCGCTCGTTTGAATGCGATTGCTTGACTAGGTTATTATTTTAGCTTCAAATGAATGGGGAATGAATGACTGGAAAACGAAGTGACTGGTCGTTAAGGAACAGTCAATTGAGTTTGACGGACCAAGAGGCTTCACAGTCACAGCTTCACGCCTCATGACGATGACTTTTGCCAAGCCTGGATACAGGTTTGTTTGTGGCTTGTTCCGAAGAAATGGCTAACATGATAAATTTTGTTTTCAATAGAACAAGAGATATTCGAAGGAATAATAGTTTGTAATTTAGGAAACAGTTGGATATTTTCATTAAATTTGTTAAAATTGAGTTTTACAAGTACTTAATTTGATGTTATGGTTAGGTTAGCCATAAGTACAATTTTAAGATGATGAACCGTCAAATCATTTTTTTTCTCTCAAAAATGTTTTCAAAGAAAAAGTATAAGGGTACTGCATACATTTAGGGGTAAAAAAATACTATAAAAATTCAACTAGCTGAAATTATAAAAATTAATGTTTGAATGGATGAAACTTTGAAATTAACAAACGCGTGATACATATTCCAGCATATGGGAACGAGATTAAAAAGGTGAGATTTTGATTTGCATTTGTATGCGTTTTAGTACAGACTGGTGACCAAATTATAAAAATATTTATTAATAAAAATTTGGTGATGATATTGTTAATAAAGGTTGATATGAATTATAAAAAATAATTTTGGTTAATAGTGAAAATTTTTATTCAAATCGCTCTCAAACATACTCAGCATGTACTGAAAATGTTGAAACCCCGGTAAAAAGATTGAAAAAAAAAATTGGGAGTGGTGTGAATTTACTTTACCAACGTTGCACAGCTGAACGGTTTATTTCTCTCCTAACGAGTGGTTCTTCCGTTTGGCTATTTCCGCTTATGGCGGAACTTGGTTATCAAGCATAACAAAGATTACGTACGCTCTCATTTGATACACAAGCTACACTAACCGCAAAGTATGGATCACATCACATTGTGTCGCCTATTTTCGGGCAAGTAGCTTTTCATTAATTGGAACACCCCTTTATCTGAGCAGTTTTTCTGTTGAACTTTACAAAAATCGGTAACCGTTTATATTTTAATGTTATAGATACTGCTTGAATCTATGAAACACGTTGAATGCCAAATCATTGATGCCTTTATCTCTATATATTTTTTATATTCAAAATTTTCTTCACTTCTAGCATACAATGCTGTGGTAAAATTCTGATAACTTAATTCTCTGGTTTTCTAGGCTAGATTAACAAACCAGCTGAAATGATATAAATTTCATATTAGCTCCTATTTCATCCGATTAGCTCCTCCACTGCTGGCAACGAACGTACGCAACGGTGCAATGCCACAGCATATATTTGCTCATTATAGTTGCACTTTCACACATCCCAAATAGAGAGACACAGACATACTCGAAGCTCGCAGAAACTACACGTGAATTAATGAGTTACACACAGCCGAGTAAGACCGATTTGTCACCTGCCAATCTTCCGGTTGTTCGACATTTCCGACGACGACGGCTTCCATGAAATTTATGGAAGAGCTTAACTAGTTGTGTAGACATTATTATTGAAACGGAATAGGGGTTCGGTGCCTACATCCAGGCTGTTGAGCACACAGATAAATTTTAAATATTCGTTTAATGGCGATTAAATCATTCATCCTCCATCACCCTAGAAACGAGATAACACACCCAAACAAGATGCATCCACTCTAATGTGAGCATTAGAGGAGCTTTACGTTGAACCCACAACAGCACAGGCAGGCAGCGCTTGCATCATCGCCATCGTCGAGTGCGTTTGTTCGCATTTGTTGGCACACACGTTTCCCGAATCGATGTGTGTTCCAAATGTTGTTTTTGCTTTCTCATCATTAGCATATTTGGATTGTGCCTTACCAGGAAGCTGCAGCGCATCATTCATACACATATTTGCCGATGCGTGCCCTCTTCAGCGTTCGTAGGTGGTGCCAGTACAATTGGTGAGTGTCGAAATTTCGATAACCGCTTCCAAATTACTGATTTTTGACAGTGGACGTTATTAAAAACTACTTTTTATATTTCCCGAAAATAATTTGAAATCCCATCCTGTTTTTAAAATTCAACGAATATTGCGGCTAGTTAGGTAAAACCATACGTTCTCTTTTAAGAATACATGAACTCTATTTCGATCGAGAAATAGGCGTACTCTTCTTCCTGCGAATGTTTACCCAATGTACTTTTTTTTTGTTGAAGGCCATTTTATGAGAAAAACCAACGTATTTCTTCCATGTTTTGAAGTTATTTCACATCTTATGCAAAAACTACGAAAGGAATACAGCTTGCAACAAACTACTTTAACATCTTGTTTTAATAAACATGCATTTTTAGTCGTTATAAACAGTGAGCACGATAAGCGCCTGCAAACAGTAATCAATATGCACAATATTTAGGCGTAACACATGAATATTTTAAAAGAAAATTTATAATTGTCATATAAGTCACATAACTTTCAAGACATCGGATATATTTGATTGAATTGAAATATCTCGAAGCCACATACACGAAGATAACACGAAATAAGTACAGTAGAAGCCAAGCTCCGGTTATCCGAGCCCCCACTTTCATACAAAATCTATGAAAAATGTGTTTATCATCGCGATATATTGTTAAGCTATTAAATCGACGTTTATCGCAAGTTTAGAGATTGAATAGAATAATAAAATCCATGTTAGAACCCATGTATGCGCCTGAGTGATATGCAATACTAGAGCAAAAGGATAGGCGAGAGTGGGGATACTTTATCCCCTTTTCTTATTTTCGCCATATTTTTTTTGGAAAAAATTAGCAATTCGCACCCTTTTCCATTTTCTGCCAGCGTGTAACTTCAAGTTACTATGCTCCAAAAATTAAGCGAAACTGGAACCCGTAGATGAACTAGAAGCATTTTCATGGGAGTAAAAAAATGCGATATTTTTTAAGTTAAGGGAGACTTGATCCTTTATTCAGGAAGCCCTCATCCTTTGATTAAAAAAATCAAACAAAACCCCAAGATAGAATGTCAATTGACTATTTTGGTCTTGTTTGTTCTCATTTCATAATTTATAACTGACAGAAGAAGAAAATTATATAAATTTGTCTCAACGCTAATAACATTGCATACTTAAAGGCGCTATTTTCTATAATTAAGAGAAAATAAATTATATTAGCCCTTTTCTTCAGACAATTGTTGGATAAATATTAGTTATTGGCTAAAAAATAGTAATCTCTTAATCAGAAATGATCACGAACAATTCAGAAGAAGAGTGTACCGTTTTTAACTAGGGATCAATTGAACCCATAATCAACATTTTAGAAAACTTTTTCTGAAAAAAGTTGAGAGTTTTCCATTATTTTGAAAATATGGTATTTAAACAATTATTTTCTTAAACATTTTTTAGTTTTAAGCATTGTTGTTTTGTTCCGTTTAGCACATTTTTCTAGAAAATTTGATCTTTGTAGGACATTCCAGTTTCGAGATTTAGCTAAGGAATCAAGTATCCCCAGGGATCAAGTATCCTCACTCTCCCCTAAGGTTTGTCAATGTATTTCTTTTATTCTTAGGTTTCGGTAATCCAAGGTGGTCCCTCCCCCGACGACTTCGGGTAGGCGGGGTTCTGCTGTTCATCCTTTTGCATACCATCCTGGCGCAAAGCTTGATAAATATAAAGATCTTGTGTTATCCTGATGACTGGGATAACGCGGAAATTCAGAAAACTAGAGTTCGGATAAGCAGGGTGCCGCGTTGTGCTACTGTTTTATATTTCTCCTGATTTTTTGGATGAATGCTCTCAATGTACTCTTTTTGATGTTGCGGGATATGTTAACCCTAGGTTAGATATACCTAAAGGCTCAAATCAAAACAAAAAGTGATCAACTTAGGTACTTTAAATTTCGACTGGAACGTGTTTTGACCGATTTTTAATTAAAGGCTTATCTATCTATTTGGTTGCTCAAGTTGTATATGTTCATATTTTCCTGTTTTGCTCTCCTAGTTTGGTACATGTTGAACATGAAAAGTATTCAAAATTAGTTTTATTAATAGAATTAAACCATTAATTTAAAAGTAACATTCAAAATCATCAGTTGAATTCAATGCCATCAACCAAATAAAAATTATTTTCGATCATGAAAAAACTTACCATTTTTCAAACATATTATAATAAACGTTGAGAAAAGTTTTTACTAGAAGTGAATTTCAATCATTGAGAAACTGCACGCTGAGCCACGTTGACCCATAATCTAATGTTTGAAAAATAACCATAATAGCAATTTTGAGGATTAAGTCATTTTTATGAATTTTTAATGAAAACTCATAAAATGAGATTTCAAAGGGAACTTGCATTATGGTTATTTTTTAAACGTTTTATAGAAGCTGTATCATGGTTGGAAATTACCCGTTTTCAAATAGAAAGGAACGAGGTTCAATCTTTAAGGAATAATACAAGAAGTTTTGCAATAAATTTCAAATCGTATTGCAAAATCTGATTCAATCAATGTCATCAAATTTATTAGTTTGATAAAATATTCTTAACACAAATGATTGCTAACAACAAATAGAAGGGCAATAAATCAAATCTTCGATTGAAATAGTTTTCTTTGTATCCGGTTCACTATGAAACCTCTATTTAAACAGGTGTCGACGAAAATGTAAAAATACCGAGAATGACTTCTTGAATGTGCCCATCTAGCCCAGGGATGAGCAACCCGCAGCCCGCGGGCCGCATGTGGCCCTCAAGACATGTTTGTGCGGCCCGCGAAGCTTATCTCAAATTAAATTTATTTCACGATTTGTTCTGCGATAGATTATAATTATTAATTTTCATAAAATAGCAGTCGCTACAAAACCAAAAAAAAAAATTATATACAAATAACTTGATATGCACGTCACTTGTTTGCGTTTATCCTGATTGTTGACCTTTTTGTAAGATTTAAGCTTTTTATTGAGTTCTTTTAAAGGCATAGATGCAATATTATTTATTGAAAAAACACAATATTCAGTTAGTTAAGTCATTATTTTTCATTTTAAGCTTAGTTGAAATTGTAGGGTGAAGTAAAATGTTTTTGTTCTTGATTATGGCTGAATATAAAGAATGTTTTATAATAAAGACTGGGTGAACGAATTTAGATTTATTGTCGACATGACTCAGCGAAATTCTGATTTCTCGACGAAAACAACATCTGAAATACTGTGATTCAGCTCAAAAAGTTTGTAACAATTACACAGGGGCAGGGGAACATTATTTTTGGTGCCTATGTTCCAATAAATGATTTTGTAAGATTTTGGTGTCATAAATTCCGAAAGAAAGAAAATTATTGAATATTGGATATTAAAGATTTTAACGCATTTAACAACTTTATTGAAGACTGCGAAATGATTTGACTTTCGGGTTTAAAAATATCCAAGATTCAATTTAGCCTAATTTTCTTTTTAAATTTCGTTGAAATTGACATTTTTGCATGTTTGGAAAAAATAAACAAAAAGAAAACTTCCATAACTTTTCTCTCAGAATTCAAAATAACTTGCAGTCTTTGGAATTGTTGATCAATGTCAATAAGTATTTGTATTTTATATTGTTGTCAAAAAGTACACAAATTGAATAACTACACCCAAAATTCAGCCTCTGTGCCAATGGCGTGTAGTCAATTACATAGCATCATTGGTACAAGAAGATAACGCGACCGGTGCTGATTCGATTTGCTCCCACTGGCATTAATCTCCCAAGTTAACCGAATTGCGTATGTCTGAAAGAAACAAAATAAAAACGTTTGCACGTCCCTCCCTATCGCATCACAAGACGAAGAAGGATAGAAATAAATACCGGCCAACACCAGACAGCCAGCGAACCGAGCACTGTGCGTGTGAATGTAGCAAAAGCAACAACAAAAATATCCTTCTAATTCAATTCCCTGGCACCGGCAAACCACGGCCAAGCTGTGCGTGTGTATGCAGTAAAAGCAACAAAAAAAACATTCCTTCAATTCACCGGCAAACAACCACGCACCGGCCAAGCTGCCCGGCTTTAGCAGCTGTGTATATGTAGCGTGTGTATGTAATAGCAGGCGGTAAGCAAACACAGTTCTCATTCAATGGGTTTCCCGTTTCCTTCACTCCCGTTCCCTTTCCCGTTTCCTAACAAAACAAGCTGCCCGGCTTTGGCAGCTGTGTATATGTAGCGTGTGTATGTAATAGCAGGCAGTGAGCAAAGCACAGTTCTCATTCAATGGGTTTCCCGTTCCTTCACTCCCGTTCCCTTTCCCGTTTCCATCGAAAGACAAAGGAATGCATTGAAAGAAGGCCAAACGCCGGGAAGCCGCCGTTGTGCGTTTTTTTCGATTGATCGGTGACAGAAAGCCTATGACAAATATCCCTCGTCCTGCATGAAGCGTGAATAGTACACTGGTTAAAATGCCGGTCTGGCAAGACGCTATGATTGGTAATTTGAGTTCGATTCTCACTACGGCGCTGTGGTTTTAATTTTTATTTTTTGTTTCTGGGATGAATTATCCAATAGGAATAGGTTTTTCTTGTTTCGCTTGAATGGAGTGGTCATCATTTTGGTTGGGAGCCGAGTCCTTATGCCAGTTACGGTTTTTCAAACATACCGTTTTCGGCACAGTGCACATTTCAGCGCATTATCGGCACAGAGATATGCTAAATAGGCATTGGATTTTTGCAACCTCTTCTATGGGTGTAATATTTTAGCAATTTTTAAAAGTTATCTCAAAAACTTTAGATTACAAAAAAACTAATTGAATATTAGGATTCAGCACCTCTGAATAAGTCAAAATTAGTCAGCATAAGTCAAGGAATCTCAGTTGCACCCTGGAAAATGTGAATTTTGTTGCCTTGTGTTATGTATGACGCTATTTTCAGAAATTTCATAGGCAAATCATGCCAAACATTGATTAATTTGAGTGATTTTATTTCAAAATAAGCAATCCATATTATCAGAGTCATAATATTTTCATGATTCAACCATGAAAAGCTTATCAAAGAGGAATCTAAATTAAATTTATAAAATTTATGAAATCTGTAAAAATTTTCTAGAATCAAAAATGTAAACTGTAACTTTGTCAAATCTGGTTAAAAATCTTTGAAATTATGATTTGTTTATGATTTTGTGACCTTGAGCAAATTCTCAATGGAATGATTTCATACGAAACTTTAAATAAAAACAAATCACCGTTTATAGAGAAAAAATTGAAGCTTCACGAAAAAGTTGAATTGTGAAAAAACTTTTTGAAAACGGACGCAGAAAAAAAATTGCCATGGTTAAGTTCCATGAAACTTTTAAATGGAAGTGATGACAAAAATACCATTGCATCGGTTCGAACAAAAAAAGGGATTTTCTCAGAAAACGTTGCAAATCTTTTTACGAACCATAGAAAAACTTTCAAAATATTTCGTTCTTTAAAAATAAAAGGAAAGCAAATGATTTTTGTTGTATAAAATAATATTCTCTTTACATTTCAAATCAATCAAAACAATTAAATTACTTAAAAATGATCAAGATTGAGTGAGGAATCTATTCAATTTCGGCTAGTTTACTCATCCTAAATTCAAAAAAAAGTTTATGCAAGAACATGAACTCTTTTCAATTATCCTTGTTCAGTTTTGTTTTTGTCAAATATATGTCGTAATAAAAAAATTGCGAAAAGCTATGCAAACTATCATTACCTAAATTTTATTTTCATGCGGCCCGCCGAAAGAATTTCCAATAAAAAGTGGCCCGTTGCTTCAAAAGGTTGCTCACCCCTGCCTTAAACAAATAATTTATTTATATGGTTTTTCTGACAAAACAAGCAGAAATGGGTGATTATTAGGTATTTTACCCTATTACATATGTATGAGTTTCGTTCGAAAACTCGCGATAATGCACAGTGGGGATTTTCGATCAAAAAAAGGTACGTATTTCTGTGAAGATCGCCTAAACTGTTCTAAATTTTGGAAAACTATCATTTATTATGCAAAAAAAACACGAGGAATCGAATGGTCTACACCGCTTTCTGATAAAATGACTCTTAACGTCTCATTTTGCCCGATTTCCGCTATTTTTTGGGTGTAAAGTTATAATTCCGATTGTAGCCATCTACCTTTCAACAAAAAGTCATACAAACCATACTTATTTATGTAAAAATGTCAGCTGAATCGATTGGTGTACTCCAATTTTTGTTTTTACTACGACAAGTGGCTCATTTTGCCTCTTTTCCCCTAAATTTAAGAATTTTTTCAAAGAAATATAGTCAAACAAAGTGTAATCTAACAATTTTTCATCATGAATTATCATTTTTGGTAGATATATTCATGTTCTAGCTAATCGCGTCACTATTTTGTACTAGAATGAATATAAATGGCTAAATCTCCACAACTTCTCCTTCCTTTTTCAAAATTATGAATAAATTTCACTGTAACAATCGAGTGATTCACATACCAAATGCAAAAACCAAGTGATTTAATGTAAAATTTGTCGCTGAATCAAATGGTGTACACCGCTTAGTGCTTAGATATTTGGAAAAAAAAATCATTATAACAAATGACAATGCATCATAAAATGCACAAAAATGATTAAAACAGGTCAAACTTATTGCTGAATCGAATGGTACACCGCTTAGCGTTCAGTTGGCGAGAAAAGCCTCAATCACCCCGATGAATCTCTCCTAAATTCATTAAATTTCTTTGCAAAATACATAGTAACAAACGAGAATTTAATTTAACAGATACAAAAAATATTGAATCAGGTGTAAAACTTATTGCTGAATCAAATGATGTACACCGCTAAGCGTGAAGTTGACGAAAAGAGTCACAACCGCCCCGATTTCCCCTAAATTCATATAATTTCTTCGAAAAAAAATTGAAACAAACGAAAAGCTCATGTAATTAATGAGATTGGTTTGAGTATTACTGTCAAATCGATGAGAAGAGCCTCATCATAGTTAAACCAATATCAATTATTAATTCAACAAAATATTTTTCAAATTTAGGGGAAAAGGGGGTGATCCAGGCATTTTTCGTCATCTTAACGTACAGCAGTGTACATCATTCTGTTCAACAATTAGTTTTTCACATGGTTCAGTTATGCATTCTCGAAAGTTACAAGATTTTTTTCTTAAATTGCAAGTATTTAGGGGAAATTGAGTCAAATAGGACTTTATTCATCAACAGAATCTAAGCGGTGTCCATTATTTTATTCAACAGTTAGTTTCACATATGTTTTAATGTTTTTGTACCTTTTTCGATGCTTTCTCATTTGTTGCTACGATTTATTGGTTCATATTGTATGAGTTTATGAACGAATTTAAGATAAATAGGGGAAAATGAGAATTTTTTGTCAACTCAGTGCTAAGCGGTGTTCTTCATTCGATTCAGCGATAAGTTTTACACCTGATTCAATGTTTTTCTCATATGTTCATTTGCATTTTCGTTTGTTACAATGTTTTTTTTTTTCTAAGAAACTGCATACATTTAGGGGAAATCGGGGTGGTTGTGGCTTTTCTCGTCAACTTCACGCTTAGCGATGCACATCATTTGATTCAGCAATAAGTTTTACACCTGTTTCAATCATTTTTGTGCATTTTATGATGCATTGTCATTTGTTATAATGATTTTTGTCCACATATTGCTCGATTTTAGGGGAAATCGGGGTCATTGCGGCCATTCTCGTAAGCTGAGCACTAAGCGGTGTACACCATTTGATTCAGCGACAAATTTTACACTAAATCACTTGGTTTTTGCATTTGGTATGTGAATCGCTCGATTGTTACAGTGAAATTTATGCAAAAATTAAAAAAGCTAGGGGAAGTTGGGGAGATTTAGCCATTTATATTCATTCTAGTACAAAATAGTGACGCGATTAGCTAGAACATGAATAAATCTACCAAAAATGATCTTCATGATGAAAAATTGTTGGATTGCACTTTGTTTGACTGTATTTCTTTGAAAAAAATCTTAAATTTAGGGGAAAAGAGGCAAAATGAACCACTTTTCGTAGTAAAAACAAAAATTGGAGTACACCTGTCGATTCAGCTGACATTTTTACATAAATAAGTATGGTTTGTATGACTTTTTGTTGCAAGGTAGATGGCTACAATCGGAATTATACGAATCAGAATTTTGTACACGCGTCGTGAAAATCCAAACTCCACGCACGCAGAAATAGCAAAGTCGTTGAAAGTGGCCAAAAAACCGTCACCAAAGTATTTACAGTGATCGGGGACCGTTTTTCGACAACTAGGAAGCCTGGATCTGAGGGAAATCGAAAGCCGGGAGCCGTAGTGACGAACAGAAGAGTGGCTAGCGCTTTCAAGTGCAGCCCCAACCTCTCCATTCGAGATGTCGGTAAGAAGGTAGTGACTCCAAATCGCAACGATAAGCATACCTTACGGCAAAAACAAGATCTCGGAAGCGATATACGACATTGTTGACAAAGTTTGATTGCGTGGAAATGGACGACGAAACTACGCCAAGACAAATTTAAGATAGCTTTCCGGACAAAAGTATTAAATATACAGTAACTGGAACGGGAATGGTGGCAAACATTTTCAAGCATTTTCAAATTAAACTATCAAATTTTTTCAACAAATATCTCGTTTGTACCTGTGGCTTGAAAAGCAATATGTTTGTTGCAACCGGAACCGTCAACCAGGATACGAGAATATACGTGAAAAAGTGTATTGAAAAGCGTTTGCTGCCTTTCCTAAAGAAACATGAATTGTCTGCGCTGATCTGGTCGGATTTGGAATCCTGCCATTATGGAAAACAGCCATAGAGAGTGATATGCCGCTAACAATATTCAGGTTGTGCCCAAGGATAAGAACCCTCCCAACATAACAGAACCTCGTCCAATCGAAAAATATTTCACGATAGTTTAACAGAACCTTAAGACGACCCAAAACACTATTGGCAGCGAGAAGCAGTTCAAAGCATACTGGCGTTCTGCGGCGAAGAAAGTGGTGTCATGCGTCAAACGAAAGGCTCGCCAATTAGCACTTTGTCGGCCGGAGTCTTAACTGAGTATTTTCTCCATCTTTTATACATATTAAACTTCGAAAAGAAAGATACTTTTTAAAAAAACAAATAATCGATTTACTCGCAATTTAGTTTGACTATTTTTTGATCCGAACACCCTTTAGTATTCTAGTTGATAGATTTATTAAATATCCATGTGAATATTTATTTTAATGTTATGGACACGATAGAAGCTTCGTACTCTGACTTGGCAAAATATTCTTTTTAGTGATTTCAGAATCGTTGCCTACACAAAAGAGTTTGCCAAATCGTTTTGTTAGAAATTCTGAACGCTGTTTCAACGGCACATTTTAAAAATCACAATTAGAGTCCAGATTCTGAATGAAATTATGAAAATCAGAATTCAAAACCTTGATCACAATTTAGAATGAGAACTCAGAATTTTCATATGATTTTTGAAAACAAAACTAAGAATCGTAATTGATAAAAGTTAACAGGAAATCAATTGTGGTATAAAATTGACTGTGGTGTAAAATTTACAATCAGTTCAGAAGAAATAATTACATATTTTGAAGAGAAATGCGAACGTTGAATCATGTCAGATGAAAGTGAAAAGCGTGTCAGTATTATAAAGCCTGTCTTCTGAATAAAAAAAAACCCAGTCAACAAGTCTATATTCAGGCCGACATCATAACATAATTAACATAATTAAACAAAATTTCAATCCCAAAAAAATCCGATTAAGAAATCGTTCAATCAATTTTAAAAATACAACATGGTTTGAAAATCGAAAAAGCAATCAGACCTGAAATGAACATTCAAGAATAAGTCTCATCAACCCGTTGTGCACAGCCCTGAAAATAGTCTGCCGGATTTTTTGTGTGAAGCTTTTGGTGATTGAAGCTTTTGTTTGATTTTACTCCGGAGAATGATTTTACTTTCCATCAACAGAGCGCGATAAATGCTTGAATGGCGAGATTGTGTGATTCTTTTTCCCTCTTCGCCATCCAATTCGATTCCATCCGATATCTCATCGGCAAACAATAAAAATAAATTGCCATTCATTGCGTGATTGATCATCACCAAGGTATCAACCTCTCTTCGGGGCTTTGTCTGAGCGTCGCATTGTGTATGCAAAGTTCGGAAGTGATCCATCCGCGGCATTTTTCTTCTCGAGTTCAAGGATGCAATCTGATCCATGAATAAGGCTCGGTAGCGGACACGTGGAATGGTGAGATGTTCATTGACATTCAAGAGGACTTTGGTGACTTTTTGCATTACAACACAACGAAGAACATTTAGTGCTCAAACCGGTCTTCCGGATCTGGGTCTTGAAATCAAGGGTAGTCAGATGTAGGTTAGTATGGGAGAGTGGGGAATCATGGGCCACTTTTTTTCGTTGTTTCATAACTTCTTTATCATAAAAGATAAAATGAAAATATATAATGGTATGGTTTTCTACATTTTCAAGGTATCATAAGGTATTTTTTTAAATTTTTTAATAAGTTATTTTCCCCAAATTCTGACTGTTTGAAAAAAAGCAATATTTTTTGGATTTTGAAAAATGGTGGGGAATCGTGGGCCACCAAATCCAAATTGACCAAATCACATGCAAAGTTTATGAGTTGACCCAAAACTGTGATTTCCTAATTCATTTCGTTATTTAAAACCAATTTCAGATAATGAAATAAAAAAGAGAGCTGTGTATGATTTCATAGATTTCAAAACCTGGCTCGCGAACGTTATGGCAAAATTTCTTATATAGGATGGACAAAATATTTTTCATAACTCTTCATTTGCCATAAGAAAACTCTACAGATAGGTAAAACGTATTTTAAGTTCAGAATGTGTATAAAAACATAAAAATATAGGTGATTCAAGATGTGTGGCCCACGATTCCCCATAAGCTATGATTTGTAAATTGGTTGCGTTTGTGTGACTTATTGATGTTTCATCAAAAATTCCCTTTCCACGTGAAAGATCATGAAAAAACTAAGATTATAAGCGTATGAGCATATTTTTGTTATGCACTTTAGGTTCCTCATCGATGAAATTAGCGGGTGTTTTTTTAATTATGTAAGTAAATTTTTCTAACTTTTTTTAGCTTGATAAATAAAAGAAGCATATGATGCGTATTTCAGTCAACAACATATAGGAATACATGCTCACGCAAAGCGACGACGATGACAGTTGGTTTGAGATTTTTATCTCAACACACATCTGAGATATTAAAAGTGGCCCACGTTTCCCCATGGCCCACGTTTCCCCATGGCCCACGATACCCCACTCTCCCCTATTAGTTATGATTCATAAGAAGGTTTGAGGAGATAAAAATTATCGAATAGTTTAAAATAACGGTGTCGTCGGAATGTTGAAAAAAGACAAGCTGGTTCCTGTAGATAGATTTATTACCGCCAACTGAGCCATCATGCAACACTTTTCAACTTCAATGGCTTCTTAAAACTCAATGTCCACAGAAAATCAAAGGTTCCAAGTTGGATGGGACACCAAATTAACGTAGTCAGAAAAAAATATTTGTTCCACCAGTTAATTTTAGATCAAGGTACACAAAAACATGCGATTTTCACAACACTTTTCACTTAATAAAAAAGGGTTAGTTGCAACAAACTTTGTTTTTAATGATGAGTCAAATGAAAACGTTTGAAAATTTAAAGTTTTTGCTGTAATTTTTGCTTTTGTTCGAAATAAATTTAACTTTTTTTCTCTCAAACATGATTTTAAAGAAATAGTAATGATCCTGCATACATTTAGGGGTTAAAAATACTTCAAAGAGTTCTACTAGGCGAAATCATAAAAATTGATGTTAGGATGGATGAAATTTTGAAATTAACAAACGCGAAACAATCATATTTCAGCATATGGAAACAAGCTCCAAAAGGTGAATCTTTGATTTGCATTTTGATGCATTTTAGCCCAGACTAATGACAGAATTATAAAAATATATATTTAAAAACATTTAACTGGTGACTGTCCCAAAAATATTTTACACCAACAGTGTTGGTATAGGATAATAAAAGCAATATTAAGTTTGTAGATGATCTGATATCATTAAGCCAATCCGTCATACTGGGTAAAGTTTTTTAAGCCAACGAAAAATGGAAAAATAAGTGCATCTATTGCTCGATTTTTTAAATTTTCGATGAGAGTCAAAAACTTCAAAAAAAATATCTCACGATGTGAGAAACTATGTCAATGATAGATTTATCACGTTATATTAAAATAAAAATTGAAAAAGTGTTGTGGTATACAAGTGTTGCATCTAGTCTTGCTGTTGCATGATGCCCCACTTGACGGTAGAGTTTTATAGAGGAAACACAAAGGATGTTTTCTCACCTATTTTTCATTCAAAATTACCACGTGGATATTGAGATGCTCCAAAAAGGTTCGTATTCAACCTTCAAACGTGTTGAAGGATGTATTGAATCTCAAGTACTTAATTTAAAAATTCAAAATAAAATCGGAAAATGTCTGCTAATTTTTTTAACAAACAAAACTCGCAAAATAATGATATACAGTCACCCACACAATCATTAGTCACCGAACATTTGAACTGCTGATATCTGCTGAATTGAATGAAATTAATTCATATTATTATTCATATTTTTGATTATCGATAATATAAAATATAGTTTTTTAGCTGCACCTCTAGGATACAGCAGATTTAGAAGCGTAGTTAACGGGCGATCCATAGATGATGAAAAAAGTCACAACAAATAACCAAAATCGGAAATGAATATGAGATGAGCATTAGGTGTAAAACGTTGATTTACAAAGTAAAGTTTTGCGGAAGAAAGTGAAATAATTGAAGTATATAATAGTTGCTAGAGAGTAGAACCTGAAAAGATAATTTGGTGGTAAGAAGGAATTTTCGACAAGAAATTCTTCTGAATTGTAGTAGAATTCTAATTTTTGCATTTATTAGTTATCCGCCTAGTTTGGAAATCCCCACAATATTTGCCCCTGCTGTAAAAGTGATTAGGAATTAGTGCGTTATCATCCGACAGTCGGAGAAAACAGTTGTCAGAACGTGCCAGAAACAGAAACAGGAAAAACAAATAGTATGTTCTGTAAAACATTTAGTATTTAAACTGTTTACTAACATTTTAAATATATTTTTAGCTTTTAAGCATCAGCTATAAAAATTGAGTTTCCTTTGCTGCCGTTCTCAACAGTATTAAAAATATTATGTGTGCGCTTGATAACAGTAAAATTGATGTTTAAATAATCTTCATCATATGTTAACATTATCTGTTGAACTATCGCATAAAATTCCCAGACAACCATTTGGTGGGTATTTCGAATTTGCAACGCAAATATATGTACGTGTAAACATATCGTATATAATGTAGCAAAACCAGTATATACGTATCATTTTGGAGGCCATATAGGTACATTAGCAAACCTATTCTTGATTTGGATTGTATTAAATTACGATTTGCACGACTTGTCATGCGCATCACTTACGACTACCCTGATGTAATATACGACATTTTTCGTAACAATATGGAAAGTTTAACGACTTATTTGGTCGTCTTTTGCGACTTGAGTGCAGGACTCTCATTTTCCGTCAGTTGAATAAAAATAAGATTATTAATTTTTTTTGTACTTTAAACCAATTACTTCACTCAACCCCAACAATAATAAAAATAAGATGCGTTTATTGCCCTTAAATTCATGTTTATATCGTACAAATTTATTATTTGCCTGATTGCTGATTTTTTTCAACGTTCATGAAGTTATTGTTAGTACCTGGACTCGATCCCCTGACGATACGATCTGCAGCTCAAGATGGTTTCTCGACGCTATCTGGAATATATAAATTCAAGAGGATTGCTTCAAAGGCATATGCGAATTAATTTGCATAGGTATACGATTGCATGCACTTTATAACGATTCAATGCAGTTATATACGATTTTATAGCATATATCTCCAAGTGGTAAGCAAAATTGCGAGCTTATTTTCTTTCTGCTAAGATTTAACACCTGGTTGTTATGATAATATAAATCGTATTTCATGTTAAAAAAAATCTTAATTTCGATTAATTTTATGCATAGCACGAGAAAATCTATCAATCATGGCTGATTATCGTCCCAGACAACCATTTGGTAGGTGTTTCGAAATTGCAACACAAATATACGTGCAAATATACGTGTAAACATATCATATATAATGCAGCAAAACCAGTATAAGGTACACCGGGGCAAGTGCAAACGATCAACTTTTCTCTGTTACAAAAAAAAAATAAAAAATATTTCTTCTTCTAGAAATTGTTGTTCAGGCCCAAACAAACAATCTGACATAGATAAACTAAACTTTCTTTAAATTATTCACTCAAAACACTGCACTGTTTGATTACAAACGAATTCAGGTACGTACTAGTCATGAAGAGTGTGTTTTTGTTTGCATATTTTGGCTACAAAAAGTGCATTCAAATCCGGTTTTTCGTTGAAAGGTGAGTGTTTGGGACTGATATTCAAGTGAAAGCAAAAAATTCATGAGAAATTTGCAGTACACCCTGAAGGTTGTAAAAATTTTATTCACTCTTTTCAACCCACACTGCGGGGCAAGTGCAATCGACACTACCGGGGTAAGTGCAAACGCACCTTTAAGCAATATTATATCAGCCATTTTAAGAAATTGATCACTAAAATGGTTCAGAATTTTATTAGAATGGTCAGAAGGGGTATCCAAAGTGTTGTATCTGAAGCGGATGTTCAAAAGTCTGTAAAGCCTTGGTAAATGGAGGTCTTTTGCTTAAAACAACAGTCAGCAAAAATGGAGTTCCAAAAAGTTATTAATTTTGCAGGAAAACAGCTAATATGTTAATAAAAGTTGATAAAACATACCAGAACATGTATTAAATTCATTTTAGGACCAATACACTGACTCATCAGTTAATTAGTTTGAAAAAAGTATTGCGCTTGCACTTGCCCCCATAAACGGGGCAAGTGCAAACTTAGGATTTTTTTTCAAAAAAGTACCGTTACATTTTACCAACATTTTTTAATTTTTCTCTATCAACGGGAATTAGTTGAGAACTATTTAAGTGATGCCACGAACGATAATTGATAATTTTTGAAGATACACATATTTTTCTATGACATGTGAAAGTTGAACTATGGTGCAATCCGTTTGCACTTGCCCCGGTGTACCTTAAACGTATTATTTTGGAGTCCATATAGATACATTAGCACACAATTTCTTGATTTGGATTGTATTGTCGTAATAAAATCATGCAATGTATTCAAATAGGGTAAGAACACTATATATTGAACACCATCTTTGGGATTCAACACATTTGTGGCCAATAAATAACAACGAAAGGTTTTTCTGATAAAATTTTGATAGCGTAGCTTAAGCCTATTCCTCTGCTTCGAATCGATATATTTTTTTCGTGGGAATATGTTTTGAAATTATTATTTAAGCCTTTTTATTCAAAATTACTTTTGTCCCAATAATTAAACACCATGATTCAAATATTGAACAGGCAATGTTCTAATTATTGAACACGTAAACATTGAGAATCATTGCATATATTTAGGGGTATTTCGCTTGATAGTATGCCTTGCAGGGGCGATTTTAGTGCTAGCAACCAAGAAACAGTTTGTTTACATTTCCAAACACCAACCGATGTTTGTTCAATAACTGGTACATCCATTTCTTTACGAAACAAGTACTGCAAGATTGAACGTTCAATAACTGAAACATTGGCGTTTTCTGTGATCCAATGATTGAACACTTTAATTTGTTAAATTTTAAGAAAATAAGGATAATAAAGGCAGCCACTCTTCCAGAAATCATTCAAAAAGACTTAGTTGAAAACACTCATATCATTATCTTAGACGTTTATTTGTCTTTTGTCCAATTTTTCCCCCAATCAAAAAAAGGCTGTTTTCTTCATCCAGTCGAAAAACCAAGCCAAAATTTGAACATATATTCAAGTTTCGGGGATTGTGGCTTTAAGAGTCCAAGATTCTTGATAAAAATTTGAACAGAGGTAGAAAATGCTTCAACGGTGGCACAACGAATTTTGATTCATTTTTCTACTGAATATTACTGTTTTAATTGGTAAATGTTTTACTAGTGTTCAATATCTGGTACCTGTTCAATAACTAGTGCTTCTACCCTACGATAAAGAATATGTATGGACCGCACATTGTAGGTTCAGATCTACGAAAATGAGTTTAAATTACATTGTATACGATATAATCTGTAAAATAAAATACGTCTTCTGGTTGTCTGGGGTATATCGGTCGTTTCACAGATTTTTTGCGAATTGTCATACACAAAGGTCGAGTTCATATGTACATAAATACGGGTCTCTCTTCTTGTCGTAATAAAATCATGCAATGCTTCTAAATACGATAAAGAAAATGCATGGGCCGCACATTGTAGGTGCAGATATACGAAAATGAGTTTAAATTACATTCTAAACGATATAATCTGTAAAATAAAATACGACTTCTGGTTGTCTGGGTTCCAATGTCATAAGGTTGACATCTTAAACCGTTAAGCCCCTTATGCGCACAAATAGCGAGTTTACATTTTCCAAATGAAACAGAGCGAATAAAACGCGAAAATTCAATACAATTTGGCTAAATAAAAGTGACCCATAATTGTCACAGGCATCCACCCAATTTCACACTATCATGGGTCAATTTTTTTGCAAGCAAAATAAAACATTTATTGGTTTCTAACTCAACCCAATTGCCCCTTGAATGTATACTAGCAAAGAATGCCCCTGAATGTTTGCTAGATAATTGTGTGTGGATTTCCATGTTGATATTCGGGTGTTCCCATGAACTTATATGTGACTATTAGTTACATATAAGTTCACCTCTGGCAGTCACTGACTAATAATGATGAGCAATTGTCTAGGAGCTACAATGTTAATCCATAATTGTGGTTAGGAAAAACGTTGATTGTTCCGGTAAATAATGTTATTTTTTGACAAAACTGTAAATAAAAGCAAAATTGAGCTCAAGGAGGAAGTATTGAATGACTGAAATTCACGCAAAGCTTGATTTTTGATCTACTTACACCCTAATAAACGAACATTTTGTGTTGAAAGGATACGTTAAGTGACTAATGGATGTTCGGGTACAGAACATTGAAATTTATTTGATTTAGAAATCGGTACTAAGCAGGTACTTTAATGATGGTCATTCCACAGCAGCGATACATCGAATTCGTCGTGGTTCCGTTTTGTACGTACTTTGGAAAAAACCTTGAATGCTAGAATGGCAAAAAAAATCCTGAAAAAATGAAAAAGGCAGAACACTATAACTGATACCTATAACTGGTATAAACAACAAGTCTTTCTACTAGTACTTCCTTATAAGAAATAAGAAAAAAAATAAGAAACAAATACCTACATATGTCGAATCCGCCAGTTTAATTCTTTTTCTAAGCATCTCACAACAATTTTAATCCAACACATCTGTATTCTCCAATAGCCGAAGAACAACTTTCTTATACAACCTAGTCCTTATAAATTCCTTTAAACACACAATAGTTCAAGGCTGAAACTGAATTTCTAGCTGAATTCCTACGAAAAATTGTGAAAAAGAGCGAGTAGAATTTTATTCGGAAGTGCTAACGCACTTCCATTCTTATTCTGTAGTGACAGAACTTCATTTTCTTTTCGTGATTGGTTACTCATTGAAAATAATTTTTAACTAGTTCTAACTTATTTTTAATGAAAAAATGCATTAAAGTATTGGTGGCAGATTTAGCTGGAGTGGATGAGTTAAATATTCCATAAACAATTTGGTGCAACTTAACTTTCCTAGCAAGCTGACGCAGAATTGCAGTAAAACTTGTACTTGTTCCCTAATTGAGCAGAATCTTGGCATAAATGTTAGCCTAAAGGTCTTCAAACTGTAACATCGTACGCGGTGATACGCGCAGATACGTTCACTGACTGCCAAAACCCGAACACAAAGACGGGAAGTGCATGAATTTCATTACCTCCGGTATGGTGGAGACACAACTTTGTCAACGATGACGAAGACGACGTGGGTGGGTAAAAAATTTCCCTCCCAGGCAAAAGCCCGACGACGACGGTGTGGTGTGACAACATTATGCCAGGAATCCCAAACTTGACGATACTGCCAACGTCGACGACGCTACAGCCAGCCAGCACCAGGATGTTTTCGCTATTCTGCGGTTTCCTTCGCTCGACTTTGCTGCTCTGCTCTGCCCCGGGAACAAAGAAATCCATATCTATAGGGGAGAATGAGGATACTTGATCCCTGGGGATACTTGATTCCTTAGCTATATCTCGAAACTGGAATGTCTTACAAAGATCAAATGTTCTAGAAAAATGTGCTTAAATGAGCAAAATAACAATACTTGTAGTTTAAAGAATTTTTACAAAATAATTGTTTGAGTAATTGAACTTTGTTTGAAAAATTTCACAAAACGTATCTTGAAGATCTTTTTTCATCATTTTAAAATGTTCCTTACATGGGAAAATTATGAAAAAAAATATTTGTTCCAATGTATCAATCGTTCGAGCGTATAATGAACTTCAGAATGCCATATTTTCAAAGCAATGGAAAACTCTCAACTTTTTTCAGAAAAAGTTTTCTAAAATGTTGATTATGGGTACAATTGATCCCCTAGAGTTGGGTACAATTGATCCCCCCTTCCAAATGACATATTCTTCTTCTGAATTGATCGTTATGATTGCTGATTACGAAATTACTAATATTTATCCAAAAACTAATATTTATCAAACAATTGTCTGAAGAAAAGAGCAAAAATAATTAATTTTTCTTTAATTATTAAAAATAGCGCCTTCAAGTATGCAATGTTATTAGCGTTGAGACAAAGTTATAGAATTTTCTTCTTATGTCTGCTATAAATTGTGAAATGAGAACAAACATGACCAAAATAGTCAATTAACATTCTATCTTGGGGTTTTGTTTGATTTTTATACAAGGATTAGGGCCTCCTGAATAAAAGATCAAGTCTCCTTCAATAGGGGATCAAGTCTCCCCTAACTTCAGAAAAATTGCATTTTTTTACTCCCACGAAAATGCTTCTAGTTCATCAGCGGGTTCAAGTATCGTTCTAATTTTTGGAGCATAGAAACTGGAAGTTACAAGCTGACAGAAAATGTCAAAGACGGCGAGTCGCTACATTTTTCCAAAAAGATATGGTGAAAATAAGAAAAGGGGATCAAGTATCCCCACTCTCCCCTACGGTGTAAAGTATGGGAAAATGTTTTTCCTTCCCCCGTTCGTCATCGGAAAGACTTTAAGCGATGGAGTCGGTACTAGGGTGACAAAAAATCTACGAAGAAAATTAGATCGTTGCAATCAATTCACCATTTCGATTTCTGGCAGAAAATCTACATTTAGTCTCAGAATTTGACAAATTTTATTAATTTTCTGACTTCTCTAGTTTGTTTTATTTCATTTTTATTTCGTTGCCTACATACAGGGGTAAGGTTTTGTCAATTTCTTATTCACCGTATGGTTGCCTAATTCAAGACGATTTTAAGTATTCAGAAATCAAGCTCGTAAAGCATTTGTTCAAAGCTTTAATTGCTTAAAGCTTTAACTTTCGTAGAATAATTTAAAACGCTTTAAGTTTAGGGGACAGTGAGGATACTTGATCTCATTTTCTTATTTCATCATGTCTTATTGTAAAAAGAATAGAAACTCGCCGTCTTTAGTATTACTTAACAGCGCGTATTTTCAAGTTTAAATGCACCACATTTTAGAACGTTACATGAACACGTAGATCAGGCATGTCAAACTCGTTTAGGTGTGCGGGCCGCATTCAAAATTTTCTATGACGTGGAGGGCCGCAGCCAAAATAAGCTAGAAAACATAACATTTTAGTTTCGCGAAGATTAGATACATTACAATGGAATATAGTTAAAAGTAAACTTGGCATGAAATTTTGCGTAAAATTTTTATTAAAGCTTTTAATGTTTAACATTCTTATATTATATTGCATTATATCTATTGTACTGATGTTTGAATCTTTTCTGAGATACTAGTTCATTAATATTAAGTTGAAGTTTATTTGTCACTTACACTTTCATTATTGATGATAAATTTGTATCAGATAATCTCGAACAATGAGGAATTTTTGTAGCTTTCATTATGGAAAAAAACTGCTCACATAGATAAGTACTTGCAAACATAGCAAGAATTCCGGCAACAAATTTTCGGTGTAAGTATCATAAGTTTTTTTGTGGCTAGAGTAGTGTCCTTTGACATTGTACTCTTTTGGCACACTTATGCAGAAATTACATATCAAGCAGATTATTTTGTTTAATATCTATGTGCAAAAATAACTCAACTCCAATTTTTTCTGAAATATTCTTTAGTCGTCCTGAATTTTTCTCCTGCTAGTAGATGCTGCTGTAGTAACTAATTCTTTATCTGTATTAATTTCCATTTTTCTGAGAAATAAAAAAAAAGCTTATATATGAGGCTCTTGGAGTCAAAGGGGTTTAAGTGCAAAAATGATCATTTTTTAGTTAATCACTCTAAACAACTTGTTGTATAAAAATCTTTATTCAGTGCTTATTTCAGATTTTTATAATTTTATCTTTATACTTTTTTGAACGGACAAACAACTTCCCAAAAAGTATATGGAAAATCTCACATCAAAGAAACTTTGAAGCGTGCTATCTCGAAAGTAGCTTTTGTGCACTAATATCCCTTTGGCTTTGAGGCCCTCATATGATAGCAATTATTTACAAAAAACTTAACTTATTTATTGACGTCAAGTTTCAAATTTATATCGACCTCTGAATCCGGAAAGGTTTCAAAAAAATATCTGCGAGAGCAGTTTATTGGTCAGATTATAGAAACAGATAATTTTATGAACAGTAACTGAAGATATTTTTTAAAATTTTTTTTTCATTTTACAGTACTTCAAAAACTGCTAGAATCAGAATTTTCGATTTTTTTTTGTCAATTCAGTGACCGGTATGGTATTAAAAATGACTCTCATTTTACGAATTAAAAATATTGTTAACTAGTGTTATTAAAAATGTATGCTGTTTATACTCACGTATTCGGATAGGTTTGAGACAATCAAAAGACTCCAGCGGTGGGATATGTTTTTGTTCAATTCCGGTGCAACCAACAAACTTACCGCAAAATTAACTAAACCTTAGACAAGTGGACACTGAAATAAAATTATTCAGAGCTACAAGTTTAACCACGGAAAATTTTTGATTATTCAGCACGTGCTTTTTTACAATGAATAGTTGATGTTCACGCTTACGTACATCTTCAATTTAAAAAAAATATCGCAATATGTCTGTTGTTCCATCGATAAAGCAAAAATTATAGAACCAAAATACTTGGAAGATATTTATGTTGTTTACGCTGTGAGTGTTTACGCACAATCTTACACGGAAGCGGAATCTCACCTCAAACTGTGGTTCAGAGCAACAATGTTACACGTGTTTTTCTGATAGGAAATTCGAACATGCAATAAGTTGAAAACGTTACATTCAACCAGTGGTCGGAAAATCGCTCAAGAAAAGCAATCAGGAATGGTTTCTTGCTAGAATGATGCTACCTCCGAGTGCTGTGATACGCACGTGGTAAAAGTACCCATTGAATATATGTCGAAAATCAACACTAACTTGATACAAGAAGATATATGTACCATGCCCCACCGGAGGCTACCGTTGCTATTCGTCACGTGGCTAATCGACGGTGATCGACATACTTGGTGATACATTTTGAACGTCGCTCCCTCAATCATTCCCGAACGTCTATCCTCGCATCATTGTTGATAATGCTCGTTATTGATAGACGATCATTCATCATAATGTTTCAAAAGGAAAAATCTGAATAAATACCAGGACCACATGTTCAAAAAAGCTGTAGCACATGCTGGACAGTTCATTGCGGTTACCTAGTCATGATTTTGTCCTTCTAGGCAAAACGAAAAATAAAAAATCATCTGATAGCCTACATAGATCGCTCAGAACTGATACATATCAGTTATGATCCTAAAGGTTGAAAGTCGTTAGGGGAAGGAAATCAGCATCGAGACGTTCGTTGCTGATAGTTTGCGTCCTTTTTTACCTCATTATGTATCGCAAAAGTGTTTCAAATACAGAAGCGTCGTTGTCATGCATGATTGTTTGTATGATTTGGTTGAAGAAGGAAAATTTGACTGCCTTGATTTTTTGGCTCTGAATGTAGTCAAGCATGGCTCAGTGAAAATGATTGATTTTCGGAAGCATGCATTCAACTTTAGATTTTTTGGAGTAATATTGTACATAAAAATCAGTGGTGTTTTTTTATGTGACAATTTAAGACGGGGCTACGCGGGCCGCATTGAACAAGGTAGCGGCCCGCATGCGGCCCGCAAACCCCCAGTTTGACATGCCTGACGTAGATGAACTAGAAGCATTTTCGTGAGACGAAAAAAAATTGTGAGATTTTTGTTAAAGGACACTTGGTCTGGATTCGACCAGACCAAACTTAACCCTTCGTTTCATGATTTTTTATTTTTCCTTAAAAATCATTTTAAACAGTTGAAAATGATGAGTACATCATGAAAAAAAATTAAATAAAATATGATTTTTCCATTTTTCCATACATTAATTGTTGCAAATTTGTTACTTTATGAAACGAAGGGTTAAAACCAATTTGAAGAAAAATGAATTATCTATTGTGTCAGATGCGAAACTACATATCTAATGAAAATAAAATCATTTTTCCAATTTTTATAAGAAAATTTCAATATTGCAGATAGTGGAAATCGCAAAAACGCGTAGCGCCAAAGTGAACTGCGAACCACCATAGAGGTAAACATTTAAAGTATGTTTTGGACATGAGAACTGACTGTTGTTTTTTTCGATTCTGAACCGTTCTTCGGCTCGTCAAGAACGAATATCTGATAAATTAAATAATAAAAAAACGTTCCCGTGGCCAAAACTTTATGTTCCGGATTGTTAGCATTTGGTAAAATCTCGTTCACCCAAATTGAACCGAATTCCTTGAATTTGTTTTTTCCAATTAACTCAAGGGAATGTTAAGATTGTAAAAAAAAATAACTATAAAAGATGCTCTTTTTTATTGCTTACTGCCGTTCAGAATGCAACAGGTAAGTAACAATCAAAGATACCGTCAACTGGGGCAACATGCAACAATTTTCAACTTCAATGGCTTCTAAAAACTTATGTTCACGGTTAATCCTAACCCTTATGCATCCAAAGTTTTAAGGATGATGGGACATCAAATTGGCGTAGTTAGAAAAATTATTGGTTTCTTTAGTTCTTCAGTTTAGTTAGATATTTTTAATTTTATAAAAGCATGCGATTTTCAACCTTCTTAGAAAATGAGGTACCGTAAACCGGGGTAACTTTGATCACCGGGGTAACTTTGACCATCAATACATTTTTCCACATTATCATCCATAACTTAGATTGAATTTTTGAAAACTGTTTTCTACGTTTGAAAGCCTATTAATTGAGTATCTAATAGATAAAATTTATTTGGTATTTGAAATTTTTTTCTGTTAGTAAAAATGCAATTCCATAATTTTAAAATATCTATTTTTCCCAAGGCTCGCAAAGAAACAGCTCTCCTGATGATTCCAAAAAGCATTCAGAAGCAAACAGGTTGTTGAATGTGAAAAAACAACTATTTTTCTTTGTATACGTATAGTTATAGTGCTATTTTTATAGTCATTTAATGCTTAGTTTTTGATATTTAAAAAGTAAGGACATTTTCCAAGAGTAAGCCCTAATTGGACAAATGGATAGGAATCCTATCAAATGATCAACTTTGAAGAAAAACTGAAAATGGATATAGTGGGAGGGCCTAGGGGAATTTGTGAAGGTAAAATTTCATTGGTATTTTGAAGCTAAAACTGTTTAGCAATTATTATAATTTTGGTCCCTAAATGTATGCAGCATCATTGCTTTTTTCGATTATAAATGTTTTGAAAAGAAAACGTTAAAAAGCAAGGTAAAATTGATAAATTATAGTTTGTAAACATTGATGGAGGTGATTTGTAACCATTATGATCAAGAAAACTCGTTAAAACCGTCAAAATGGAGACTGATCAATGTAACCCCAAAGCATCGATTCCTGAATAGCGACGAAATCGATTTTTAAATCAAATTTAAAGTTGTCAAATAAATTTCTGCAACCATGGTTTACGTTCACAGGAGTCCAGTACTGGTTTTAAAAATATGAAACATGCCACATTCCCCATAACATGAAAAATATTCGAAAAATATTGAAAAAAGTGATCAATATTACCCCGGATTACGGTAACTTGCAAAAAACTTTGTTTTTAATGAAAAATTATATGAACACATATGAAAATATATAGGTTTTAAAATATTTACGATGCCTTAAAGACCATGACGCATGAAAACACCAATTGCAGTAATTTTTTGGTCTGTAAAAACTTATTTTCACATTTTTCTAAAAATAAGGATGCTGCATATATTTAGGGGTTAAATAATACTACGAAAAATTCTACAAGCTGAAATCTAAAAAATAAATGCATAAATGCGTGATGCAAAACATTCATATTCCAGTACATGGAAACGAGATTTACAAGGTGTTTCTTTGATTTGCATTTTGTTGCATTTTACCCCCTCGGAAATCGGTAACCCTTTCTTTTGTTTGATTCCGACTCTTGGAAGATGTTTGATAGATGTCTGGTCAACATGAAAGTTGTCAGTGAATGTCGCCGTCACTGATGTTGAAAGTAATATACTTTGAATGATCCAACTTAAAATTCTGAGCATTTGTCATGTATCTTGCAACAAACTGGCGGTATTTGAAAAACCTAAAATGAGCATAGAATAAATGGCTTTTGTCTTAACATTTTTTTTCTCAGTGTACTCTTTTTGGCGTTGCAGGATATGGTAACCCTAATCTGACCCCGCTGTTGCATGATGCCCCGTTTGACGGTATTCCGCATTTCAAAAATGCGATTTTTTTTTTAAAAAAGACATACACCGTCTTAGACGATTTAGGCTTTACAGACTGAATTTTTATTCTTTTTTTTTTAATTTATTTGGTCGTTAGGATTTCAACATCTGGATATCATTCATCCTTCCATACAGACTGAATAAATGACGTGGACAACTTAAGATTAACATTTAACACCCAGTACCTAGATGGGAATCGAACCCATGTCATCAGTGGACCAGCGATTACCGTCCTACCACGCTAACCACTCGACCACCGAGACGAAATTTGTATGGCTTGGTTCACCCTGGCTCAACGAAAAAAAACATTTTTTGGCATCAGCAACACTCGTTAGGTGCTGTGCTGGTCATAAAGCGCCTAAAGGTAGGCTCCTTTATGTGGACGAATTACCCAGTAAAATGATAGTGCATTACAATATTTCAAACATTTTAGTTCGACCAGAGTGAACTGGGTGTAGAGATGAGATGAAGGATATGCAGATATTAAATCAAATTAAATAAAAAATAAAATAAAATAATAGTTGTATCCGACAACACTGAAGATAAATAAAATAAAATAAATTTCTATCATAACCGTTTGTTATTTTGGCAACACTAGGCAAAACAAAAAAAAAATTCTGTCATTGATCTATTCTTGTGACTTGTGAGTGACAGACAGGTCTGAGTGAATCTCTGAATTGAGATTCATAAGAATTGTAAAATCACGACACTTTGAGTAAACATATTGCTATTAAAATTCAGTTTTCTGGTTATTGTGTAATCATAAATCGACCAGTATAGACTGACGGCTTTATAACAGTCTAAATGGGATGATTAAATGACCAGGTATCAGAAAAGGGGTAGGCTTTATAGTAGGGATACCATACGTACTCTTTTAAGAGTACATGTACTCTTTTTCGATCGAGCAATGGGCGTACTCTTTTTTTGTAATTTTTTTATTTCTTTTATTTCCTGAAGTTGTCTTATGCAAAAACAACAAGAGGAATTCAGCTTACAATAAATCACATTAACATCTTGTTTTAATAAACATGCATTTATAGTCGCTATAAACAGTGAGCGCGATAAGCGCCTTTGAGTATGCAAACGGTAATCAATATGCACAATATTTTAAATAAATTAGGTATAGTTGTCATGTAAGTCACATAACCTTCAAGACATTGGTAGTATTTGATTGATTTAAAATATCTCGGTGCCACATCAGATAACACAAAATATGTACGGTAGAACCCCGCTTATCCGAGCTCCGATCATCCGAGCTTCAACGTTATCCGAACAACCATTTTTATAAAAAAAAAAATATCCATGTTTAAACTTGTTTTTTCATCGCGATATATTGTTAAACTGTTAAATCGACGTTTTCTGTAAGTTTGAAGCCAAAAATTGCGAGAAACGTCGTTTAAATAGAAAAATAAAATCCATATAAGAACCGAGCTATGCGCCTGGATGATATGCAATACTAGAGCAAAAGGGTTTGTCAATGTCAATGTCAACGATGTTTAATCCGAGGTTTCACTTATCCGAGGTGGTCCTTCACCCGACTACCTCGGGTAAGCGGGGTTCGACTGTACATTCTTTTGCATACCATCCGGGCGCAATGCTCGATAAATATAAGGATCATGACGTGACTGGGATAACGCGGGAGCATAGAAAACTGGAGTTCGGATAAGCAGGGTTCTACTGTTTAACGTTTCTCCTGAAGATTTGGATAAATGATCTCAATGTACTCTTTTTAGTGTTGCGGGATATGGTAACCCTACTTTATAGCGGCACCTTATCCAAATATAAGGAAAAATTTTACCACTTGATCCTTTATTAAAGCAGACTTTCTTAAGGGCGCCCTAAGCCTTGGTAAGAATCGAGAAAAATCTAAAGATAAATGATCCACGGAATGTTTTGGTCATATTAGTTCTTTCAGCAATTTATGAATGTCAGACAAGGCAATTCTAAAAATTTGTTAATTGCCCTTAACTCATTGTATACTTTAAGGCGTTATTTCTATTTTTTTTTGGATAAAAACAATTTTTAAATCCAATTTAACAGGTAATTATTGAATAAATATTTTTTTTTTTCAACAACAAAATAATAGGTATGTCGTGCTAAGCTCACGATCCATTCGAGATATTTTTATACGTCACATTATATTTTTATTATCATTTTTTCATGCGGGAAACGTTCTAAAGTGATGAAAAATATCTTCAAGTCTAAATTTTTTAAATGTTTCAAACAAAGTTCAATCACTCGAAAAATAAAACTTTTCAATTTTTCTTTCAATTTTTCTATTTGTATTTAACACTTTTTCTAGAACATTTTTTCTTTGTGAGACTTTCTCATGGTTCTCAATTAGTATTCTCATTTTTTTTAAAAGTGAGTGGACTTGTGAAATTTGTAATTTGTGTAATTTCAACAATATGAGCCAGGAAAAAAAAATCAAAATAATTACACAGTAAATTCCAGTCACCTCAACGTTCAAACACCCAAACATCTCCGTCATCCCTGAAACAGGATGGGGTACATTTTTTTTCCTGGCAAGTAAATTTTCAAAGTTTTGCACAATTCAATTTTGCACCACACTGCTTGCGAAGCCAATCAAATTGCATGCATGATTCGAGTAGCATAACATACACCATCGTCGTCATCATCACCACAAGCTAAAGGCAGAGCCAAGTGAAAACTTGTTTGGATGACAGTTTAATTCTACTAAATGCTAGCAAAAATCCTTTGATCATTCACGTGCATTGTGCTGACGATGTACATCCATATAAATATAATCTGTGACGCTCTAAAAGTTGCCAGTGGAAATTTTAATTCATTTTTGAGCCAGCTTGCAGCACATGGCAGCCAAACAGCTTTTCGATTATTATTTTTTAAACTGTCTGAAAACCACAAAATTTGACACTCGATGAAGATGGCACTGTAATTGGATGAACAGTACTCGCTCATTATGGATACAACAGGTAAGATTCGAGTGTTATGAAAAGGTTAGAACAAAATTGCATTACTTTATTGAATGTACCTTCCATTTGTTTTAATAAATATGAAAAACTATCAGGACGACCAATCATTTTTCAGCTACACAGTAAACGAAAATTACCGAGTTCGGTATTTTTTTTACCGAAATCCTAACACGTGTAAATCGTTAAACTGTTCGGTAATTTTTTCGGTAAAAAATAAACGAACATCGGTAAATGAAGAATCGATTTACCTACCTACCCATTTGACTATTATAAATATCAACACATTTAGTACCGGAAAGACAACTAAGCTGAGAAAAACAAAAAATCCGGATTGAAATTTTTAGGATCCACTGGGCCTAACTTTAAAAATTTAGTATCTTTGTATCTTAGTATCTAGTATTAATTACCGACAGTGTTTTGTCAATTTTTCAGAAAATAGTTTCATTATTATTTTTATAGCATTCGAGGTTTGCTTTGCTTCTACTTGTAGTGGCAACCTTAAAAACGAAGTTGAAATTCTTAGGTAGCTATGTAGAGTTTTAATATAAATGAAGAAAATAGTTTCTTAATCCTATGTATGTATGGGAAAGTGGGGATACTTGATCCCCTATTTTATTCAGGAAACCCTTATCCTTGGAAAAAAAAACAAACAAAACCCCAAAATAGAATATCAATTGACTATTTTGGTCATGTTTGTTCTCATTTCACAATTTATAACTGGGGATTTTTTTTATTATCTGGCAATTTGCGCCGGGGGTCTTCAGATTTTTCCCAAAATTGAGAATTTGGTTCATTTTTGCGACACATGTATTTTTTCAGATTTCTAACATTTTTATTTTTTGAGTTAGCTTCGGTTAGATTTTTTTGTAAATAAAAAATAACCATTTTTCAAAGCTACATAACTCTGTTGTTTCTCAATGGAAATCATAAAATAGCACATCAAAATGCATTGAAATTTTATCAGCTTTCCAAATAGAATAGTTGAAAAAAATTAAAAAATGACCTTCAACATGAAAAGTTGTAAATAAACTTTAAATGGCGTCTAAAAGTACCGTCTGCACCACCGAATATTTTGCAAAAAATACCATTGTGTAGCTCAATTCATGATGCAACTTTCATCTGAAGACACCAAAGTAGGCCATCAACACCTTGAAGAGTTATGAAAGAAATAATGACAATAAATCTCTTTTTTTGCATCGAAAACAAACAATGGTGGAACAACTGCACTCACATATGGAGATAGCAAGCACTTCTAACAACATGGGAACAAAAGAACTTACCACAGCTGGTAAAAAACACTACTTTTTCGTGCTTTGTAGAGTGTTTGCAGCAAAACTGACTTTAAATTTTAACAAAATTCTGAGTATCGTATTGTTTAAGTGATATAACTAATAATGGGAATGTTGCTTTTACAACCTGGTCATATACTATGTAACTTATTTATTTTTCGATCAAAGATCATTGTGAAGCATAATCAATGCCAATAGTAGAAGGTTCAGTCCCTGTGTTTGGGATCACAAAAATGTGATTAAAAAAATGAAATATAGACGTGCTTTACATAGTTTTTATATCGGGAGCTAAGCACTGGACACCAAAATCCTTTCCCATTGATCAAAAAAGTATGACAAAGTGGCACAAATGTTGTAGAAATAATCAAAGAGCTCAGTATGGCCAGCCCAGGCTGTAAAATGATGAAAATATGATACTTTTACCGTATTCGTTTTCTACATTCGCCCAGTTTTGAGGTTTACCATACTAGAACGAACATAATTCGTCGTCAGTGTTTTGCTACCTCGATCGCTCACACACGAATCTTCAGTGTTCCACCGTCCATTTTAAATCAAATCTGGGGAATTACGGATGCAAAACTTAGCGCATAAACTTCTTAAAATGACAGTAAAATGTGCATAACTTGTTGTGACCTGGTGCAAAACTGGGTATAAACGAATACGTTATTAGATTTTTGGATATAACATGAAGTCAGTTAAGCTGCAACAATCTACCGCCCCTTCTTTCATAACAGTCCCATATACAAAAATAAGCAAGCGAGACAATCAGCTTTTTCTGTTTTGGAATATATTTTCAAATTGTGACCACCACTTTCAGCATAAACGAAAATCGTTTCTAGGTTGTTATAATAGATCGTTAGGCCTGAAATTTTCGAAATTGGGTTATTGGTAAGGTCGAGAGCGCCAGCAGATCGTGGCCTAGAGGATAGCATACTTGTCTTCTAAGCCAACGTTCATGAGATCGAATCCCGATCGTGACATAACCTGGCACACATAGTATGATGAAGGTTGACGGTTTTAGCATTAGTGAAATGCTAGCCGGGTATACCTTGGAATTGTACGCCTCAATGATGCAGCACATGCATGCGGATGGAGCTTTTCAAGGGAACTTAGATTGCACTTGGAGATCCTACCTAGATATGTGTGTGCTCGTAGTGCTACCGGTAAACAACTGCAACTTCAACCAATAGTGCAGGTGTGTCAAGTAGCATAGCAAAGTAAAAATAATAACGCGGGGTAAACCACAATAGATCAACTTAATGGTCGCAGTGGACTCTCTCCCCAACAGGAAAAAAAAGGAACGAACTAATAAGTTCATATAGAGCTGTTCAAAATGCTTTTTCGAGGTCCATGGAACTTCATTCTTTATCAAGTTCAGCCAATACTCAAAAAAGCTTTAAAGTACTGTTTTGGCTTATGTTTCTACTTTTTGGGAACTTTAAAGTTTGTATGAAGAAAAACAATCTACTTGTTACGTACTCCTCATTTTTTTTTTTTCAAAATCAAGTAGCTATCAAAGGGTTGCAAGTCTTTTTGTACAGCTCAATAGTTCGTAAAAAGTCTCTGTTGTACTATTTTGTAAACTTGAAAGTTTTTAATTAGTTCCAACGGGCGTTCAAAAGCAACTTCGTATTATAGAAACTTTGAAGTAGATTTAAAGGTTAAAATCTACTTTTTTCGAACTTCAACACGTGTTTGCATAAATAAACACATCGATGGGACTGTTAATCGACCATATTTGAATCCTTTTTCGAATCTACTAGCATAACAGTCCCATAAAAAATATATTTTTCTCACCAAGCTACTTTCTAAGACTTAAATTTGATCATTTTTGAACTTCTAAATTCAATTGTCAGAAAAAGAAACATACTTTTGCAAAAAAAATATCATTATATGATAGTTTAATGGCATTGCGGTGAACTTTTTACTACGAAAATTCTTTTATAGAAGAATTACAGACTGAAAATTAAATGACGGATAGATAAAGCAGATGCTTAGTAGGAGAAAATTTACAGATGTTGAAAATGAGCCAAGAGCATATTTTATGGAAAGCTTGAAAGGTGCGTTCTAGACCCTTTGTCCCACATCAGTTGAATGGCTGAGAGAAGTAATAGCGAGAGGCGCAATTACGTTCACCCATACATCCAACCCGATGGATTGGTAAAGCACGTGCTTCCCAATCGGACAGCAGATGTGGGACAAAGGGTCTAGAACGCACCTTTGAAGCTTTCCATAAAATATGCTCTTGGCTCATTTTCAACATCTGTAAATTTTCTCCTACTAAGCATCTGCTTTATCTATCCGTCATTTAATTTTCAGTCTGTAATTCTTCTATAAAAGAATTTTCGTAGTAAAAAGTTCACCGCAATGCCATTAAACTATCATATAATAACAATCAACGGTGACTATTCGTTAAAAAGAAAAAAAATATCATGAATTCCACATTGTAAGTTGAATCTTTTTACGATTTTCGATTGCATCCGATAGTTTTTCGCTCACGAAGTCATTCCTAAGAAAGTCAGACCTGCCTTCGAAAACTAGTGTGCATCATTCGACATCAAGTGAGTTAAAATAATGATTAAATGATTCAAAGCAATAAACCAAAGACTATTTCGCCGAAAGAAACATTGAAAAGTAACCAAATCCGTGGTATTTCACATATGGGACTGTTATTCAGGTATATTTCATATAGGACAGCCACGAATTGATATTTTTTTTTCGAAATTTCTAGAACAAAACCTCTTTTTTCAGTCTTGAAGCCTTATGTTGACCTAAAATGACGAAAATTCATATGGGACTGTTATGCGAGTAGGAGCAGTCTGAAAAGGACGAAAAAATAGTGTTTTTTACCAGCTGTGGTAAGTTCTTTTGTTCCCATGTTGTTAGAAGTGCTTGCTATCTCCATATGTGAGTGCAGTTGTTCCACCATTGTTTGTTTTCGATGCAAAAAAAGAGATTTATTGTCATTATTTCTTTCACAACTCTTTAAGGAGTTGATGGCCTACTTTGGTGTCTTCAGATTAAAGTTGCATCATGAATCGAGCTACACAATGGTAATTTTTGCAAAATATTCGGTGGTGCAGACGGTACTTTTAGACGCCATTTAAAGTTTATTTACAACTTTTCATGTTGAAGGTCATTTTTTAATTTTTTTCAACTATTCTATTTGGAAAGCTGATAAAATTTCAATGCATTTTGATGTGCTATTTTATGATTTCCATTGAGAAACAACAGAGTTATGTAGCTTTGAAAAATGGTTATTTTTTATTTACAAAAAAATCTAACCGAAGCTAACTCAAAAAATAAAAATGTTAGAAATTTAAAAAATACATATGTTTTTAAGTCGCAAAAATGAACCAAATTTTCAATTTTGGGGAAACTCTGAAGACCCCCGGCGCAAACCCGTCAGATAATAAAAAAAAATCCCCAACTGACAGATGAAGGAAGTTCTACAACTTTGTTTTAACGCAAGTGACATATACTTAAAGGTGCTATTTTCTATAATTATGAGAAAATTAATTATATCAGCCCTTTTCTTTAGACAATTGTTGGATAAATATTAGTTATTGGATAAATATTAGTAATCTCGTAATCAGCAATGATCACGATCAATTCAGAAGAAGAATATACCGTTTTTAACTCCAGGGATCAATTGAACCCATAATCAACATTTTAGAAAACTTTTTCTAAAAAAAGTTGAGAGTTTTGCATAGCTTTGAAAATATGGTATTATGAAGTTCATATTACGCTCGAATTGATATGTTGGAGCAAATATTTTGGTTTTAATTTTTCCATGTAAGGAACATTCTAAAATGATGAAAAAAAATCTTGAAGTCACATTTCTTGAAATCTTTTAAACAAAGTTCAATTAATCAAACAATTATTCTGTTAAAATCTTTTGAGCTTTAAGCATTGTTGTTTTGCTATATGTGGTGTGAATTCTTCTAAATAAATTCTACCCACTCATTTTCACCATCTTTCATTTCATCTATCCTTTTATCCATCTATATGAAAATTTCATAATCCTTAGATGTCCCTACTAAAAAGGACATCACTTTTCACCGCTAAGTCGATAAATTAAACAACTATTTTTTAAAACTTAAGTAACAATAAAGCACTACCTCTCTTCCCCCGCAATTCACACAGATTTCTAAAACACACTCTCGAAAAACCACCGCTATTTTCAGCAGTCCTTTCCAGCATTGAAGAAATAAACCGTTCACTAGCACCATTTTTTAATTTTGAATTTCACTAAGCTTTTCTCACACTTAAGAATATTAATTTTCGTCCGATTATATTAAAACAACTCCTGGTACAGAGGAAAAAAATAGACAAACTTTTAAATGCTCTTCTTTGAACTCTCAACTTTCAAGCACTATTCCCGGTGACCATTCTTCCAATGAACATCCGGACATCTGTTTGTATCACTTCTTTCAATTTCTGAAGACTTCAGTTGTATAAAAAAATCAGAAAAAATTAAAAAATTTCGGTCCACGATAAAAACACGTGCGATGTCGATCGATTATCGCCTTCTCCTCTGATTCTTCAACGAAGTAAGATCAACCAAAAACCCCAAGAAGCCGAAGCGTTCCTTTGTGTTGTAGATTCTGCGAACCGTTTTGAATCTAACTGTATTCAAGTAGCTGTAACATTGATCCAGAGCTTCAAGAACGACATGTCCGTTTTCTAAACTTAACGGAACTTTGAACCCGCTATAACTAGAGTCATGTTTCGAATTTAGAATATCGAAAACATTATTAATATGAAGAAAAAATCTGCCAGTATCCTATGCACCTTCCCATCCCCCCAAATTCGTTTCGCCTAGTTTCATCAGTGCATTTGCAACACTAGCACTACATGTCTGGGCTGCAAGTTTAACTTTCATCTTCATGTTATGAAAGTCGACGCGATATTGTGTAGCTTTGCTCGTCGAAACAATGTGCCAATTGATTCATGACCAACTTCAATATGTGGCAAGGATCTAACGATCAAGGACATCATTGTTTCCGGATGAATGGGTGAATGAGGTTTAGGGACGTCTTACTGGATTATACCCGAGAATTCGCCATTTTTATATTGGCTGACGTGCCGTCAAAAACTAAACTTATGACCTTTACGTCCACCTTTTCTAGAGCAATTAACACATTTTTCGTTATTTGAATCTACTGGTCAGCTGTTAACCCACTAACGAAAAAATAACACACTGGTATCTTAAAATCTTCTTGCCAGGAAGAAGAAACATATACCAGTGCGAACCTAGCATAACGCGGGGGCGACGGCGCCCCTGCCATGTCGCCCCAATCCTCTGCACCATCAAAACATTTGTCGTAGCAATTTCAATCGACCTTATGCTTTATAACCATTTCATCCAAAGCTAAGGTCAGAAGTAGCTCTTTGTTCGCTTCACGGTAGGCCACGGCCTCTGCTCCAAGGGCATTCAAAGCTTCCTGCGTAATGCCCGGTAGCCTACCATAGCTTGACATCCAGTAAGTAAGCGTTCTGGTTGCAAACATATGGTTGTTGATAGTACTGTGCACTAAGTTGTACCCCAATGGTGCATAATAATAAAGAGCAGTCGCGAACTTCTTCATAAGTTCGCTATACTCTTTCACAAACTTCCCTTTTAACAATTTGGTCAACATTATTCTGGATGGTGATGGTTTCTCCTGCAGAATATCCGGTTTCTCCTCGGAACTTTGGAATTCCTCCAAAGCTTTTTTCAATCGGATAATTTCCATTCCCTTTTATTTTTTCATTCTTTTTGGTGATGTGGTTTTGGATATTTTCCAAATATTTATCCACATCATCCCGAGATATGTTAAATATATCTTCATGAGTTTTAACATCTCCAACGTAACAAAATCTTTTTCGGGCTCGAGCCTTATCGGATCAGCCGTCAATTGTGTTATGGAGCCCACTGCATCAGCAGCTTCCTTCGATATTCTGTCTAATTCCATTCCAATTAAAACGCATGGCATCCCAGCTTATGAATCCGGCTGGAATCAACCACATGTGAAAAGCATTTATCAACCAAATAAAATTTAATAAAGAAATATCAAAATTTTCCCTTTCGAATGAAAGCGTCGGTTTGTAGCTTCTATCCTAACGGTTAAACTTTTTTATTTCACTTTAAAAAAGTCATTTTAATGACTTTTATGCATTATATCCTTTTTTTTGAAGGGAACGAAAGCCGGTTTTATTTGCGCTGGCTCACAAATCTTTTTCAAATATTATCTCGACGCGCGTGATGTTTGAAATTCCCAGTGCGAAATTTCTGATGTAGAAAACATGACCGTTGCACCAAAAATTAGGATATGGTTCATACAAGCATATCATATCTTATGTAAATTCACTTATTCTATTAAGAGCGCTTTTAGAAGATTTATAGAATTTAAATAGAAAAAAGAATATGACGGCAATAATAATATGCCACTGAATATTAATATTGTTAAAATATATTTGTACCACCATTTGGAGTGATCGTAAATCGCTTCTTTTGTTAAGCTCCCTTAGTACTAATTTCTTGATTATGATCCTATGAGCTTCTTCTAAGAAGCTCAAGAAATTAGTACTATGGGAGCTTATCAAAAGATTTTAATTTTTTTTAAACAATTCTTTAATGATGATGTTATCGCTTCTTTTGTTAAGCTCCCTTAGTACTAATTTCTTGATTATGATCCTATGAGCTTTCTTCTAAGAAGCTCATAGGATCATAATCAAGAAATTAGTACTAAGGGAGCTTAACAAAAGAAGCGATCACATCATCATAAATGAATTGTTTAAAAAAAATTAAACGCATCATAAATGAATTGTTTAAAATAATTAAACAAAGTTTGTGTACATTCAAAAATGCCCCGTGAAACCCTTGAAAAAAAAACATTGTTTGATTTTATTAAAATAGCTAGTTTAGACTGTAAATTCATCTTTTACAGCCTAGTAGATCATTTGAAAGTAGTCTTTGTAAATTCGGCAATGTTAAGATTTGTTTCGTAAATTGGTTTTCTCTACGGTTGTCTCGGATCTTTTACAGTCCCAAAGTGACTAAAGCTTAGTTCTTTTAGAGATGGGACACTTTCATTTGCTAATAGCTCGTTTTCTAGTAATCGAACATTCAAAATTTTGACTGCATTTTGCTACCTATGAAAAGCACTACCCGCCCTATTTTTTTTTAAATTTAAAATTTACACGTTTTTGAGATATTTACGATGCAATAGAAAAAGAAAAAAAAATAATTTTGCACAGTTGCCTTTTAAATCCATCATTATCAAAATGAATGACGTCGATTATTCAAAGAATTACTGTGTATGAGGGGTGGAAAAGTATGCAAATACTGTCAAAAGTGTCTACAAAGTTCATAACAAGCATTGGAGTAAAGCACATGATCGTCAACAACGGTTAAGGGTCATCAGGAAGGTCAAGTTCCATACCAGCATTTTAATTTTTAATAAGCGAAAAACTAAGGGTAGATCGCTGAAATGTCCGAAATTTTTTTCTCCGATAAGCTAAAAGTGTTGCCTAGTAATGAGTCATTCAAACCAAACATCAAACAACAATTTTTTGCTAGTTCCAGAGCTCGTAAACTGTAGGGGAGAATGAGGATACTTGATCCCTGGGTATACATGATTCCTTAGCTATATCTCGAAACTGGAATGTCTTACAAAGTTCAAATGTTCTAGAAAAATGTGCCAAAATAAGCAAAATAACAATGCTTGTAGTTTAAAAAAATTTAACAAAATAATTGTTTGAGTAATTGAACTTTGTTTGAAAAATTTCACAAAATGTAACTTGAAGATCTTTTTTCAACACTTTAAAATGTTCCTTACATGGGAAAATTATGAAAAAAATATTTGTTCCAATGTATCAATCGTTCGAGCGTAAAATGAGCTTCATAATGCCATATTTTCAAAGCAATGCAAAACTCTCAACTTTTTTTAGAAAAAGTTTTCTAAAATGTTGATTATGGGTACAATTGATCCCCTAAAGTTGGGTACAATTTATCCCCCTTCCAAACGGCATATTCTTCTTCTGAATTGATCGTTATGATTGCTGATTACGAAATTACTAATATTTATCAAACATTTGCCTGAAGAAAAGAGCAAAAATAATTAATTTTCTCTTGATTATAAAAAATAGCGCCTTTAAGTATGCAATGTTTTTAGCGTTGAGACCAAGTTATAGAATTTTCTTCTTATGTCTGCTATAAATTGTTAAATGAGAACAAACATGACCAAAATAGTCAATTAACATTCTATCTTGGGGTTTTGTTTGATTTTTATACAAAGATTAGAGCTCCCTGAATAAAAGATCAAGTCTCCTTCAAAAGGGGATCAAATCTCCCCTAACTTCAGAAAAATCGCAATACTTTTACTACCACGAAAATGCTTCTAGTTCATCAACGGGTTCAAGTATCGTTCTAATTTTTGGAGCATAGAATCTTGAAGTTACAAGCTGTAAGAAAATGTCAAAGACGGCGAGTTGCTAATTTTTTCTAAAAAGATATGGTGAAAATAAGAAAAGGGGATCAAGTATCCCCACTCTCCCCTATAGCCGGTACCGAGGCAATGGGACAGATGATTTCTGATGAAAGACAAAACTTATGAAATACCCTATTTCAAACTAATTCCAGCGTTTGAATCCTTTACCATCTCTGCTTGTGGCAAGGTCCCGAGCATATTAAAGTATGAATCTACTGGTTGTTTTGTATAAAATAATGATTCGCCAAAATTCTGCTCCTGTGGAAATAAACAACAATTTTCAAAACGAAAACTTTGGTTTCCGTTGTTTTTTAAAGCCCAAAAATAGTAATCTTGTATGTACCTTTCGCAACTTACGATCTATACTAACCGATTATACTTTAAGTTTAATCTCGAGATAGTTTTACTTCGTTATTGTCAGATTTTGCCAGCAGAAATTCCATTCAAAACGCTCAAAAATAATCAAGTTTTGTTCATTTTGAAACAGCTGTATCCACTAAATTGCCATCAGTTTCTTTTAAAATGGATTTATTAGACCAAAAAGTATCAGAAATTGAAGATAGAGGATGTAGCTACATAAAATACAGATTTGACGAAGTGTAACTTTGAAAACTGATCAATATCATGACTGGAAAAAGTGTGCGCTGGCCGATAGGAGGTACCAAGAATAAAGCAGAATTTTTTCTTACAAAGAACGATAAATTTTTTTTCAAATTTTTCATAAAGTGTCATAAAATTACCTTCTTTTTCTTCATATAAAGTATTTAGATCAAACGAATAGTTTTTGAGATACACGCATTCGTAACTGTCCCATTTCTAAAAGAACTAAGCTTTATTCCTGTCAAATATTCTGCAGAAAACTGCACCACCAATAAATAGTTTGGAAAAGAGAAAGGATGTCAAGGACCAAGCACGTTTAAACAAAGATCGTTTGAAAAGAGAATTTAGAGAAGTTGAAACAAAGGACAGCTTATCACGGAAATCACGGCTTCTGTCATTAAAGTTTTCATTTAGTTGATATACAAAAGTAGATTTTAATTCTGAATGTATAGATGGATATTTTTTAGAATACATGATCTTCATTAATATTTCCAAATTTAGGTACCTATGCTCAAACCCTGAGGTCTAAAAAGCTTCGTCTTGGCCCAAAACTCAACTATGATTTTTTGCAAAATTTTTAAGTAACGTACATTACATGAGTAAATTTGAACTTTTAGGTTTTTATGGGAAAATTGAATATTTTGTACTGAAAAATCAACATTATTTTTGTTTCGTCTGTGGAACCGAACCAGCTTATGGTTTTTGTGTTAATTTATAAAATTCTTAAAGGAAATTTTTAGCTGGACAACTTTGTTGAAGACCGTAACTTCGTATCTTATTAAGAAAATGAGTTATTAGCTGTTCAACAGGGGTATGTCTTTTCGCATTGATTAACAATAAATTC
This sequence comes from Uranotaenia lowii, assembly GCF_029784155.1. Lineage (NCBI taxonomy): Eukaryota > Metazoa > Arthropoda > Insecta > Diptera > Culicidae > Uranotaenia > Uranotaenia lowii. The sequence continues at coordinate 263,214,468 of NC_073692.1, forward strand.
AATTGACATCCCTGCAGGGTGCCTAGCTAGTAGCGAGATATTGTGTGACTACTTTCCATGCAAAACTTTGCGAGGCTCAAGCAGTTTAGCACAAAAACCATAAGCTGGTTCGGTTCCACAGACGAAACAAAAATGAAGTTAATTTTTCAGTACAAAATATTCAATTTTCCCATACAAACCTAAAAGTTCAAATTTACTCATGGAAACGTTAGGGGAGAGTGGGGATACTTGATCCCCTTTTCTTATTTTCACCATATCTTTTTGGAAAAATTTTGCAACTCGCCGTCTTTGACATTTTCTGACAGCTTGTAACTTCAAGTTTCTATGCTCCAAAAATTAGAACGATACTTGAACCCGTTGATGAACTAGAAGCATTTTCGTGGGAGTAAAAAAATTGCGATTTTTCTGAAGTTAGGGGAGACTTGATCCCCTATTGAAGGAGACTTGATCTTTTATTCAGGAAGCCCTAATCCCTGGAAAAAATCAAACAAAACCCCAAGATAGAATGTTTATTGACTATTTTGGTCATGTTTGTTCTCATTTCACAATTTATAGCAGACATAAGAAGAAAATTCTATAACTTTGTCTCAACGCTAATCACATTGCATACTTAAAGGCGCTATTTTTTATAAGTAAGAGAAAATTAATTATTTTTGCTCTTTTCTTCAGACAATTGTTTGATAAATATTAGTTTTCTGGATAAATATTAGTCATTTCGTAATCAGCAATCATAACGATCAATTCAGAAGAAGAATATGCCGTTTGGAAGGGGGATCAATTGTACCCAACTTTAGGGGATCAATTATACCCATAATCAACATTTTAGAAAACTTTTTCTGAAAAAAGTTGAGAGTTTTCCATTGCTTTGAAAATATGGCATTATGAAGTTCATTTTACGCTCGAACGATTGATACATTGGAACAAACATTTTTTTCATAATTTTCCGCTGTAAGGAACATTTTAAAGTGATGAAAAAAGATCTTCAAGTTACAATGTGTGAAATTCTTCAAACAAAGTTCAATTACTCAAACAATTATTTTGTTAAAATTTTTTAAACTACAAGCATTGTTATTTTGCTCATTTTGGCACATTTTTCTAGAACATTTGATCTTTGTAAGACATTCCAGTTTCGAGATATAGCTAAGGAATCAAGTATCCCCAGGGATCAAGTATCCTCATTCTCCCCTACTTAAAAATTTTGCAAAAAATCATGGTTGAGTTTTGGACCAAGACAAAGCTTTTTAGACCCCAGGGTTTGAAGAATTCCAAAATGACCCCAAATCGACTCAGTTTAATGCTACACTCGTACACAACATGATCTGAAGAAGAGACCTCATGAGATTCGATGACTGTGATCATAATACAGTTCAACATATGTTACTCTTTTGTATGTCAACAGCCTAGAAAATACAAAAAAAATACTTCAAAAACCTGAGTTTTGATTGTTTTTTTTTTTGTTAAAATCTCCGCCTTTGAGAGTTAAATCAAATATCGGTTTTTCATTTAATGTATTCTATGTTTAGCTAACCAAGCATATTTTATTGATTTCAAACAGCCAGAAAATCGATTTGAAATATTGCTTTTAATCCCATATTATGTTTATACCGTAAACTGGGGGATCTTTAATCACTTTTTTCATTCATTTTTCAATATTTTGGAAGGGGTTGCTTTTTCGTAATACCTAAAAGCTTTAAAACGCTTACTGAGGTGAGGAGTTTTAAACATGATCATTGATTGCAGTAAATTCAAACGACATTGGTGGTTATAATTATTTGTTTATTACAAAACCAGATTTTGAGTTTCAGGGTAACTTTGATCACTTTGGTTTTTACGTATCTCAATATATTAAAATTTATTATTTTGATGGAATTATGCGCAGAAGGCTGAAAACATCGAAAACAGTCATTTTTTATTTGGACCTCATTGAATTTTTCAACGTTTTCTTTCAAAAACAAATATACTCGAAAGATGGACAATGTACATTTAGGGGCAAAAATTATAAACATTTTCAATATTTTTCGGCCTCAAAAACAAATGAAATTTTACCTTCGTGCAATTCCCTAAGTTCCGTACTGTTCCCATGTTATTTTTTTCTTCAAACTTAACCATATGATAGGGTTTTTAGCCATTTTTTTTTCTATAGGGGCTTTTTCATAGAAAATGACCGTTTTTTTATCAATCATCAATTATCATCAAATGACCATAAAAACAACACTTAACCCAAAACTAAACCAAGAAAGAAGTTGAACTTTCACACTAAATAACCCATTTGCTCCTAAATGCTTACATTTGATCAGGAGAGATGTTTGTTTGTGAGCCTTCAAAACAACAGATATTTTAAGATTTTAAAATTATATTTTAAGTAATATAAGAAATCTCCTTAAACAAACCAAATTTAGCTAATCTCAATTTACAGGCTTTCAAACGTAGTAAACAGTTTTCAGATATTTTAACTTAATACTTAGTTAATGATGATTATCTGCAAAAACTTCATGTTGATCAAAGTTCCTCCAGTTTACGGTACTTTTAATCTTTGAAAACCAACATAGCGCTAACGGCTAAATATTATATTTTTGTCATTTAAGATGTCTTGACTATGAAATTATGTTACAAATAAGCGACATATTTGCAAATAATATTATAAAAGTATTCTTCGCAAAATTTATAAAGTAGTGTGTTGTTTACATAGACACTTTTTTGAAACATAGGTCCCACGAGCTTTAACGCTTTCGTTATTAAAAAGTTTCTATAAACTTTAATCATTAAGGCGCTTTCTAATTTTTTTTTATATCGAAGCGTTTGGAGTCGTTTAACTTGGCGTGCCGCTAGCGTGAAAAACTAATAACATTATATGGTACATTAAAATATTCCATAGATTCATTGGAAATAAAATTGTCGTCAAAAATAGTAGGGGAAAAGTGGGGAACATAGTTGAAGATTTCTCTAATGAGATTCTGGATTTGTGATTTTTTTTCTAGATATGATGTTCAACGAATTTCGTTTGACATCCAAAAGCTTTGAGCGTCACCACGAAATTCATTGTGCTGCTGAATTGATACCGTCAAACGGGGCATCATGCAATAGCGGGATTCGATGCAACATTTATATAACACTACATTGAATCAATTTTTAATTTAATGTATTGTAATAAAGTTATCTTTTAATGATAACAAAATGATGATTACATAATTTCTCGCATCTTAAGCTAGTTGTCTTAAGTTTTTTATTTTTATGTAAAATTTGAAAAATCGAGCAATAAATGTACAAATTTTAACATTTTTTGATGCCGAAAAAAACTTTACCTAGTATGACGGATCGGCTTGATAAAATTACCTTCAAACTTTTTTAAGGTTTCCTCATGTTATACCAACATTGTTGGTGTGAAAATATTTTTCGAACAATCACCCAATTTTTTTAAATGAATATTTTTAAAATTCAGTTAGGTGTCTGGGGTTAAATGCAACAAATTGCAAATCTAAGAAATACCTTGTAAATCTCGTTTCCATGTGCTGGAATATGAATGTTTTGCATCACGCGTTTGTAAACATTTAAATTTCATTCATCCAAACATTTATTTTTATGATTTCAGCTTGTAGAATTTTTCGTAGTAATATTTAACCCCTAAATGTATGCAACATCCTTATTTTCAGAAAAAATGTGAAAATTTGTTTTTACAGACCCAAAAACTACTGCAATTGGTGCTGTCATGCGTAATGGTCTTTAAGGCATCGCAAATATATTAAAAACTATGAATTTTCGTACGTGTTCAAAGATTTTTCATCAAAAACAAAGTTGGTTGCAAGTTACCCCATTTTCTATGGAGTGTGAAAATCGCATGTTTTTAGAAAATTAAAAATAACTGAAGAAACCAATAATTTTTTTAACTACGCCAATTTGATGCCCCAGCATCCTTAAAACTTTTGATGCATAAAGGATACGATTAACTGTGAACATAAGTTTTTTAGAAGCCATTGAAGTTGAAAATTGTTGCATGTTGCCCCAGTTGACGCTACTCATTACGGTGAGTTTCAATTTCAAATGATTATCTGAAAACTTGTAACTCTGGCTAAAACTACGATCTCGCCCAACTATAGGTACCTGTGTGCGTTTGCCCTGATGGATTCAAAACTATTACAACACCCATCTGACATCTTTTATCTGCTCTGATATTCTACACCCGACTAACTGCTTGAACACTCGAAGTAATGGATAGAACAAAAGTCTCATTTTTCTCGCAGCTCTGACTGAACCCCATCAGCCATCGGACCTTTTTCATCCGACCCAAAACCGGAATGTCACCGTCAGCCAGTCCAGCTAGCTAGTGGAGTTGTCCTTTTGAACAAGTGCAGTCGCTTCCCGGGGAACAAAGTGTAGCATTACATGGTTTACTGGCATCTCAAAATTCAGGATGACAATCAACAGCAGCTAGTCGTCGTCGTCGTCGTTCACGTGCTTCGTTGGACCATTCCTGGTCTAACTGGTAACTGGCAACCGGTAACCGTGAAGGGGTAAAAATACAGCACATCGTTCCTTGTCGTCCGTCTATGAAGCTGTTACTTTTTGGTTCTTTTGCAGGCGGCCATAACACTTTTTACAGCTCAGAGCTAAAACATAAACGGAATTCCTTCCTCGCCGACTAAAAAGAGAGGAAAACTCCCACACTCTGTCGGTTTCACAAGGAACTCAACGTTGACCAAAGTTGACAGCTTTGCTGAGTCTGGGCGGGCGGATAGAAGCAACGTTATGAAAAAAAAACATCCGGTCCGGAACCGTGTCAGTAGCGCTGTTTGACTAGGAAATAGACGGTTATCGGACTCCACTTCAAAGAAGAAAGCTAAAGTCCGGATGGAGTCGTTTACGATTGCAAAATTTCAGCTGATATTGTTCACGGTGTGTTACTAAACAGTTTGGGGTTGTATAAAAAATGTAAGTACACTTTACCCGGCGTAGGCATCATTCTTTGATGGACAAAATGTCGAACGGCATTCGGTTTTTTGTCAATTATTCATTAGTGCTTAGACCGACGTCAATTCATTTGTTGATTTTTTATTCCACCTGACCTCAAATTACTCATTTAAGATGTGACCACGGGAAAAGCACTTTATTTTGAATATAATTTCCCACACCTTTGAATGAACTTAAGATATAATCAATAACGATTATGGTAACTTTTTACCATATGACAATGTTTTTCCATCATTTTAATAGGTTAACTTTATTAGAAAAGATTATGTCACCTCTATCTGTATTTATTTTTTCAGTAATAGTTCGGTAGGCCTCTAAAGCACTTTTATCACTGAAAATTCACTGAAGTTCAGTTTTATGATGTTTATAAAACAACTTTTGTTTTATGAAATACTTTACTGTTGCGGATTTTTTATCAGTTTTTAAAAATTGCATAACCTCAGGGGCTAAATTCTTCGATATTCAGTACCTTTCCGTTTGTAGTTTATACACTAGACTGCCCCAAATTTGTATGAGAAATTTAAAACCTGTAAAATGTTATACGCTGCAGGCTAAAATTGATTCTGGGCCTAGTACAAGTACCACGCGAAGGGGTCGCTCAACGAGCCTTAAGGTTTGTATGGGATTTTGAGACGTTTTGTTCGAGAGGAACATGAAAAACTAGTTTTTCGTCAATAACTTTTGTCTCCTTTGACCGATTTCTTTCAAAAACGGGTTTTCTTAAAGTCTAAACTATGACAAACATTTCATCCGAAGGTTTTATTATAATTAAGTTAAGATAAAAAAGTTATTAGGCTTCAAAAATTGGATAACTTTTTTAAGGGTGATACTCATCACTGTTTTGATGAGGCGGCTAAATGTCAGACCAGGACATTCAATGTGAAATGCATGCCGTTTCGTCAAATAATGACCGATTTTATCCTTTGTTGTTGCGCTCGATTGCAATTTTTGATGTTTTTTTAAATATTTGTGTTTGGATGATATTCACTTGATAGTTCGGAAAGAAGTAAGGGCGGAAAAATGCTTGATAATTTAAAAAAATATTGCATAACCACAGGGGCTTAGGAAAATGACTGGACGATTTGTGATGCCAATTAAAAAACCAGTTTTTCATCAATAACTTTGTCGTCAGCCGATTTCTTTCAAAAACTATTTTTCTAAAAGCCTAAACTGTAATAAATATTTCATCCGAAGACTACATTTCAATAAGGATGGATGGTATCCATCACTGTCAATGAGTCGGGCGGTGGAACATATTGACGCCTCATTGAGAGTAATGAATACCACCGTAAAAAAGTTAGCCAATTTTTGAAGCTTAATAACTTTTTTATCTTAACTTTAATTATAATAAAACCTTCGGATGAAATGTTTGTCATAGTTTAGGATTAAAGAAAACCCGTTTTTTGAAAGAAATCGGTCAAAGGAGACAAAAGTTATTGACGAAAAACTGGTTTTTCATGTTCCTCTCGAACAAAATGTCTCAAAATCCCATACAAATTTCAGGCTCGTTGAGCGACCCCTTCACGTGGTCCGATCTGGCCCAAATTTGGCATGAGATCTTGTACTAGGCCTATGGTCAATTTTAGCCTGCAGCGTATAACTTTGTCAAAAGTTGGGTCATTTGGGGCAGTCTATTATACACACTTGATTTATATTTTCCTAAAATTGAAAACATTTTGATGCTGTTTCATAGCTATATTTTTAAAGAATTATTGTTCAAATTGTTCCACAAATAACTGGATGGATAGGGGAATAAGTGTTGGAAATTAAATAAGAAAACAGAAGTGAACAGCGTGAATGATAGCGATACCAGTCCTGGTGGTCTGGAGGAGCCCATCCGCCACACTAATAGTCATTGTGTCTTGTTAAACTGTTTTACCAGAGAAAACGACTTTTAGTGTAGCGGAAGGGCTCCTCCAGACCACCATATGACTGATATCGCAGTCATTCACGCTGTTCATTTATTCTTTTTACTTTTTCATTTCCAACACTTTACATGATTAGGTTTTACAGTGCAATTAAACAATTGTCGAAGTGAAATGTTTTTCTCGAAGACATTTTTCCGAAGCTATAATAAAAACGAAACATGAGATCTCATTTTAATGAATTCATAGGAATATTATCAAATTTTACCCCTGGATTTATGCACCACCTTGAAGCCTTCCTCGAGCAACAGTATCAGGATGAATTCAAAAATTGATTGACAAAACAGATGCATCTGCTAAGCAAAAACTGTGCATTAACTGATGAGAAAGATGCAAAATTAAATGAAAGGGGATTCTTCCAATTTTTTTAAATTTCTTTTTTTAAATTAAATTAGCGACTAGCGCTTGCTGACTTTCATCATTTAGCTAACTGTGATCGAGTAAGTCGATCGTGTGCCGGATTGCTCGTTCCCGACTTGTCAGGATATTTGAAACAAATTGGAAAAAATCCGATCCGGCTCGGTTGCCCGGATTTTGCCACCATTTATTCACTATATTTTCCAAATGAAACAAAAAAAAACTTATTTATAGGGGAGAATGAGGATACTTGATCCCTGGGGATACTTGATTCCTTAGCTATATCTCGAAACTGGAATATCGTACAAAGATCAAATGTTCTAGAAAAATGTGCCAAATGGAACAAAACAGCAATGATTGAGGCTCAAAAGTTTTTACAAAATGTGACTTGAAGATCTTTTTTCATCATTTTAAAATGTTTCTAACATGGAAATATTATAACAAAAATATTTATTCCAATACATCAATCTTTCGAGTGTAATATGAACTTCAAAATGCAATATTTTCAAAGCGATGGAAAACTCCCAACTTTTTTCAGAAAAAGTTTTCCAAAATGTTGATTATGGGTACAATTGATCCCTAATATTTGGGTACAAAAGATCCCGGTATATTCTTCTTCTCAATGGATCGTGGTCATTGCTGATTACGAGATTACTAATATTTATCCAAAAACTAATGTTTATCCATCAATTATCTGAAGAAAAGGGCTAAAATAATTGATTTTCTCTTATTCATAGAAAATTGCGCCCGTAAGTATGCAATGTCATAAGGGGTGAGAATAAGCTATAGAATTTTTTTCAGACAATTATAGATTTTGAATTGAGAACAAACATGACCAAAACAGTCAATTAACATCCTATCTTGGGGTTTTGTTTGATTTTTTCCATGGATTAGGGCTTCCTGAATAAGGGATCAAGTCTCCCTTAACTTCAAAAATATCGCAATTTTTTTACTCCCACGAAAATGCTTCTAGTTCATTTACGGGTTCAAATATCGTTCTAATTTTAGGACCATAGAAACTTGAAGTTACACGCTGTCAGAAAATGTAAAACAGTGCGAGTTGCTAAATTTTTCCAAAAAGATATGGTGAAAATAAGAAAAGGGGATCAAGTATCCTCACTCTCCCCTATATGATTGTAGATTTTTGCGTCCAAAAACAAAATTTTCTGAAGTCATTTTATCAAAACTGTTTTATGGAAGCCTGAAAAACGATTTCTAACTGTTGATGTGTTTCAAGGGATAAAAATATGTTTCAAGTGTTTTTGCATCTTGAGTTTTGTTGAATAATTCCTGGGTGTTGACAAAATTTGCCCGGATTTTGGGTTTAATCAGGTCCTAGGTCCAGGCTTTCACGAAATTTTGGCAATGTAACACTAGCGCCAACTAAAAAATTACGGGTTGGGGTTCAACCACCGCAATTTACATTACCGTAGTAAACAATATAAACGCAATCATTGTGTGAGTGAAGAGACGTTTGATTTTCAAAGTTTTAGAGCGATAATGTGCTTTTACTCAAAGCTTGAGTGCAAAGCTGCAATGCTTGAGAAGACAGTTGCTAAGCTTAGATCCCATCTCGCAGAGAGGCAGCACCATAAACATTGTGTTGGCGTCGCCCGCCAACGATATGCTCGAGAGAAAAACGGCCCGACTATCCTGATACTTAACGATCTTTGGTTAAATGTTTTGAAACCAATTGGATTTTGCTAGGTTTTCATATAAAATTGAGCCCCGCTTTTCAGTTAGCGATGCCGAACAAAAAAAAACATATGAATTATGACATATGAAAAATTTTGTAGAAAATTAATTTCAAACTGACACGTATTTTATCTCATGAAATGACAATTTTTGTTCAATTTGAGCTCTTTTCCTTGACCATAAGTGTAATTTTTCAATAACTGAAAATGATAATAAATAAAAAATAAGAAGACACATTTGGGACCCTTTCCAAAGATATAGTTTTTACATTCGGTTTCAGCTTACGACAAAGAAAAGTTCGGTTTTCTACAGGCATGTTGAGATTTAAAATTTCTCGAACGAATTACCTCAAACATTTTCTGTTAAGATGTGCATTTTCAAATTTGCAGCAAACGGTTAAATGAACCCTCAAACTGCTATTTATTTCCGGCCATGTAATATACATTGTTTTTTTTTGGGGTTTTATACAGAATAGTTGCATTTCTGCCGCAGCATTTGATGATGGCGTTTTTTGATTTTGTCCGTCGATTACCGCTAGAGTTCCGAATCTTGTAATCGTTAATTTTTGGTGACTAGTTCACTTTTAGGCTATTTTCGCTGATCACAATGCGACTTAAATCCTCATTTATTTTCAAGTACTTTTGCCAAATTTGAACTCATTAGAGTAGGTTCCCAGTGTGCGCTGGGAGATTTAGTGAAAAAACTTCATATTTCTTAAAAAGTACCGTGTTCTGGCAAGCTATTGATAATATGATGTTTTTATAGTGCGAGATGGTTGGTATTACAAGTATCTATATGGATCTGTTCTTGATAATCGACAAAATCGAACGGAAAACATTTAGAAATTCATGACCTACTTACTTATACAGAAAATCTACTGAGAAGGTGGGAGTTATAAATCAGCAAAAATTCATTTTTAATAACCTTCAATTTGATGTATAACACGAAATTATCGCTAAGTAAGAACTAAGTTAATCTCAAATCTGATTTTGCATGACTTCTTCAAAACATTTCGTAAATTAGATCAAGAAAACATTTGCTCCAACTATTCCATTGATTCCCCATTGGGACGGAAAATTCAACCAGATCATGAGGGTAGAAAAAAGAATTGCCTTCCAATTGTTGTTTCTGAGGAGGTGATTCTATACCTCGTGCAGCCTTAAACAGCGGGTCAGCTAAGCATAAGACTCACTCAGATAATAAAGGATGTTATAAATGAATGGTATTTGAAAGAAAGAATTGTTGCTCTGAGCTACCATACAACAGCAGTAAACACTGGTTGCAAAAATAGAGTAGTAATCAGAGTTTCAAAAATGCTACAATAACAACTTATCCCATACTATGCTGCCACCATATTTCTGAAATAATATTGATAAAGGTTTTCGAGATAAAAACATCAAATATGAAATCATCCATCACCAATGACTTAAAGACTTCCCGGAAGGATTTCAACATTTTTTTTTACTAAAGAGGATATTCGTTCCGTCAAAGATGTTTCGCGATTGGACGAACTGATCGTGGAAAAAGGAAATCTCGAATTTCTGCTCGAACCAAATAAATCGCGGTCAATTTCGCGGAGATTACGAGGAATTGTTAGAACTCATACCGTCAAACGGGGCATCATGCAACAGCGGGGTTGGATGCAACATTTAGATAACACCACACTGATTCAATTTTTAATTTAATGTAATGGGATAAAGATATCTTTTAATGTTAGGTTTATGTTTTCGACCGTAGATGCTGTATAGAATTTTAAATTTGGCTTATTTCGGTCTTGGCTGTAGATCAAACAACTATTGTTTTTGAAATACCCGACGTTTCGACCAGTTTTGTTGGTCTTTTTCAAGGGAACTAGAAGTTTTATTACAGAAATTGTGTTATGAGCGTTGTTAAATATTTATAAAAAGTAGTGTGTGACTCACTTTGCTGTCTGTTGTTTTTGTCGAATTCGTTTTTGTCCAACGGCTAGGTGTCCATTGATTGCTGCTCGTCTGTTATAAATGGAGTGTTGTTATCGGTTTATGTTCATACATACATACATTCATTAAAATTTTAAATTTCTTACATTTTTCACCGGATGGAAAAGATTTTTTCTCATCCGTGTCACTATGGTCGCACTGTTAACGTTCAATTTGAATTAAGATGGAGTATGAGTATGAATTAGTATGAAGTGTGAAGAATGTGGGTATTATTAGAACTTAAGCTTTCTGATTGAGTTTGTGTAGGAGAAATTGAGCTTTGGTTTCTAGTGTCTGGGCTATGTGTATTGGTACCTGTTCTATTGCTATTTTTTATTGTTGTGAATGTTTTAACTGCATGTAATATTCCGGCGTATGTTGAGCTGAGTTTGGCGGTGTCTGTTTTAAAATTCACCGTATTTTCTGTGTTGGTGATATGGCACATTTCTAACACCCGTAGGGTTTGTTTATGTTGTGCTCTGTCTATAATCTTCGTTCTGCTGTGTTCGAACCTGTGTGTTGTTGTTATGATGTGATCAGTCATTGCAGTGGTGTCCCCAAGCTGTTTTTTTATGTCCGTGGTGTTGGTGGTTCCATTAGCTAGTACCTTTTCGTATTTGTTTACATCGGATTTGTGTCCATACATTCTTTTCGTAAGGGTGTTGGTACTCAATCCGATGTAAACAACTTTACAATCTCGACACGGTATGCTGTATATGATGTTCGACTGTTGGGCAGGCAATACGATGTCTTTAGCGTTTGGATACACTTTCCCAACGTTGTTTATGGTTTTTTGAGCAATTTTAATGTTTGGAAAGTTCTTTTTTAGGTCCTTGGTGATTCTGCTGGTCAATGAAGGTACGTACATTAAGGTTCTGTAGCTGAGTTCCTGTGTTGATGCTGATTGTGAAAGGTGAGTTGATGTGTTTTGGATGCTGTTACTGGATGCTGGTATTCCATTGTTGATGCTGTACTGCTGCTGTTGGGCGATCATCGATGTTGTGTTTTGATGTTGTGGGTGTTCGGTTGGGTGATGTTCGTTTTGTTGCTCGTTGTTGTTGATGGTACTATTTATGTTGAATTGGTTCAGTAATCTGTTGATTAGAGTGGCTGGGTAGTCGTTGGCTCGCAGGTGATGAAAGATTGTCTGTTTGCACTGAAGGAAGGTTTTGTTGGTGGTTAATTTTACGACTCTCTTCATGAAGTTAAATGCTACGTTCAACTTCATCATGGTTGGGTGATGAGAGTAGAAATTTAACAATCTTCCTGATGCGATCGGTTTAGCGTACCACTGAGTTGATATGGTTTGGTCTGGATTTCGAATAACCAAAGTGTCCAGGTAAGGGATCTGATTTTCTTTTTCTTCTTCCATAGTGAACTGCAGCTTCGGATGATATGCATTAAATGCATCTAGCGTTGTTTGTGTTTTATCAGCAGGTAGGGCCAATAGTAGGTCGTCTACAAACTTCCGAAGGTATGGTATTTCAAAATCCAGGGAACCAACAACTGTTTTTATCAATGTGTCGACCACTAATTCTGCTAAAATAGGTGATAAACAGCTGCCCATTGCTGTTCCCTCGGTTTGTATAAAAAATGTATTCCTGAATTGGAAATAGGAACTTTCGAGGCAGAACTCGACAATTTCCAAAAACAGGTCCAGATTTATGTCGGTGCAGCGGCGTATGTTTTTCCAATCGGCTATGAGGTTGCTGACTACCAGGTGTCGTGGTATATTTGTAAATAAAGATATTACATCAAATGATACCAGTACATATCCTTGTGGTAGTTGGATTTTGTTGATTTCCTCGACGAATTGAAAACTGTCCTTGATGCTGAAGCTACTTTGTATGCCCCCTTTGAGAATTAGTGCCAGGTATTTAGAGAGAGCATAAGTGGGAGCAGTTATGTTGGGGACTACAGGACGGAGGGGTAAATTCTGTTTATGGGCCTTTGGTTGTCCATAGATTCTGGGGCAAATAGAGTTGGCTGCTTTGAGATGATACGCTGTGTTTTTGTCTATTAATTTTAGGTTTTCTAATCGTTTGATAAATTGATTGGTTTTGGTTTGTATGGAGGAAGTTGGATCCTTTTTTATGGTTTTATAGATTGGATCGTCCAACATTGTTTTCATTTTCTGATTGTAATCCTCGACATACATTATGACGGTGCGTCTGCCTTTATCGAACTCTAAAACATAGACATCTTTATTTTCATCTAAAAATTTCTTTGTTTTGTTCAGCGCTGTTCGGCAGAAATTTTTCAACGGGGTTTTATGGTCGATATTTTTCCAAGAGTTTATGTAGTTTTGTATATGATTCACTGCTTTACATCTATTCGTTTCTTGAATTTCCTTATCAGAGGTTGTGTTGAAAATCGATTCCAGTTGGGCAATCATGTGATAAAATGGTATTTGATCGAGATTCATGATGGGTAGTGTGAACTTAGGTCCCAAGCTCAAAAGGGCTAAAGTTTCTATGGGGACATCTTTAGTGGTAGCATTCAAAATTGCTTTTTCGTTTGACGTGGGTGTTTTGTTGCTCTCGTTTTCGATTTGTTTGATCAAAAGTTTGTTAATTTTTTGATTCTTTTTCAAATTTCCCTTTTTCTGTTGAGCATCGAAGGATGTTTTTTGGGTGGCAACAAAACTCTGTGCTATTTCGTGGGTGGTTTTTTGATGTATTTGTTGTAATAACTGTTGCATATCTCGTTTATGTTTATTAATTTTATGAAACGTATGAGAGATTTCTATGTTGAGCAACGATTTCTTGAACTTCTCAATTATCCGTTGGAGTTTGTTACTATAAGGACTCCTGTCCTCTAGCAATGGATAGACGCATTTGAGAGAGTTTATTATGTGGGGTGGAAAAACTCCCAACCTCCGGCACTCTATGAGGAAAGCTTTTCTGGAAGTCATGCTTGAAAGCTTTGCATTAATGAACAACAGAATTTACCCCTCCGTCCTGTAGTCCCCAACATAACTGCTCCCACTTATGCTCTCTCTAAATACCTGGCACTAATTCTCAAAGGGGGCATACAAAGTAGCTTCAGCATCAAGGACAGTTTTCAATTCGTCGAGGAAATCAACAAAATCCAACTACCACAAGGATATGTACTGGTATCATTTGATGTAATATCTTTATTTACAAATATACCACGACACCTGGTAGTCAGCAACCTCATAGCCGATTGGAAAAACATACGCCGCTGCACCGACATAAATCTGGACCTGTTTTTGGAAATTGTCGAGTTCTGCCTCGAAAGTTCCTATTTCCAATTCAGGAATACATTTTTTATACAAACCGAGGGAACAGCAATGGGCAGCTGTTTATCACCTATTTTAGCAGAATTAGTGGTCGACACATTGATAAAAACAGTTGTTGGTTCCCTGGATTTTGAAATACCATACCTTCGGAAGTTTGTAGACGACCTACTATTGGCCCTACCTGCTGATAAAACACAAACAACGCTAGATGCATTTAATGCATATCATCCGAAGCTGCAGTTCACTATGGAAGAAGAAAAAGAAAATCAGATCCCTTACCTGGACACTTTGGTTATTCGAAATCCAGACCAAACCATATCAACTCAGTGGTACGCTAAACCGATCGCATCAGGAAGATTGTTAAATTTCTACTCTCATCACCCAACCATGATGAAGTTGAACGTAGCATTTAACTTCATGAAGAGAGTCGTAAAATTAACCACCAACAAAACCTTCCTTCAGTGCAAACAGACAATCTTTCATCACCTGCGAGCCAACGACTACCCAGCCACTCTAATCAACAGATTACTGAACCAATTCAACATAAATAGTACCATCAACAACAACGAGCAACAAAACGAACATCACCCAACCGAACACCCACAACATCAAAACACAACATCGATGATCGCCCAACAGCAGCAGTACAGCATCAACAATGGAATACCAGCATCCAGTAACAGCATCCAAAACACATCAACTCACCTTTCACAATCAGCATCAACACAGGAACTCAGCTACAGAACCTTAATGTACGTACCTTCATTGACCAGCAGAATCACCAAGGACCTAAAAAAGAACTTTCCAAACATTAAAATTGCTCAAAAAACCATAAACAACGTTGGGAAAGTGTATCCAAACGCTAAAGACATCGTATTGCCTGCCCAACAGTCGAACATCATATACAGCATACCGTGTCGAGATTGTAAAGTTGTTTACATCGGATTGAGTACCAACACCCTTACGAAAAGAATGTATGGACACAAATCCGATGTAAACAAATACGAAAAGGTACTAGCTAATGGAACCACCAACACCACGGACATAAAAAAACAGCTTGGGGACACCACTGCAATGACTGATCACATCATAACAACAACACACAGGTTCGAACACAGCAGAACGAAGATTATAGACAGAGCACAACATAAACAAACCCTACGGGTGTTAGAAATGTGCCATATCACCAACACAGAAAATACGGTGAATTTTAAAACAGACACCGCCAAACTCAGCTCAACATACGCCGGAATATTACATGCAGTTAAAACATTCACAACAATAAAAAATAGCAATAGAACAGGTACCAATACACATAGCCCAGACACTAGAAACCAAAGCTCAATTTCTCCTACACAAACTCAATCAGAAAGCTTAAGTTCTAATAATACCCACATTCTTCACACTTCATACTAATTCATACTCATACTCCATCTTAATTCAAATTGAACGTTAACAGTGCGACCATAGTGACACGGATGAGAAAAAATCTTTTCCATCCGGTGAAAAATGTAAGAAATTTAAAATTTTAATGAATATATGTATGTATGAACATAAACCGATAACAACACTCCATTTATAACAGACGAGCAGCAATCAATGGACACCTAGCCGTTGGACAAAAACGAATTCGACAAAAACAACAGACAGCAAAGTGAGTCACACACTACTTTTTATAAATATTTAACAACGCTCATAACACAATTTCTGTAATAAAACTTCTAGTTCCCTTGAAAAAGACCAACAAAACTGGTCGAAACGTCGGGTATTTCAAAAACAATAGTTGTTTGATCTACAGCAAGACCGAAATAAGCCAAATTTAAAATTCTATATCTTTTAATGATTACAACATGATGATGACATAATTTCTAGCATCCTGAGATAGTTTTTAAAAGTTTTTGATTTTCATAAAAAATTTAAAAAATCGAACAATAAATGTACAATTTTTAACTTTTTTTGATGCCGTAAAAAACTATACCCAGTATGAAGGATTGGCTTGATAATATCACCTACAAACTTTATACTGGTTTTCTCATCCTATACCAACACTATTGATGTAAATATAGTTTTCGAAAAATCACTCATTTTTTTTAAATAAATATTTTTAGAATTCAGTTACCAGTGCGGGGTAAAATGCAACAAAATGCAAATCAAAGAAACAGCTTGAAAATCTCATATCCAAATGCTGGAATATGATTGTTTTGCATCACGCGTTTGTCAACACTGAAATTTCTTTCATCCAAACATTTTTTTTAATGATTTCGGCTTTTTCAATTTTTAGTACTATTGTTTTACCCCTAAATGTATGCAGCACCCTAATTTTCAGAAAAAATGAGAAAATAAGTTTTCACAAAACAAAAAATCACTGCAAACGGTGTTTTCATGCGTAATGATCTTGAATTCATCGAAAATTTATCAAAAACTATACATTTTCATACGTTTTCATAAGATTTCTTATCAAAAACATAGTTTGTTGCAAGTTACCCCATTTTCTGAGGAGGATGAAAATCGCATGTTTTTAGAAAATTAAAAATAACTGAAGAAATCATTAATTTTTCTGACTACGCCAGATTAATGTCCCGTCAACCTTGAAACTTTTAATGCATAAAAGGTATGATTAACTGTGAACATAAAGTTTTTACAAGCCAATGAAATTGAAAATTGTTGCATGTTGCCCCAGTTGACGGTGGAGCGGGAACGTTATCCAGGACCAATTGGATGTACCACGCGTTCTACGACTTCAAAAAAGAGACCTTATGGATCATACGGACAAATTCGTTTTTGTCTCTCGGTGCTATGCTAAACTTTATTTCAGTGCCTGAAATACCGCGACACAGGGGACTGAGATAAACGGAGAATCATCGTCAATGATCACACAAATTTTGCCGCCAATGATTGAATTTGTGGTAATTTGTGGCAATTTGTGAGAGAGAATTAGAAGGTTTAAGTTAAAATGAGAGGAACCGGTGCTCAGAGAGAGTGAAAATGTGCAAATTGTTGCAAATTGTGGCAATTTGTGAAGCAGTTGTGGAATTTTGATCATTACCATTCCAAATGCAAAGAATTCTCTCTCCACTGCAATCCCTTGCCGCGACACGTCTGTCACTCACTCACAAGAATAGATCAATGACTAACTTTGTTTTGTTTGTTTATCCTAGTGTTGCCAAAATAACAAACGTTGCCATAGAAATTAATTTTATTATATTTATCTTCAGTGTTGCCGAACACAGCTATTATTTTATTTTATTTTTTATTGAATATTAATTTATTTTCTGCATATCCTTCATTCCAACCCTACATTATTTCTCAACTCTATTCTTAATTAAAACTTTTTACGCATCGATTTATGTTTTTTTATTCTCTAAAACAAAATGATATTTACTGAATATCCTAAATTTTTAGTTCATATTCCACATCTTTATTCTCTATCCTACAAATTTTATTTAAATTTTGCATATCCTTCATCTCACTTTACATTCTTTCTCAACTCTATTCTCAATAGAATCTTTATTCTGACTTCTGTTTTTCTCGAATACAAAATTTTATTTTTCAAATGTCCTTCATCTCAACTCTACATTCCATTCTCTTATTTTTTTTCATATCTTAAAATTTAATTTATTTTCTTCATGTTCTTCCAATCCGAAATTATTCTCCATGAAAGCCTTCCCAATCTGTGCTTTTCCTGTCGCTCTGTTTTTGTTTACAGGAAACAATCTGAAAACTTTCTTAGCAACAGCTTTCCCAAACTGTACTTTTCTTGTCACTCTCCCTTTGTTTACGAGAGCCAGAATAATTCGATAGTATACTTAGAAACAGCCTTCCCAACCAAAATGCCAAATAAAAACAAACAATCAGCAGCAGTAGCCTTAAAAATCCACGCTTCCTAAACCAATTTTGTCCTTTTCCACTGGAAGGCCAAATCAATAGGCAACTGAACTGCCATTTTGATTGCTGAGACACGTTTCACAACAAGTTTCTGAAAACGTCTGTAGACCACTGACAGTTCAAGAACAGTGATGCCAAAGTTTTTACATTCATGTTGATGAAACGAAATAGTTTTAAAAGTTTTAAATATAAATAAATTCTACGGTTGCATTAAAATGTTTACATAGTAGAAATATAATTAATATTTAAAACGGTTCTGTAGTATAGAACATAACCAAATTAAAAAAAATCAATAAAAGAAAATTATTTTGAGAAAAAAAAAACTTAATAAAAAATTATCAAGGAAAAAAACGGTACAGAAAGGGTTAACAGTAGAGGCCGCGAAAGTTCGCCACCGATTGACAGTTGCGTTAGTATGGGTGAACTATAATTATTATTTATTTACTCTATAAAACGCGACGACCATCAGTCGGCGAGCTCTTGTTGGGAAGAATGACAGCTTGCTGTTGAATTCCTTGAAAAAAAAATCGGCAAGCTCATTTTTGTTTCGGATGTTGCAGTCGAGTTTCGAGTGACCAAATCGGTAAGCAGTGGACAGCGAGGACTACTTCGACGGAACATGTCAGGAGCAGCAAAGGCAACCATGGAGAAAGGTCGGTGAATTGGGAAAGGTCGAAGAGGTTCAGATTGAAACAAAACGGTCCTTATCAGGACCAAATAGAGGGTAAAGGTTCTTTTTAGGACCTGATTGAAACCAAACGGTCCTTTTCAGGACCAAACGAGGATATTGGTTCTTTAGAGGATCAGATCGAAACACAACGGTCTTATTCAGGACCAAATCGAGGGTAGCGGTCCTTATTAGGACCAGATTGAAATAAACGGTCTTATCAGGACCAAATCAAGAATCATGGTTCTTTTTAGGATCAGATGTAACACAACGGTCCTTCTCAGAACCAAATTAAACGGTTCTTTTCAGGACCACCAACGAAAACTAAGAGTTTACTTACTTTGGCATTGCCTTTTGGATCTCTCTTTCAGATGCAAAGAGCAGCAAATCGTTTGCTGCAGCTTTGGAAGAAATTTCCAGAAATCACGACATGTTCTATACATTCTATTTTTATTTGAAGAAAGTTTACTGCATGCTCATACTTTTAAGAGGTTTAAACTCATTCGCTGAGGTTTTTGACATAAGAGTGCAGTCAATACTGTTTTTCTAGCTGCTTTCTACATAAGGAAAAAAACCCCAGTAAAATAATTTAAAATGTGATAAAGTGAGAAGGTTTTGAGATTTATTGAAGACTACCAGTCTATGCCCTAATTGTGGGGTGTTAAAAACAGATTACAAAAAAAAAGAACCAAATAAAATCTGGCTCATGAATCACTTGCTGTTAAGTATAATGAATCTATATCGGAAATTGAGAAAAAAATACACAATCTTAAAACATCGTACAACCGTCAACAAAAAAAAATTGTTCGGCCAGTGGATCCTCTCCTAAGGAATCGTCGTGGTTCGCATTTGAATATTTGCTATTTGGCAACCAGCAATTGAACCAAAAACAAAAATTCGGAACACCGATTTAGATGATACCCAGGATGAGAACGCTACAAATGAAGTAAGTAACGTTATTTCCTCCAGCGATCATGATGAGGAACCTCTTTTGGTTAATCATACCGAACGCCCAACAACTTCAAAGCGGATTAGAAAACACGACTCCCCTGCAGAACAGGCTGTCTAATGCATGAAAATGTTATGCGACAATGTCAACGCAAAGGACGAATATTCGGCGTTTGACGATTATATACAAACTACGAAACAATAGCAGACCGAGAATGGAAACCGCCGTGGCCCAGAAAAAAATGAATGACATTTTTTTCGAGCCTTGGGACTTGGGTTTGCTGGCCAGAAAGATTCCGCACGATGTTCCGCGAGACATTCCTCGTGCGATTACATGCGAAATGCCTCAAGAGATTCCGTGCGATGTTCCTCGTGAGGTTCCACGAGATATTCCTCGGTTGATTCCGCGCGAAATGTTTCGTGCGAATCCGCGAGAAAATTCTCGTGTGATTCCTCATGAAATTTTTCACGAGATACTAATCACTAATCACTAATCGTACTTCCACAGCCAGAACTTATGTCTGAGTCCCAAAGAATAATAAGAGTACGTTATTATTCTTCTTGTCTTTGTTTATGCTTTTCATCATTTTAACATAACAACATTAAAATGATCAAAAACATAAAATGGTTGGGCCTACCATGGAGCAGAGAACGCAGAGACATCTGGAACACAGGAACAGAAGAAACGTGGACCACCAGTACCATACGTTTCAAATGGGCAGTATCGTTGGAAGCATGCTAAGAAAAATGCTTCTTGATGAAAAATCCATGCATAATGTGAAGCAACTTCACCAATAGCTAGAACCTTCTCCTGCGGCTGGAAATGATTTATTTTATACACAGAAATCACAAAACTTACGAATAAAATCATTTAAAAAATATTAAGTGAGCAATGAATGGATTTAGAAATTCTAAGAATTGTTTTTCATGGTTGTTTTGGATTTCAGTGTAAAATCATTTCTGGTCATCGACCAAGGATAAAGCGCCTTTACTCGCTCTTGAAAATAAAAAGAGAAACGAAAAACATTAATCGAACATAAAATCTTTCGAGGTTTATTTACAGCTCGAAAGATTTTTTTCAAAAATTTAATCCTTATTAAATAGTGATATATAAATTATATTACCTTCAAAGCGCCCCATTAATCATCTGCTTTCACTTCAACTGCCAATGAGCCCGAATCGGTCTTAAACTACTATTGAAATGTTACCACTGTAACAAATCAGGATATTCCAACACAAACATTCCTGTACTTTGAAATGTGAATGTTTTTCTTGGAATATTTGATTAATTGTGTTGAAGTATTTTAACGAAGAATTTTAACTTATTTTAGGGTAGTAAATTGCATTCATATAAAAAACAGTTCTAAAATTTTTAGAATGAGATGTCACACTAACGCCACTTTGTAAATGATAGTATGTGGTAACAATTGGAAGCTTCTTGGGCTTTGAGTAGTGGGGAAACACACCTTTCGACATGCAACCTGACTTGTGTAGAAGTTCTAACACAAGTTGACGGTGAAATTTTCCAACGTCATTTTTCGAATATTCAAAACATTAGAATTTTCAAAATTGGCACGGTAACTACTTGTCATTAATAGAATTGTCTAATTAGTTAATTAAATGTATAAATAAACAAATAAACAAAAATGACTTATCTTCATGAAATTTTTCACGAGATACTGCGTGAAATTCCTTTCGAAATTGTTCACGAGATACCATTCGAAATTACTCTCGAGCCTACTCAAGGGGCGTCGAGATCGGACCAATTCAATATGTGGAGTCAGATTCGTCAGTAACAATATCATGTTGCTCATCTCCTCCAATGGATTTCAATTTTTTTTAATTCATTCCTATTCTTTTTTAAATTGTTTAGTTATTATTCTGTTGAATGTTTAAAACTTGTAATTTTTTAGTTTTTAATCGAAAAATAAATTAATTTTTAATCTAGTTTCTCAAATAAATGTGTTATTATAATTTCTACCTTGATATACTCCCTCAAAGATGAAATTACGAGTCTCCACTATCCAGAAAACGTAGCGTAACTGCTAATCTTAGATGAGCTGGAATGCTTTCTCTGAATTTTGTATCCTTTTTGGAAAGTTGTCCTTCCACTTTCAGAAGCAGTTCCTCAAAATCCACCGGTGTTAGTCGAGTGAAGTTTCGAAACCTCATGGCATCCTCCATCCTTAATTTGTTCAGCAAGTTATTTCCAAAACCAGGACCTTTGGCAAGCAGTTCGCGAGTCCATTTTACCAACCGCGCCGTTGTCGTGACTTTACGATTCTTATGAATCTCAATTCAAAAATTCACTCAGATACGTCTGTTATTTACAAGAATGGATCAATGACTTTATTTTGCCCAGTGTTGCCAAAATAATAAACGTTGCCACAGGAATTTATTTTATTTTATTAATCTTCAGTGTTGCCGAATACAAATATTTTTTTTATTATTAAATTTGATTTATTTCCTGCATATCCTTCATCTCATCCCTACATTTACGTTCTCGAATCTCGATATCCAGCGTTTTATTCATCACACCGGCGATGTAATTCCTCGTTTGAGATCCAGTTGCCAGGCCACCAAGCGCGGAGAATAAATCTTGTATCAATGTGCTGGAATATGATTGTTTTGCATAACGCGTATGTTATCGTGAAAATATCAACCATCCAAACATTTATTTTCATGATTTCAACAAGTAGATTTTAATAGTATTTTATTACCCCTAAATGTATGCAACACATTGTAACAGCTTTATCGACATTGCGCTATGGCATTTATAGCATCACATGTTTATCAAAAATTACAAATTTTCCTACGTTTTGATTAGATTGTTTCATCGAAATCCAAATTGGTTGCAAGATACTCCCTTTTCCGAGTGGAGTGAAATTCGAATGTTTTTAGGTAATTAAAAATTGCTGAAGAAACCAATAATTTTTCTGACTACGTCGATTTAATGTCCCATCAACCTTTATACTTTTGATGGATAAACCGTATGATTATCTGTGAACGTAAGTTTTTTAGAAGCCATTGACGTTGAAAACTGTTGCATGTTATGTTACCCCAGTTGATATGTTTTAAGGAAATTGTTTTCAGCTGTTATTCTTTTCGGTTTAAACTGATAGCCAAAATTCCAAATAATATTGCTGTTTGTTTAATTGATTCGAATTGATTTCATATAAGAAATTTCTGAGTTGTTGAAGTAGGTATATTGCGTAGAGGTTGCCCAAGTTACTGTGCAAATGGTAGAACGTTAATTTCAATCTTCAAAACCATAAAGCAATGTCCCTAAATCATAACGATACATTGAAGAGTGTTGAATAGTTGAATATGGAAAGAGGATAGATTGCCTTTCGTATTTGACTCCAACGGAACTAGGAAACTTTCTAGTCCCTATGCAGTTTTTGAAAAATTGAAAAAAAAAATTCAACGATAAAGCTTTCGTAGAAAACAAGTTGTTTTTAATCATAAAACAAAACTCTTGAGGTTCCAAATCGTTGTTTCGAGACATTGTTTCTATTTTTCTAACGATTGAACCACCGCGTTTCCAACATCAAACAATTTCCATGATGGTCATTTCCATTTTTCGAAACCGGAAACCCGACACGAAACGAAAATCCCTGGAAATTGTTCAAAGACAAACGTAAACACAGTTCATCTCCACCTCCCTCCATGCATCTCACCCGATGCGATGGATTTACGAGTTGTAATCATTGGTAAGTAAAAATCAACATTAAATTTTCTCGATCGACGGCCATGAACGGAAAATCCGATACCAAACGAAAAAAAAGCAAACGAAACCGCATTGGGTACAAAAAAAAACGTAGAAATCCTGTGTAGACCACAGTTTGAAGACCAGCGCAGCGGCGCGGCGCAACGTTAACGTACTAGTACTTCAATTCAACTCGCTTGCAGCCAAGCCAGGACACCTTCTTCCAGGAGGCAGATTCTGTTTAACTTTCATTAAACGTTTATCTTCAGGCTTCGTTAGCTAGCGTCCGTCAGAATAACAACCACATTTCAATCATCGCCTTTCATTCATCGGAACAAAGAGAATCGAAAGGGCACAAAATCAACGAGGCTGTCTAACTGGTGGAAAACAGTCGGGTTGATTTGCTTTCTTGGTTGGAATGGTTATTCAGAAGAAAGTTGTGCCCACGATAGAAAAACTATAAATGACCCATTCCACGCGACACGTCCACCACAAAGTCATTTTGTATTGTTCATAATCGTTTGAATTCATACACACCATTTGAAAAGAGAATTCTTCAGTTTTGTTTTGCATTAAAAATAATCAAAACGAGATACCGTCAACTGGAGTATCTTGCAACACTTTTCAACTTCAATTGGCTTCTAAAAACTTAATGTTCATAGATAATTATACCGCTTTAAATCAAAAGTTTTAAGGTTGATGGGAAATCAAATTGACATAGTTAGAAATATTATTGGTTTCACCAGTTATTTTTAATTTTACAAAAGTTTGCGGTTTATACTAGGGTTACCATACGTACTCTTTTAAGAGTACATGTACTCTTTTTTGAACGAGTAATGAGCGTACTCTTCTTTTTGTGAAAGCTAGCGGTTTGTACTCTTTTTTTGTTGAAAGAAATTTTATCAGAGAAACAAACTTATTTCTTCCAGTTCTTAAGTTATGCTTAAGATGCAATACTTTCTGCATTCATGTTTCTTTACTTTGTTGAGTTTTCCAAACCATGAATTAAATGGAAAGCATCACAAATCGATTAAGAAATAAATATTTCTTTAAAAACAAGTTTTCATCAGCAGTACTTTTCTATTAGTAAAATACAACAACTTCGAAAGTTTTAAAACCGCTTTTGAGAAAAGCTTCTCCCGGGCGTCGAAATAAATTGTGGAGGCAATCAGTGCCTTTGAATATACAATTAACGCCCAAACAATTGGCAAAGAGCACAACAGCAGTTTGAACTCTTTTTGAAATGCATCATTTTCTTATGTTTGTGATGTTCTGATCTCTATCTCTTCGATTAATCCAACGACCCTTTGACTTTTCAATAAAAATCTGCAAGAAAATGAACATTAACTAAGAACGATAACTTTCTATTTTAAAAAAAAAATTTTGAAACGTCATAATTGACGGGTAGGTAACATAGCTAGCAACTAATTGTCACTATTTAAATGGTCTTAAATTTCCTGGTTTCTCCCGTTTCTGCTAAATATTTTGAAATATGATTTCATCGTACTCTTTTTGGCGTTGAAGGATATGGTAAACCTAGTTTATACCCAACTGAAAAAAGGTAAATTGCCCAAACTTTGTTTTTAATGAAAAATCAAACGAAAGCACGAAACACCAATTTCTGTTATTTTTGGTACTGTTCGAATAAAATTTTACATTTTTTCTGTCAAATGTTTTTAAAGAAAAAGCAAAAGGATGCTGCATAC
This sequence comes from Uranotaenia lowii, assembly GCF_029784155.1. NCBI lineage: Eukaryota > Metazoa > Arthropoda > Insecta > Diptera > Culicidae > Uranotaenia > Uranotaenia lowii. The sequence goes on from NC_073692.1 coordinate 263,239,545, forward strand.
ATTTAGGGGTAAAAAATTCTATAAAAAGTTCTATTGAAAAAAGTAGCTGAATTAATAAAAAAAAGTTTGTGTCGAAGAAATTTTGAAATTAACAAACGTGAATATGTGATGCATAACAATCATAGTCCAGCATATGGAAACGAGACTTAAAAGGTGAATCTATGATTTGCATTTTGATGCAGTTTAGCCCAGACTGGTAACTGAATAATAAAATTATATACTTGAAAAGATTTGTTGATTGTTCGAAAAATATTTTTACATCGACAGTGATAAGATAATAGAACCAATATAATGTTTGCAGGTTATTAGCAAATCTGTTATACTGGGAAAATTTTTTAAGGCATCGAAAAATGGTAGAATTTGTTCGTATATTGCTCGAATTTTGAAATTTCCTATGAGAATCAAAAACTAAAACAACTATCTCACGATATGAGAAACTATTTTATCATCATTATCATCATAACTTTATTACATTTTACTGAAATAAAAATTGAAGAAGTGTTGTGGTTTACAAATGTTGCATCTAAGTCTGCTGTCTCATGATACCCCGTTTGGCGGTATATTTTTAATAACCTTTTACTAAGTTGTCTTAATTAAAAAAAGGGGATTGCTTATCCATTGAGTCCTTTATTGGTCACGATTAAAAATCTTCTTTCACCCATTCTTAATTAATTAGGCAAGGGATATGAATAACAATTCTGCCGATCCGTTGTCATAATTATTTAAAATAAGAATGAGTTCACCACCGATTTCAGGACTACGCATAATTTGGTATTTTGAAAACTCAAATAATGACCTGAATATCTATTTTCGTTCATCCCACAATAAGAACGAAAGCTTCCCCGCGCCGAGACCACATTAAAAAGTTTTGCGGAAAGCAATCAAATCAAATGCTGGAGGACTTGAATGTTTGCAAAGGCTCTGTTGGAATTATTGAAGTTTTGATTGAAAAATTATAATTGAAGAATAACAAGCTTGAAAATGTTTCGATTTTGACTAGCGGACAAGAAGATGACGTTTTTTTTGGAAATTATTGACATTTCAGTGAAGAGAAATAAATATATATTTGAGTAAACTTTTTTCTACTAAATTTTATCGTAAATATTTCAAGTTTCAAGTTGACGTGAAGAAAAATCTATTTGTAAGTATTTTTCCTTTGGCTCTTTGGCATATTATCGATCTCAAGAATTTTTGTGACAATAATTTAATTTGGAAAGCAGTGAAGTCAACCAATCATTCAGAATGCATGATATCAATAAATTTTGTTACTCAAAAATAAACGCCTGAATCTCTGCAACGTTATCTATGTGTACACTTCTAGTTACATTGCAATTAATTTAAAACAATTTTCCGCTCACTACTAGAAGCACAACTGATGATGCGAAAATAATTTTCCGTTTTTCACTGGAAAATAAAAGCAGTACCAGACTAGACGAGCGTTATTGCCGGAACTGAAAAAGGGGGAAAAATCCCACAGTGAAATGCTTCTAGCCTTTCGGAATTCTCCTTCAACCGACAACTCAAATCCCCTGCCGATGAGCCGCTTGGAAGAAGTAGGTAGATACCAATCCTAGTGGAAGATGTAGCAGAAGCAGTTTCAGTGTATCCATAACAGTGTATCTCGAGCAGCCATCCGAACGAAAAGTGGAACTCGACAGCTCGACGTCCCAGAACCAGCACCGGATCACTTAGCTTCTCTCACCGGACACAACAGAACTACTATTTTATTCAAACTATGTCGGAATTCCCCCAGGTTGTGTGCTCATTCTGGCAGAAATTTTGCGCATTTGCACCGTTCTAGCGTGGAAAGGATATCTTCGCTGCTTCGCTACATCAACTAAAGACTGAGCGAATTTTAAGAAAATTTATTTTATTTTTTAATCATCATTTTTCCTATTTTTTTCTTGTTCTTGTAAGAACGTCATTTTATGCTTTACTAGTTCTTATTAGCCATGCTTAATTTTATTTGAAATTTTATCGCATTTGTTCAGAATCATCTCTGGTGATTTGGATTGATTAGATACTTCGGATGTTGAGTAAAAGTTGAAAAGAGCTCATTTAAATAGTGGATTGTGCTGTATTTCTTTTAGACTTGGAGTTGGAGCACAGACTCATTTGCTTCGTTTCAAATTATCTAAAGTAATAACGACCGTAAGGTAATTCATTTAGCAGATAGCTTCCTCAATGAGAATCTCAACGAAGATAATCTTCGCTTGAATGCAGAAAAAAATCAATATTCTGATTCGGAATAATACTTCAGTGAATTCCATCCACATGAGTAGGGGAGAATGAGGATACTTGATCCATGGGGATACATGATTCCTTTCCTATATCTCGAAACCGGAATATCTTAAAAATATCAAATGTTCTAGAAAAATGTACCAAATAGAACAAAACAACAATGCTTTCATCACAACAAATTTTTAAAAAAATATTTCTCGAGTTATTGAACTTTGGTTATCGCGAAACTACTAATATCTGACGAATAACTATGTTTATCGAGTAATTATCTGTCAAAAAGTATTAAAAATACTTTATTTATCTAAAAACTAGAAAACTACGCCTTAGAATATGCAATCAGGGACCGAAAACAGCACGAACACAGTAAGTGCAACACAATTTGATGACACAGCACTTCCGAAACGAAGCTGTACTGTGTCTGTGTTAATCTACTTTTGTTGCGTGTCGGCCGCAACACAGCACAGTTTGCGACACAGTTGACGACACAGTGTGTTCGTGTGCCGGTCCCGATACGATTATCATTGTTGCTCCTGCCAGCTAGCTTTTTTTTCAATTCGTCGCCTACTTGCTAGCAGCCGAACTGGATAATTTTTTTTCTTTTGCTTTTGCTCAACACAATGTGAGTGAAGAGCTTCGCCATTGAAAATACGGAGAAATGCTGTCCAGTCAAGTGCGACGGGTGAAAAAATAGCCTTGCTCGTAACAACAGTGTGTTGCGTGCTGTGTTATCCTCGACACGACACAACTGGGAACTATGTCGTGTTGATTTGATGCAACACAACACAATTGAAGTGCTGTGCCAAACCAAAGTGTCGCACACAAAATTTTATGTGTCAGCACTCCAGGATTTGTGTTGCACGTTATGCACTGTGTTGTGTTTGTGTTTTTGTCGGTCTCTGTATGCAATGACTCTAGGGTTAAAGACAAACTTTTAGAATTCTATTTATCTGATACTTACAAACTGTGAAATGAGAACTACTATAGAGATAGTCAACGGACCTTTTATCTTCGGAATTCATTAGATTTTTGCCTAGGGTCAGGGCACCCTAAATTGAGGATCAAGTCTCCTTAGTGGATGCAGCAACACAGTTCCATCAACCGTAGGTTCGTGTCTTGACTGCTTAGTAGGTACATGATTACACTACTAGTGATTCAAAAATAACTCCACGTGTTCTAATGACACGTAGAAAAATATATAGAAATTTCACTTTCTACCTAGCAATTTCAGCCTGCTTCCATTTTTCTGCGTGCAAAGTATAAGTTGCTATGGTGTTCAATTTGATTTTTTTTTCTTTCGAGTGGAAAAAAGATCCCGATGGTTGAAATGTACTATAGATCCATTGAGCCTCTAAGGAACAAAATTTAAAACCTACCTACATATGAATATCAACCCATCATTAAAAAAAGAAATCCAATCATTAGGATGATAAAATTTAAAAAGAATTTCATAATAGAATTGAAATCAAAATTTATTTTTTTAAAGAATTTCTCCAAGCAAATGTATAAGTCATTGATTTGAAAATTTAGAAAGCGAAAATGCTCTTAATCTTATCGAGAAAAAAGATTCGCAATTCTTTTAAAAAGGATCTTCTGGGGGTTGATTTAAACTAAGCAATTTATTAGAGAATATGTTATTTAGATACATTGAAACTAAAATTTAAACTAACTGAGATGCATAACTCTTGTTGAAAAATATTTACGAATTATTCATTGAAAATTAAATGATTTATGAAAAAGTTGAAATTTAGTTATTGGTATCATTACATAATCGGGAATCGAAGCTTCGGGAATGATGAGCTAGTTTGCGCCAGGAGCTCTGGGCGATCAATAATTTTCTGCTACGCAGGTTATATCAGCTTATCAGTGCCCATTTCTCTGTGCCCATAGTACCGTGAGAAGAATTCGACTAGGGAAAGGAATCAAGTAGTATTGAAAGTTTTCGTTACAAATAATGCAATGACGTTGGAACTATACCAAATGAGTGTCTCCAAAAATATATATTTTGCCGTTCATTCGATCCCACGACCATCCCGTAATGTTTTGGCCAGATATGGAAAGCAGTCATTGCAGCAAAGTCGTTCAAAAATACTGGACAATCATGAAGAGGAGTCTCAAGGAAAACGGAAAAGTTATCAAAGATATCAATCAGACGAAAACCTGGTGGAATAAGTTAGCTTAAATGATGCACGAAGAAGGTGTGCGCAGCCTTTTTATGAGCCGTGTTACAGGAAAAATTCCAGCATTCCTTCGAAACCATGACGAATAATTTTATCCGGGATTGTTTTGTTAAAAGCATGAACAAAACGCTACATTTATATAAAAAGAAGACTTGAATTCAATAATAAATATCTGAAATACAGGAAATTTTTGTTGTTCCATTTTTATATGAAGCAGCTTTAAGTTTATTATTTTGAGATTTTTTTTTACCGGTTTGATCTTCATGTTGAATCCATAGCAGCAGTTGAAGTGATAGCAGCATTTCACGTATCTGGTCTTGTTTGCGCATCAGTACACCCAAAATTCAGCCTCTGTGCCAATGGCGTGTAATCAATTACATAGCATCATTGGTACAAGAAGATAACGCGACCGGTGCTGATTCGATTTGCATCCACCGGCACTAACCTCCTAGAGCGACCGAATTGCGTATGTCTGAAAGAAACAAAATAAAAACGTTTTCACGTCCCTCCCTATCGCATCACAAGACGAAAAAGGATGGAAATAAATATCGGCCAACACCAGGCAGCCAGCGAACCGAGCACTGTGCGTGTGAATGTAGCAAAAGCAACAAAAAAACATTCCTTCAATTCAATTCGCCGGCAAACAACCACGGCTAAGCTGTGCGTGTGTATGTAGCAAAAGCAACAAGAATATATTCCTTCAATTCACCGGCAAACAAACACCGGCCAAGCTGCCCGGCTTTAGCAGCTGTGTATATGTAGCGTGTGTATGTAATAGCAGGCAGTAAGCAAAGCACAGTTCTCATTCAATGGGTTTCCCGTTTCCTTCACTCCCGTTCCCTTTCCCGTTTCCATCTTAAGACAAATGAATACCTTGAAAGGATGCCAAACGCCGGGAAGCCACTGTCGTGCGTTTCTTTTGTGATTGATCGGTGGCAGAATGCCTATGACAAATATCCCTCTTCCTACATGAAGCTCAATTAGTACACTGGTTAAGGTGACGGTCTGGCAAGACCGTATGGTTGGTGATTTGAGTCCGATTTTCCTTACGGGCGCTGTGGTTTATATTTTTATTTTCTTGTTTCTGGGATGAATTATCAAATAGGAACGAAATCCCATAAAACGTGTTTCTTGTTTCGCTTGAATGTAGTGGTCATGCATCATTTTAGTTGGGAGCCGAGTCCTTATGCCAGTTACGGTTTTTCAAACATACCGTCTTCGGCACAGTGCACATTTCAGGGCATTATCGGCATCCTGACTAAAACCAATATATCTGTCATGTTTCTCAACCGAGTTTTACATAATTTATAGTTTTGGAAACGTCGTAATGTATCTCAAATATGTTTCTCAGTCGTTATTCGTGTACAACACTGTACACAGCAAAAAAATTCTAAAAGTATATGCAATCTAAAACGTGTGGCATCTATTTTTTCCCTAGTGTAATTGAAAAAAGATGTAATTTCAAACTATTTTTGGTCTATTTTTCATCGCTTTAAAATAAAAAGTGTAAAATTAAATTCGATGCTATAAATTTACACTGCATGATCTAGAAAGCAACTTTGGGAGATAATTTTATATCAAAAACGATGTAAATTATGACAGACTCATTGTTTACCTTTCTTTCACGGCTTGAGTTTATGTGTTTCTACTCGAGATGATGATAGCAAAAGTAAAAAGTGAAAGCCCATGTCGTAAGATCGCAGAGGTTCTAACTTCAAGGCTCCATACAGGCACCGTACGAGCAAGATTTGCTGTTTGCTGAAAGCGGTATATGAATAAAAAAAAGCCCGAGAAAGCTATGGAATTCCGAACGGATGAAGGTAAATGAAGTGAAATACAGAATAAAAACTAAATATTTTGAAATGAACAGTTTTTCTTTCTTTTATTACAGTGACCTGGATCCGGATTGGCCGGAACAGAAATTCGACTGGTGACACTGACCAGGGTGCAAATCTTCTGCAACGTTTGCTGAAACTTCCGGCGCTGCCCATTATGTGTGAAATTTTTTTACTGTAAGTGCTTGGTTTGAAAATAAATGTCTAATAAAAATAATCATGCATCTTTGTACTTTTCATAAAGGCTTTTAATATTTGAAACATGAATATTTACTAAAAAATGCAAATATCCAGAATAAATTCTAAAATTTTACATCGCAGTGTATTTTTACACGACAATAATCCGTTCCATTTTCGTGCATCGCTTTCGATCTAAATTTACACGCCGTGATAGAATTTTAGATAAAAAACGATGTTCCGTTTTCGTGCATCGTTTCCGATCTAAAATTACACGAATAATTTTTGCTGTGTAGGAAATGATATAAGGAGAAAGGTTAAAGTTATTGAATATAATGATAGAATGTAAAATTGGTATCTTGGCAACACTTAAAATATTAAAAGAGAGCGTTCATTCACTCGGCGAGCCGAAGAAAAACTTCTGTTGATGAGCGAGAGCGAGATTGCGATAGAGTGTTGAGTGTAGAGTTTTTAGAAGAAAAGAGAACAACGGGCATGGGCATACGATGAAAAAAAGAGTCAGTTAACAAACTAATTTGAGGAGTGATGGATCGCTGTAAAATTTGATCCGAAATAAAATCCGAAAAATGTGGTGGAAAATGGCGGATATTGTGGTCGGTCTCGACAAACACTTCAGTTTTTCCGTTATTCCGTTAGGGACTATAACGGGTAAAAATTTCAGGGACGGATGAGGGTTAAGAAACGAGATCTGACAGTCGTAACGTTATCTTTTATTTGGATTTCATACCGTTTTCCCCTAAGTTCAAAAATGAATGTTTTCTTCATCCGGTGGATGAAGTACATGTCAAATCTTGAATTTTTCTAATTTTTGAGCCAAAGATTGTTTAAGAATTTTTCAACAAAGGAAGTTCATGCTTTGATAACAGCAAAACTATTTTTGTTTAATTTTTCGATTGTTTCTATTGGTTTTTGAAGATTTGTGTTTTACTTGTATTCAATAACTAGTGGCCGTTCAAGAACAAGTGGTTCTACGCTACTTATTGTGAAAAAGGCTTCAAAACACCCATACTGATGGCAACTGTTTGACAACCAGTTGTCAAAAGTTACAGCTGAGGGAAGCTTAAAAACAAGAAGGAGCTGGAAATGGGCCTTTTTTTTCGAAAAAAATATCTTGGTGGCCTCAGAAATCTTTTTTCCATGTGAGTTTTGATCTAAAATATTATTGGCAGTGTGGTCTAATAGTTACCGTAAACTAATAGTTATAGCCACTTATTTCGATTGAATAACCTGCTATCAATGATCATGCTTTATACTCCTCACTTTAGTAAGTATTTTAAAACTTGTATGTGTTACAAAAAAGCAATCCCTTCCCAAATATTCGGAATTGAATTAAAATTTCCCCCAGTTTACGGTACCACCATTCTGGATTGATTTTATAACCATCAAATCATCCTAAGGTCCTAAGTTAAATAAAAGAGATGAAAAAAATCAGCTAGGGTAGCCTTTACATGTTTAAAAATTGAAGAAAAAAAATGATTGAAATTCAGAACTACAACCGAAAAAAATCTAAGTGAGCTCTTGAGCCACATTGGTTATGCAATTTCAGAAAAAAGAAAAAGTTCAAAAATGTTACCTGAAGTTTTTCATAGAACAAATTTTTGAGTAGTTTGCAGTAAAAAATAGGTTTTAGATGGGTCAAGGCTGTTGTTGGGTACTCCAAAGCATAAGATACCAGAAATTGCTTAACCAAAAGGTTTTGTGAATGTGTTGTAGAACACATTTTTATACATGATGATTTTTCGATTGTAGTCTTATGTTTGAAGAAACCGAACCTTCAAAAGCTTTGCAAGTACAGTTCTCCAACTTTTTGAATTCATTCAAATAAATAAAGTTGATTTTTTTTTCAAAATTTATACCTAACAGAAAATCGACAGTTTCAAAGTGTGTAGGTATTTCAATATCACTTGTACCACATTTGGGTTCGTTTTTCTTTTCAACTTTAGCGTCTGGGGGTTTTCCAATTTCCGGCTTGTCCATCCCCTGGTCTGTTTAAGTTATCCTCTGCCAAACTGGCCAGCCACATATCTACAGAGTGCTGTCCAGCTCAAATTCTGAATACATTCCCAGCACCAGTCCCAAGCAACAACGACTGGAGATAATGAGAATTTATGTGCTCCACTTCCTTTCTCACAACAAGTCGCAACATTCCGAAGAATGGCCACCAGATTCAACACTCGACGACTGCGGTTGTTTGGGCCATCGTCGTTTTCGTCCTTCCATCCTGGGGTCGCTCTATTATCATCATCTTTAAGCGTCGAGCCAATGCTTGGAACTGCTGTTGTCTGGCTGAAGTGTGGAAAACGTGTTGCCTGTTGGCGCGACAATATTAGTTTAGAATTGAATTAAATTTATTCGTTCGCCAGGCTCATTTTTTATTTCTGTCCCTCACTTATCGTTCCCGTTGCAGATGATCCGTTGTTCTGTTTTATTTCTGTTGAGCTTGAAAAAGCTTTTGATGCTTTTTGATAGTGTCTTATACCTCCTGCACAAAAATCCTCGAAAAAAAATTATAACGTTTGTTAAAATCTAGGTAAAAAATCACAGACAAAATTACTTGGAATAATTCTGCGATAGTGATAGATTGTGAGTTAAAATTAAATTTAAACTATCGCCAGAATTCACCCTCTAAAATTTTTTTTTTGCTGAAAAAATCACAGTTTTATCATTAAAAACTTCCTTTGTTCTACGAAAAAATTAAAAGATGATTTTTTTTTCTAAAATTTTTCTTTTTTAACTGTAAAAATATAAACAAAAAGGTTAGTTACATAATTGCAATGATATCAGTTTTTAAATTAAATTCATCCTTCATAAAAATTTATTCACTAAAGAAAGTTAGCGGACGGATAAGCGATTAGCGGATTGAATTTTTTAGAGCAGCAGAAAGAATTAAAATCGTTTTCAGATTCACCCTTTAAATTCAACTCCATAATTTTTATGGGGATTGAAGAATTTTTAGATTTTTTTTATTTTATCATTGAAAAAATTAAAAATCTAAATTTTAACGATGAGCCCGACATCTTAATATGTATCTAAAAAATCTTGTTGCATTTTATGCTTAAAAACTATCCTAATTTCAACAACATTTCACTACACTAATTGAAACTAAGAGTAAAAACAACCCAGATAACCAGAAGTCGTATTTTCTTTTACAGATTACATCGTATAGAATGTTATTTATACTCATTTTCGTATATCTGCATCTACAATGTGCGGTCCATGCATATTCTTTATCGTATTTAAAAGCATTGCATGATTTTATTACGACAAGAAGAGAGACTCGTATTTATGTACATATGAACTCGACCTTTGTGTACGACAATTCGCAAAAAATCCGTGAAACGACCGATATACGGTGATCAGCCGTGACTGAGAGATTTTGTCGTGCTATGCATAAAATAATTCGAAATAAAAAACGTATATAACTGCATTGATTCGTAATAATGTGCATGAAATCGTATACCTTTTCAAATTAATTCGCATGTCTGATTTTCGTAAAACGTATTTGCTGGCAATCGTAAAAGAATACAAAATAGTTCAATAAAATCGTTTGTGATAATGGGACATCGATGATTGGAATCGAATTAAAGGAGGTTTCAAAATGTTGGTCTATTTTTAGATCATCGATGACGTGTTCTACGATTTCAAAGATTTAAGTTATGGAAATATACGATTTGCTTTTGGTTTAATGCCTTTGAAGCAAATCCTCTTGAATTTATATATTCCAGATAGCGTCGAGGAACCATCATGAGCTGCAGATCGTATGGTCAGGGGATCAAGTCCAGGTACTAACAATAAAATCAGCAATCAGGCAAATAATAAATTTGCACGATATAAACTTGAATTTGACAGCAAAAAACGCATTTCTTTGAAATAATATTTTTTTTATTATTTTTATGGATGAATAAACTGATTGGTTTACAGTATGAAAAAAATAATAATCTTATTTTTATTCAACTGACGGAAAATGAGAGCCCTGCATTCAAGTCGCAAAAGACGACCAAATAAGTCGTCAAACTTTCCATATTGTTACGAAAAATGTCGTATATTACAACCTCAATCATTTATATGATGATTAAATTGTCATAGTATATTCCAAAAAGAATCAGGGTAGTCGTAAATGATGTGCATGACAAGTCGTGCAAATCGTAATCTAATACAATCCAAATCAAGAATATGTTTGCTAATGTACCTATATGGCCTCCAAAATGATACGTATATACTGCATGGTTTTGCTACATTATATACGATATGTTTACAGGTATATTTGCATGTATATTTGCGTTGCAAATTCGAAATACCCACCAAATGGTTGTCTGGGAACTTCATACAACAACAAAACAATAGCTTACATTAGTTTTAGGTAGTTTTAAGTATTGTAGTCTACAAAGTTTGACTTAAAATATAAATAATAAATTTCCAAATTATGCACACCCAATAACAAAATTTTTGTTTAAATTTACCTGGATGTTTTTTAATCCAGAAAACAAACATAAGGCATTTTCTGGATTGAAAATTATCCAGGTAAAATTTAATCAAAAATTGCACCTAATCGAAGCATAAAATGGCCTAAAACGGGAGACACATATTCATTGGCCTTCCAGCTAGCTTAGGGATAAAGTCGGTTCTGTAAGTTGTATCTTAAGCATGGCTGAAATAAAAAGTGATTTGTGTTTAGTGTTTTGGCGCATGGTGAGTATTGATGCGATAAAATCAATGAAAATTCAACAATTCTGAAGAATGTTTTTTATTGCAGATTCCGTTATTTTGTGACAACTCGGCAGCATTGAATGGTCTACCTTTTTTAAAAAAACAGTGTTGAATTGAAAGGGAAAAACATGATTAGATCCAAGTTAAAAACATCCTATAACAAAATTTTGCTAGTTTTCATCCCTTTTTTATTCCTTCCTTCTTTACTTGCCATTCAGTGCTATTTCGAAATTTTTGTCAATCAATGAATTGAAACCGTGTTTAGATTTATTCGAATGTCACACATTCGAACTGAAACTGTGTTTAAGTCTATACAAGTGTAATTTTCATGACAATACTGTAAGACCAGTTTACAATTGCTATATTATTATTATTGTTTATTCATCTGACAACGAGGTCTACATGAAAACTTAAAAACTATTTAACTAATATTATACAAATCAAAAACAAGTAAACCGGCATTTAGATTTCATGTAGAAGTAGGGAACGAATAACGGAAGATGATAGATTATAATCAAAGCATTCATAATATTCGTTAAAAGTTGAGCACATTGCTCGGATTGGTTCGTATTGTCCGTAGCCCGTTCGGTGGAAATTTAACCGCAGTGGTTCTCTGGATCGAAGAGTTCTCGGGATAACATTCAGGTTGATTTTTTCCAATATAGCAGGAGCGTCGATTTCACCCAGTAAGATCTTTGCGACGAACATAGTTTTTAGCAGATTCCTTCTCTGGTCCAGAGTTTGCATTCCTAATAAGTCGCATCGGGATCGATATGGTGGTAGCTGCAATGGGTTTTGCCAGGGCAGAAAACGAAGAGCAAAACGAGTAAATTTCCTCTGAATGGCTTCCAAACGGTTTATCCAATTTGCAGCAAATGGGCACCAAACTATGACGCAGTTCTCGAGATGTGACCGCACAAGTGAGCAGAACAGCACTTTCAAACAATAAGGATCTTTAAACTCCTTACCAATCCTCATGATGAAGCCTAAGTTCCTGTTTGCTTTAGCAATAGTGCTTTCATAGTGGTTTACAAATGTCATTTTAGCGTCTAGCAGGACACCAAGATCTTTGATTGATGTCACACGTTCCAAGCAGCAATTTTCAATTGTATAGCACCAGTTCAACGGCGTCTTGCAACGAGTAAACGATATAACGGAGCATTTTGTGGTGCTTACTGTTAACAAGTTTCTTCGGCACCACATGACAAACATGTTGATCAAGAGTTGTAATTTTTTGCAGTCTTCAACAGAATTGATTTCCAAAAAAATTTTCAAGTCATCTGCATATAATAATCTGCATTTTGGGGGCAGCACGAAGCACACATCATTGAAGTACACTGCAAATAAAAGTGGACCCATGTTGCTACCTTGTGGAACACCAGAGACGTTACTGAACGATTGAGATTCAGTATTCCCAATTCTGACTTTGAGCTTTCGATTCATCAGGTATGATTTCATCCATTGTACGAAGGAAGGCGTAGCCCCTAATCGACTCAGCTTGGCTAACAGGATGCGATGATTTACTCGATCAAAGGCAGCCTTAAGGTCGGTGTAAACCGTGTCGATTTGGATTCCTTTTTCCATGTTTCGAATACAGTATGAAGTAAATTCAACCAGATTTGTGTTCGTTGAACGGCCAGGATAAAAACCATGTTGATCAGTAGATAAATATTGTTTTACACTCTGGAACATAAAATCGCTAATCAAAATCTCGAGAAGTTTCGAGCCAGCACTAAGAGATGTGATTCCTCGGTAATTGGATATTTCCCGTTTATCACCTTTCTTGTAGACGGGAAACATAACAGAATGTTTCCATTTCGTGGGAAAAATTGACATGGACGTAGATTTGTTGAAAATCATCGAAAGCGGAAGACTTAAAGAGTGAGCACATCTTTTCAAGATAATTGTTGGAATTCCATCCGGTCCAGGTGAGGTCGAGTACTTCAATTTTGAAGCTGCATTTTTTACATCTTCTGGCGAAAAGGTGGGACAATGCAAACGCATAATATCTGGAGGGCAGTTCAATATTGCTAGGTTCAATTCTTCGGATGTTGCTGTGGCATTAGTAAAGGCACTCGAAAAATGATCAACGAACATGTTGCTTATGTCTGTCATAGAACTGGTGGCTTGGCATCCTTCTAAATACATGGATTGAGGCAATCCTGACTCGTTTCGTTTGCTTCTGACAAAACTCCAGAAGCTTTTGGGTTTACTTTTGAGTTTCTCTTCAGTGCGTTTCAAGTAAGCGTTGTATCGGAAGCGGTTGTATCCACGATATTCCCGACAGGCTGCAATGTAAACCGTTTTTGTGTAGCTGTTTCGGTGCAGTGAGTATTTTCTGAGCGCTTTCGAACGACGGGTTTTCAAAATTTGCAAACATCTGTTAGACCAAGGAGGACTTGGTTTACGGTGCGGGGCTGGAACATACTGACGAAAAAGTTGTAGTACTGTCTCAGTGAAAAACTCAAGCATTAGGTCGACATCGGAAATCTCAGACATGACCGACCAATCGACTTCATATAAGGCATCGTTTAGTGCTGCAAAATTTGTTTTTGAAAAGTCAAACTCTTGGATATTCAGTTCATCAACAAATTGGATCACCGGTGAACATTTCAAAAGGACTTGAAAAGGTGGGTGAAATTCGTCAACACAAATCAATGGTTCGAGAACTTCCTCTATGTTGATATCGGCGAGAGTGCTTTCATTTACAAAAAGCAAATCAAGCGTATGCCCGTGAGAATTCTTTGCGGTAATCATTTGTTGCAAATTAAGTTGTGCAATTCCATCGATGAGAAGACTACTGGAGAGGGAGAACGACAAACTGTTAGGACTGGGGCACGCACCATGCAACACGGTCGATTGTATCCACGTTATTTCTCGCTGGTTATAATCACCAAAGAGCATGTTGTAATCGGCCGAAGAGATCGAGTTGCAGACAGCAAGGGCTGAATCAATATGCTTTTTTATCAGGATACAAGAAGCAGCTAATTCGGGACTAATATATACAACTCCAATGCAAATATTTCTCGGCGAACATTGAATTGAGACCCACAAGTGTTCAACTTCGTCGTCAATATGCGCAGACACCTTCCAGGAAGTAAATTTCTTCAGAACGGCGATCAAAACTCCACCACCTCTTTTTTTACCGGTCCTTATGGGGTCACGATCCCGTCTGTAAACCTCGTAACGGTTTCCAAATAGCTGTGCGTTTGGAATCCCATCATTTAACCAAGTCTCAGTTAGTACAATAACGTCGTATTCGATGTCAGCGGTGGCAATAAAAAAATCATCAAGCTTGGTGCGCAGCCCTCGAACGTTCTGGTAGTAGATTTTCACTGGCGGAACAGGAACGGGTACAGCATCACAAAAAACGGATCTCAATGGACCATCTTCGAGCGAGGAAGGTAGCGTAGGTTCCTGGAAGATCGATTCTTCAGAAGGCGGAGCAGTATCTTTGGAGGCTTCGGCGGGACATATACCCGTTTGTAATTTACCTGGACAAAAAACTATGCGGCTTGTAGGTTCACCATCATCAGGTGTTAGATTTTCCAAGTCAGTGTTCATATGTGTCTGAAAATTATCAGAACTGCTTTCAGGATGTGTAGGATCTAAAAATACTTCGACTGGACATATACCATTCTTTAGCTTACCTGGAAAAACAGGAAGAGGTACCGAAGAATGGCAAGTTGGCATTGGCTGATGCGGCAGAGCCACATTGAAGTGTGGTGAAGAGAAACAGGACCATGATTGCTACGTTGCGTAATCTATTTGTCGTTTGGCTATCTTCAATCGCTCCTTATAAATAGGACAATCGAAACTCCATGCCGAGTGGTTCCAGGTATTACGAATATCATCAGACTGAGTTTGAGATTTATTCAAACAGTTAATGCAGTTTAAAATATCACTTTCGCATTCTTTAGCTAAATGAGCACCAGCACATTTTGGACAACACGCTTTGTTCAGGCACGTAATAGACTTGTGACCATAGCTGGAGCAGTTGTAGCAACGCTGGACATTGACTTCTTCGACAACACGACATCGATCCCACCCAACATTAACGAATTTCAGTTTCATGAGATATTCAAATGTGGCTGCGTCGACTTCAATAACAGCTGATATAAGATGATCCGTTTTTCGGTAGCTTTTCTGTAGGCGAATTATTTCAAGTTCAGCATTATGGGGAACCGTGTTTTGTTTTTTAATCATTTCTGGCAATGTACTCTCATCAACTTCTTTAGAGAACCCTAGGATCTTCAATCGGGGTTTAAGCGGCTTAAGCGTATCTATTTCGAATTTATCGGCGAGAGTTTGTTTCGCAAAGGTAGACAGTTTTTCGGCAAATTCACTGGTTTCACATCGAATGGCTATGTTTCCATTATCTCGCAGGTGAAATTCTTTAACAGCATACTCGATAGGATCTAGATGTTTTTTAATGCAGTTTTGAATCTCGTTGGGATCTTCAGCATGTTTTGGTTTGAACAGTATCGTCTGACTGATTCTATCAAACCTTTTAGAATTTGTTCTTTTTGTGGTCACACTTTGCGATGGAACCTGGAGAACAGACCTATTCGATACGTTTGGTGTTTTAACAGCGGAAGGATTCGATGTGTTTGGCGTTTTAACAACATTCGTACTGCGTTTTCCTGACCTATGCTGGCGCCCTTCGTTGATTTTTATAGACGGGGTGGTAAAAAATGATTCAGCATTAGCAGTACCGTTTTCGACAACCTCAGCGAAAGTTTTTTTGTGTCGTACATCTGTTTGTTTTAAATCTGTGTGCTGAGATAGACTGCGTAACTCAGAGCGTTTTCTCAACATATTTTCCATGACCAATTCAATGCGATCAGAGAGAGTTCTTTCAAACTCAGATAGCAGAAGCTTGAGTTGATCAGAGAGTTCGCGTTTATAATCATCAAGTTCCATTTCCAGCTTTCTATCATTCAACATCTCATTTCATTTGTGTTGAAAACGGTTCCGTATTTTTAAGTGTTCAGCCCATGTTATTGACAAATTATACGTGTATCTATGGTGTTCTCTAAAGTTAGGTCAAAACTAGTTATACCTAGTTAAAAGATTGAGGATTTTTAATGGTCTACAACATTAGAAACTTTTATTCTGAACTGTTTATTCGTTCCCGCGTTGGTCATCAAGAATAACATTTGGACACTCAATTTTATTGTCTTAAAAAGGATTTTTATAAATTTTTCTTTTTTAACCTCATTTTTAAAAAATTGCTCTTTGTACGGCAAATATGAATACCTCAAGATCTCATCGTATACAAATTTTTCATCTTGAATGCGTATTTCAGAGATATATTGACCTAAATTGTAACTTTATTTATTTGAAAATATTACGCTTTGCTAGGTGAAGGTTTAAGGTGCATAAGAAAAAACATTCGACAATGATTACGTCGTTGATGACTTTATAGAAATCTTCATCATACGCTGGAAGCTGTTGGGCGAAGCACTTAAACCAAAAGGCAAACGATTGAATTCACAACGCCTTGAGGTATTGAGAACGGCTGTGACCTATTTATAGGTCCAAAGTTGTAAAAGCTTTGCTCTGCCTAAATGATTCAAGATTTCATCTATTCTTGGTGGAGAAAATTTTCATTGAATTGTGTGATAGCATAGCATGGGGTGACTACACACATCTTGCATTGGCTGATACTAACGAGCCTATAGTAAACAAAGAGACGAAATGTTACAATTTAATTTTTTTATTTTCTGTCAGTGTCATTCCAATCGAGCAAAACCAAGCAGTCTTAAAGGCGGTTGCCTTTATGCTTGGTTGCAAGCTCATTATTGAGAAAAGAATCAGAAGGCGTCTCTTTGTTTACTATAGTCTCTTTAGCTAATACACATGGTACAACAGTATCAAAACCAATCGAAAATTCCAAAATGAGAATCTGGATTAAATTATCATTTCAAATGGTAATTTTGAAGATGGGAATCACAAATACGATTTGACCTACTCTGCAGTACGTTCTTCCACATTTGAATCGAAGCAACCCAATTCTCCCTCCTAGCTCGAGGGAAAAAAATATTCATTAAGCAAATATTTTGAAGCTTGGCGACACTTCCCAGCAAACATTTGAGAGGGTATATTGCAGGAGCAACAGAATTAATCAAACGAATATACCAGATGAAAAGATTGTATTAAACTTACCAAAATAGCATATAGCTATAAAAGTGGAGGCGATATATCTACAATGACAAGATTTTAACGATTCGATTTCACCACAAAAAGCAAAATATACGATTTTAAGTAATTTGAATAAAACGAAAAAAAAAATCAATTCCCCGACCGAGATTTGAACTCCAGCCTCCGAGTTGTCTGTCCGGTATCTTACCACGATGCCAACTCATCAGTTGAAACGATCCGCGCTAGAGCTCTATATGTAAGATTTTCTGTTCTCGAACCGGTCAAAGGAAGAAAGAAGGAAGGATCGCCCATTTATCGTAAATCAGTTCAATCAAATCGTAAATGTCGAATTAGCGTATTCTCAACTATTTGGAAACATATTTACGAATTGACTAAACTGCTATCCGATTCAACTTTTTTTTGGGCAAAGTTTGTCGTAAATGAATGATAGAAAATCACTCAATACCAATTTGTTTACGATGGTTATTGAAAATGTCTTGATATTCGATTTGGATTATCATTTCTATTACGATTTCATGTTAGCTGGGTTTAGCCATATTGGAATCATTTCACAAAAACTCCACAGGATAAGATAACTTGGTGATCACTTGCACTAGAACAACATAATCTTTCTGTCCCAAATTTTCGGAACCGTCAAATTTACCCCTCAATTCGGAGCACTGATTTTGGTGGCCACATTCGACCACACTTTGATACCACTTTTTTTCAAATAATTAAAATTTTCTTTGATTAAAAACCGAAAATTATTAGGATTATTAGCAAACCGAAAAAACACATGCGATGTCAATTACCTAGTCATCGCCTACTTCCAGAACCGTGTAAAAGAATCGTTCTATGCTTCTTCTTTTTCATATAGGAAAATGACACTAAATGTGTAAAATTCCTCAAAACTGGTCTTCATTCAAAATTTTATTTCAATACACTGTTGAATAACACTGTGTCTACTTAACACGTATTACAAATGTCCCAGATAACGATGTCATCCCTAGTTATTCAAGCGTGTCCGATATTAGTAGTAAAGAATATGCATCAGATATTCTATTATCATTTATCTTCCTGAGGTCAATAACTCATTAATCAATACTGTCGAGTTCTAACGAGAATTGTTTTCTTCGATCAACCCGTTTTCGAAACATGATATTTTCTGAATCTCCAAGTATCCCTATATGATTTTTAATCTTGTAGATGAATTTCTACCCTATCAAACAAAACCTGTTTGTAAATGAGCATCTTATTCTTCAAAACAGTCGTACTAGGTATTGCCTCGTTTGACCAGTTTCTGAAGTTTTCTATCTCCTCTGGCAACAATCATCACTTTAAGAGCGTTTTTAATAGTTCGAATTAAACGCTTCCAGGCACCTCCAAAATGAGAACCTGTCGGTGGATTGAAGTTCCATCTAATTTCCAAAGAGGCTGCAAAGCCTTTACACATATTTTCATTAATCTGAAAAAGAAATTTATTCAATTCTTTTCAGCACCAACTAAATTTGTACCGTTATCTTTATAGACATGAGATACTTTTCCTCTACGGTGCATAAAGTTTTTAAAGCACATAAAAAATGAATCAGTGTCAAGTTTCTCAGCCATTTCGAGGTGGACCACCCTTGTAGTCATACAAGTGAACATCACTCCCCACCGTTTGACGATTTACACCGATTTACAGCCGTTATCTGGTCTTGCATTGTTTATTTTGCACTTCGAATAATTTTTCTTAACCTTTCTGAGAACTTTACTCAAAGCTTTAATATGATACCGTAATCGAAGGGCTGCCATCACGACGTTACCACTGTGAAATCGTCACAAGCTTCGTGTTTTAGCGAAATGGTTCCTTGATCATCACTAGGTGGAGTTCTTTCGTAATAACTGTCAGCTCTGTTTTTCGCAAAATGATAACTTTAATTATTCAACAATTTCTTAAATACTATTTCCTCCACCATACGTCTTATTCTAATTCCCGATATTCCTGTAAGAGAAAACTTCTCATTATGGCATCATTACTAGTGTGAAGAGGCAGCGCATACCGCTGTGCCTTGGAAGCTGTTTGGAGAAATGTTTAGTCCAAAGGGCAAACGGTTGAACTCGCAATGCCCTGAGACCGTTGAAAATGCTGTAGTCCTTTTTGAATCTTCTTCTAAATCGATTTGATGAAATCCTGACATTAAGTCTAGAGTCGAAAAGAATTTCGCTCTGCCTAAATGATCTAAGATTTCATCAATCCTTGGTAACGGGAATTTGTCAGGAATCACATTTTTATTCAGCTGACGGAAATCCACTACCAGTCGCCATTTTTTCTCTTTTTCCGACTTCGTGGGAACTAATAATATCGGTGAATTGAATGGACTTATCGACGGCTGAATAATTTTATCTGACAACATTTTATTAACTTGTTTATCGATTGCCTGGAGATGAGCTTCCGGGGTACGATAATTTTTAATATAAACTGGATTTCCCTCTTTCATAGAGATTTTTTGTTTGTAGAAGTTGTTTACAGTTAAGGTATCTCCTTTCAAGGAAACGATATCATTATATTTGAAACAAAGTTCTCTTAATTTATCTTCAGCCTCTTTATAGTAATCTAATTTGATTTCTCTTTCCAGTTTTTCCAACCTCTGCTTATTATGCTTCGACTGCTTTCCTTGAGTTTTGAAATCGATTTTCCTTAGTGGGAGTACTTTTGGCTTAAGGTTATTAAAAATTGTAACAGGCTGTTCGTTAGTGTTAATAATTTGAACAAATTTTGCAGATGGACTGACAATGGTGTTGGCATAAATAATTCCAGGACCTATTTGGTCTCCAATAATTACACTGTCTTCAGACAATCCATCTAACTTCGCCTGTTTGACAATTTGGCACCTTGGTGGTATTATAATCTAATCTTCGAAATTGTCTTCGATCGGAATTTCGAAGTTTTGACCTTGGTAATCGAAAGATAACCATGATCTTAAACAAATGTTTGTGCCATAATGTGCTAAAAAATCTTGTCCCACAATTCCGTCTGTAATTATGGGAAAGTCTTTCTGAACTACTTGAAAGTTTGCCGGGATTTTCAGGTGATTTAACAGAATATTGATGTAAGCTATACCTATAGTTTCTATTTTTCCATTAGTTACTCCATTTATGATGCATTTATTTTTTTGTATATATGTTCGTCGCAGGTTCTAGAATATGCTCTTTAATGATAGAAAGGTCTGCACCCGTATCCACTATGAAAGTGCACGGTTTGTCACACATTTCTAACTTTAAAGTGATAAAGTTTGTATAGTGCATGTTGAAGGTAAAAATTTTACGTTCTGGGATGTGCAACCCCCTGTTCTCTGTCCGCCTCTGGATGGGGTTGTCCCGTTGACGGCTGATCGTGTTCCGCGTAATATAGGTATGTTACGCCTTCTACCACGATCATTTGAGCCATTATTGTTAAGATTGTCATTCCGTCCATTATGATTATTATTGTAACCTCTTTGGTTATGATTTTGATTGTTATTGTAACGTCTTTGGTTGTCATTGTAATTTCTTTGATTTTGACGGTTGTCGTTGTTACGATTTCCGTCGTAGTTTCGTTGGTAATGGTTAGTTTGATATCGGTAATTATTGCCATATTGTCGATTTTGATTGTTTCTATAGTTTGCTTGGTATCTGCCTCTGCCAGAGAAAGCAAATACCTGAGCGTAGCTAGAGGTATCACTTTCTAGTACCTTTACCACAGCATCCTTAATATCATCGAAGGTCCCTGCTTTTAATATCAGTTTAGTGTCATAAAATCGCTCAATCCTCCTGCCGAACCATCATACGGCTGGACTAAAGCCGTAGCCGTTTTTATATCAAAAGTATTATTCGTCATTATTTATTTTTTACAAATAATTATTACTCGGGCTATGGTTTTTAATGAGTAGTTACATCCATTTTTTGCAAATGGAATTTTCGATATACAATTATATGGATTGTGCAGCTTGCTAAAAGTTTTGCTTCAAAATTAATTCTTAAATGATCTTCCTCATCTATCACTTCTTCTAACCGAACAAGTTCATCCGTGATCTCATTTCTTAATTTATGAGTTTCTTTTAATATTTTCTCCAGGAATACCTTTGTGTAGATTCTACCTGGTGCCTTTTTAAAATTTCTCTCGATTTTTCTCAGTCTCTCGAGTTTGATTTCAAAAAATTCCATTAAGGGCAGAATAAATTTCTAAACTCTTTTCTCTCTCTTCCCATTTGATGTTTCGAAAATCCAGAGGGGAAACAAGCATAAAAGTATTTTATTCAGAAACAAAATAAATCGAAAAAAAATTGTTTTTCTTCTTTTATTTATAGACATGCATTTCGTCTTACCTTGGTTTTTCCTTTCTTACTTATTTATTTATTTAGGTTACTCCGGTACCATTTCCTCCTCGTTCTGCTCGGTCGGCGGCGGTGATTCCCTGGTTCCATAGAGTTTCGGCTGTTGCTGCTGATATTTCCATCTAACGATTCCGGCTCTGGGGCGCTATTGTGGTTTGTAGGCTGATGATGTTTATTGGCAGGTCCATCTTGTTTTAGTAGTTTTCCAGTGCCGACGAATCCAGATCGGCGTCGACGGCGCGTAATTGCTGAACGACGGCATCCAGTCCAAACGAGAGCGATTCAAACAGACGCTCCCTGGAGTCTAACGGAATTTTGGCGATATACTTGAAGGTGGTTTTAATTAAAGCCGTCCGATTGGTCTCTTTGATTAACTCGGGGATCATATACATACTTTCAGTTGGATTGTTCCCATCACTTGATTGATTAACTCTTTAATTAACTCGGGGATCATATACTTTCAGTTGGATTGTTCCCATCACTTTATTTTTTTTCTTTTCAGATCTCAACTTTGAGATTATTCAGGCGCACTTCGCGCTGAACTTGTTCTTTTGTTCTAGCCCTTGCGTACTTTGAGTGCGCGCGTAGGCACATCTATAGGACAAGCAGCACAACAGCCACTACGGCGGTGCCGGACGATTTACGATGGTATCGCCAAACCAACCTGATGGAAGTCTGCATCTCGTCAGATTCTCGGAAGTGAATTAGGCGGAAGTCTACATCCTGCCATGCTGAAAACATTCTTGAAACATTGCTACTAACGGAAGTCTGCATCACTTCAGGTTTCATCGAACAAGACGCAAGTCTTCATCGCGATAAGCAAAGGAGTGTACTGATGGAAGTCTGCATCTCGTCAGGTTTTTTGAAGTCTATTACATCGCGCCATGCTGAAAACATTCTTGAACCATTGCTACTGACGGAAGATTGCATCGCGTCAGGTTTCGTCGAACAAGGTGGAAGTCTTGATCGCGCCACGCTGAGAACATTCTCAAAACATTTCTACTGCCGGAAGTCTGCATCACGTCAGATTTCATCGATCAAGGCGGAAGTTTTCATCGCGCTAAGCAAAGGAGTGTACTGATAGAAGTCTGCATCGCGTCAGATTCTCGGAAGTGAATTAGGCGGAAGTCTACATCGCGCCACGCTGAAAACATTCTTGAAACATTGCTACTGACGGAAGTTCACATCGCGTCAGATTTCATCGAACAAGGCGGAAGTCTTCACCGCGCTAAGCAAAGGAGTGTACTGATGGAAGTCTGCATCGCGTCAGATTTTCGAAAGTCGATTAGGCGCAAGTCTACATCGCGCCACACTGAAAACATTCTTGAAACTTGGCTACTGACGGAAGTCTGCATCGCGTCAGGTTTCGTCGAACAAGGTGGAAGTCTTCATCGCGTCAAGCAAAGAAGTGTACTGACGGAAGTCTGCATCGCGTCAGATTTTTGGAAGTCTATTAGGCGGAAGTCTACATCGCGCCAAATTTTTGGAATAGGTATAAGTATGCATCGCGCCTCACAACTTCGATTCACCAAAATCTATCAAAGAATTCGATAAATAAACTTTTATTAAATGATCGTATTACACTTGTTTTAATTTTTTTAAGATAAACTATGCCGTATTCGTTTGCTCCACTCGCTCAGTTTTTGCACTCAACCCGATATAATCGAACACAAACCGTCGTCAGTGTATTGCTACCTCACTCACTCACAAGCGCATCCGCAACACTGAAAGAACCTTGAGTGTTTCACCATTCATGGTACAAAACTGAGGCACTACCGGTGCTAAACTGAGCGCATAAACGAACAAAAAAACAGCCAAAAGTGCACAACTGGTGAACTGAGCATAAACAAATGTTCATGTTTCACTGTAACTACGAAAGTCGAATATTCAAAATGGCTACCCGACATCAAACGCAAGAATCTTCCCTATTGTTTCTGAAGAGAAAACTGGTTCTAAGACAAATTCAATACATACATTTTAAATTATCCGGCAGGATCGCCAATTGCGGGTTCTGCTTCGGGGAGAGATTCCTGCTATTGGGGTCTTGCCATCCGGTTTACCTACGAGCTGGACGGGAAAGTCTCGCCCCCAGAGTGTGGCTGATGGTCGCGGGAGCGTTGCCGAACGGAGGCGAGTCGGTGACTGACTGGCTGATGTGACAGTTGAATGCGACGAGGGATAAACCACGCGACAACCGAGGATGGGCTATTCGATGGTGTCATTGGAGTTAGCTTAGTTACTTATGATATGCTTAAACTATGAAATATTAGCATCCCACACCTTCTAATCTCCTTTAAGCTATTTGATAACTTTTGAGTTCATTCTTCCACAGAAGGCCAACCTCATATCTTCCATCTTTGTATTTCAAAGTTTCCGTTAGAATTTTTTCAACTCTCTCTTCCTCTAAGGATTTTGGCAAATTCAACGGCAATTTTACACCAAATTCCTCGATCGAGTAATGCTTCTGCATCATCTTGCGCAGAGCATCATCTTCGTCATCATGAATCACCATTACATGATGCGATCGAGTGTTCTGATTCGCATTACCAAAAACAAACCAACCTAACTTTGTCCTCACGGCAGACAAAGTTCTATTTTCATTTTTTTTTTGTTCCGAAGGAAGTAACAAATGGGAATGTTTTCAGCCGATAAGTATTGTCGGCTGTGCATTTTGATAAGAAGATATATCAATATTAGACAAATCCGGATTTTCTCGTTTAATTTTGTTCATATCAATTGATTGCAAGGGAAGATTTAAAGGAAGGGAATTCTTTATTTGAACCTATTATTTTTAAGGCAACTTGACGACTCGAAAACTCACTCGTAATATTTTGAGTCCATTTCAATTTCAAGGGGTTCTCTCGCCCCTGTAGATTCAGCTCCTTCGCCATTTTCTCATCGATCGAGATTATAGAAGATCTCTTATCGAGGAAGGCAAAAGTCTTTATCGAAATTGTACCGTTTCTCAAGATAAACGTAACATTTGGTAAAATATTTTATTTTTTTTTATCATAGAATGATGTGATTTAGCCCACAATTAAATTTTTCTAATTCATTTTCACAATCTAAACTACTTTTTGAACAGGCAGATGCACATCTTTGTGGAATGTGAAGTGTACCCACCGTTAGGGACATTTCGAATATTTTAAGTTTTTTCCTGTCGTTGATTACGATCGTTTGACAGCACACGCCCGGCCTAGGTGGCCTCAGGGATTCGTAAAAGACCAGCGTTTTGTCCTCTGGGGTGCGCCCCATAACCAGGAGGACGACTCGGGTCATATTGGCTCTAAATCTTAAGACCCTAATGTGGTAACTGCACTCGCCCGTTTCTTTCTCGTTCGCTTACAATTTAGGATTCGAAGATCCCGACACGACCGCCAATCATATTCCGCAAATCTGGTTGAAAGACTGTAGACCCATCGTCATCATCACATTTACCAATACCACTGAGTCATTCCAACGAACTGTCATTAAACACGGTGAGGAACTTTTAATCACCTTTAAATAATTATTACTCAATCATAAAATAATTACACATTTCAAAATTTACTCTATACATTTAAGAATTTCTAACAACTCGCACTTCTCTCTACCACATCTCATAGGTCTGGCAACTACCGGTACCGTCCGGAGTGTAATCTACACTCCACGGAGCTCGGATTCGCCTTTTTTCGAGCTTTTAAGCCAAGAAACTCAGGCCTTACCCCGCCATTTTGTGCTGCTGCGTCCAGCTAAGGTTTGCTCACCAGATGAGCTCTGCCGTCATCTTGCCCAATCCTGGTGGCATGGTGAAGATCGTCATTACCGGAAACTACGCCGAAACAACGAGGAAACCATCGATGTATGTACCCAGAATAGCCCAAGTAAATCGAACACACTACACACCCACACTCATATCATTGTACCAATAAAAGCCCATGAGAACAAATCAATTTTTTACTGAACAGATATGAAGTGCCTTGGTATAGTGTACGGTTGATCCGCCAGTAGCGCGCCAAAGAGTTTCGTGTTACAAAGGACCAGTAAAGTTTTGGCAAGCTGCCACTACAACAAAAGGTACTACAGTGGTATCGAGACGACGAGGTGGATTTTGTCGAAAAGGACATCAACCCACCCAACTGCCCTCAATTCTGCCCTATCGAAAAATATTGGCCGATTGCCAAGCAGAAGATGAAGAAGAATGGTAGGACAACTCGGGATGCAACAGAGATGAAGAGATGGTGGAGGGAACAGGGTGTCCAAACTCTGATGAATAGTATTCGCCGGAAAGTTCGAGATTTCATCAAAACCAGTTCGGAATAATTGTTTTGATATTTTTCCTTTTAATTGCAATAATAAACCTACATTATGACTACATTACAATGATATTTCGTTTACGTAGCTCCGAGATAAACCCGTAGAATGCGTCCAGATTTAGGATGAACTATGCTTTACCTAATTAAAATTTTGCAGGTTGCCGCGAATGAAATTGGCTCTAATCAAATGGTTTTGGAGGACATTCGTCCTTTTTTTATAGTCTAGGTTTTATTACATTGTACACATATAAAATTTATAATTATCTACATTTCGATCTGGTTTACAAGTTTCTGTTAGATAACATAATAATAAAGCAAATTGTTTAACAAATAAATTCTTAGTGTTTCTTCGAAACCTTTGAAAGGATGGAAAAATCCATTCTGATTTTTGTAGATCCAAAGCTCTTCTATCAACGCTGGCAAATATCTTCTTTTGATACGTCCATACACCCATAGAAGAGGTTGCAAAAATCCTATGCCTATTTAGCAAATCTCTGTGCCGATAATGCGCTGAAATGTGCACTGTGCCGAAGACGGTATGTTTGAAAAACCGTAACTGGCATAAGGACTCGGCTCCCAACCAAAATTATGACCACTACATTCAAGCGAAACAAGAAAAACATTTTATGGGATTTCCTTCCTATTGGATAATTCATCCCAGAAACAAGAAAATAAAAATTAAAACCACAGCGCTGTGGTGAGAATCGAACTCAAATCACCAATTGTATCGTCTTGCCAGTCCGACATCCTAACCAGTGTACTATTCGAGCTTCATGCAGGACGAGGTATATTTGTCATAGGCTTTCTGTTACCGATCAATCACAAAAAAACGTACAACGGCGGCTTCCCGGCGTTTGGCCTCCTTTCAATGCATTCCTTTGTCTTAAGATGGAAACGGGAAAGGGAACGGGAGTGAAGGAACGGGAAACCCATTGAATGAGAACTGTGCTTTGCTTACTGCCTGCTATTACATACACACGCTACATATACACAGCTGCTAAAGCCGGGCAGCTTGGCCGGTGCTTGTTTGCCGGTGAATTGAAGGAATGTTTTAGCTGTTGCTTTTGCTACATACACATGCACAGCTTAGCCGTGGTTGTTTGCCGGCGAATTGAATTGAAGGAATGTTTTTTTGTTGCTTTTGCTACATTCACACGCACAGTGCTCGGTTCGCTGGCTGCCTGGTGTTGGCCGGTATTTATTTCCATCCTTTTTCGTCTTGTGATGCGATGGGGAGGGACGCGAAAACGTTTTTATTTTGTTTCATTCAGACATACGCAATTCGGTTGCGCTGGGAGGTTAATGCCGGTGGGCGCAAATCGAATCAGTGCCGGTCGCGTTATCTTCTTGTACCAATGATGCTATGAAATTG
This sequence comes from Uranotaenia lowii, assembly GCF_029784155.1. NCBI lineage: Eukaryota > Metazoa > Arthropoda > Insecta > Diptera > Culicidae > Uranotaenia > Uranotaenia lowii. The sequence goes on from NC_073692.1 coordinate 263,266,869, forward strand.
ACTACACGTCATTGGCACAGAGGCTGAATTTTGGGTGTATATACTTCGTATTTCCGCATTCGAAAAAGCAGTGTTCCAAGTCATCAGTGGTCCCGGGACAGAAGTCACAATATGGGTCAGCTTTCATATTCCTCCTGAATAAGATCTCATTATTTCCTATCCTGTTATGTACTACTAAGAACCATGTAGACCGTTGATATGATGTTAGTCGTTTAGAGTGAATGCACCCATAGAAGAGGTTGCAAAAATCCAATGCCTATTTAGCACATCTCTGTGCCGATAATGCGCTGAAATGTGCACTGTGCCGAAGATGATATGTTTGAAAAACCGTAACTGGCATAAGGCCTCGGCTCCCAACTAAAATGATGCATGACCACTACATTCAAGCAAAACAAGAAAAACATTTTATGGGATTTCGTTCCTATTGGATAATTCATCCCAGAAACAAGAAAATAAAAATATAAACCACAGCGCCCGTAGGGAGAATCGAACTCAAATCACCAACCATATGGTCTTGCCAGACCGACATCTTAACCAGTGCTTGAGCTTCATGCAGGATGAGGGATATTTGTCATAGGCATTCTGCCACCGATCAATCACAAAAGAAACGCACGACAGTGGCTTCCCGGCGTTTGGCCTCCTTTCAAGGTATTCATTTGTCTTGCGATGGAAACGGGAAAGGGAACGAGAGTGGAGGAAACGGGAAACCCATTGAATGAGAACTGTGCTTTGCTTACTGCCTGCTATTACATACACACGCTACATATACACAGCTGCTAAAGCCGGGCAGCTTGGCCGGTGCTTGTTTGCCGGTGAATTGAAGGAATATATTCTTGTTGCTTTTGCTACATACACACGCACAGCTTAGCCGTGGTTGTTTGCCGGCGAATTGAATTGATGGAATGTTTTTTTTTTTGCTGCTTTTACTGCATACACACGCACAGCTCGGCCGTGGTTGTTTGCTGGTGGATTGAAGGGATTGAATTAGAAGGATGTTTTTGTTGTTGCTTTTGCTACATTCACACGCACAGTGCTCGGTTCGCTGGCTGCCTGGTGTTGGCCGGTATTTATTTCCATCCTTCTTCGTTTTGTGATGCGATAGGGAGGGACGTGAAAGCGTTTTTATTTTGTTTCTTTCAGACATACGCAATTCGGTTAACTTGGGAGATTAATGCCGGTGGGAGCAAATCGAATCAGCACCGATCGCGTTATCTTCTTGTACCAATGATGCTATGTAATTGACTACACGCCATTGGCACAGAGGCTGAATTTTGGGTGTAGGAATTGCAGATATATTGGGTGAACTAGCGTTGTTCTCTAGGTAACTCCACATGAATTGAAGGTCCGATCCAGCTCGCAACAGTCTATTGACCAACAGAGATTTCGATTTCAGTACAGGAGAATGAAGATTTAGGCCTCCTCTTTCTTTTGGCAGTATCATTGTTTCGAACGCCACTCTGTTCCAAGATCTGCCAAACCAGATAAATTTTCCCATTTGCGCTGTTATTTTTCCAGCATACTTGTTCGGAAGGGGAATTGTTGATGCTAAATACCATAATTTTGACGATATGTAAGTATTTAACAAAATTTTCTTTTGAATTATGTTTAACGTTCTAACATTGTTCATCCACAGCCTCGTTTGAAAATTTCGTATTGTCTTTTGCCAGTTTTCTTCGATAATATGCTCGATGTTTTGACAGTAGTATATGCCGAGAATTTTCACCTTAGTTTCAATTTGTAACCAGTTGTTGTTTTGCGAAAGGGTGACATTTCCAATAGCTGTTGCTACCGTTTTTCGAGGATTTAAAATTGCCCCGGAGTTCCGTTGAATGTCGTGCATTATACTTACTAACGTCGTGAGTTGATTTTCGTCTTCCAAAAAGATTGATATGTCATCAGCATATGCGTTTAGAACGCATCCCGGTAGCATTGAGCCTATTTTATCGAGCAACGGTTGAACATAGATGACAAAAAGTAGCATCGAAATAGGATCCCCTTGTCTTATCGAGCGTTGTATTTTTATTTCATTTGATAATTTTCCATTAATTAATACTCTCGAGTAGCTGTTGTTGTAGAAGGTCATCAATAAACTTATCAATCTTTCATTAAAATTCATCTTTTGCATCGTTTCAGCTAAAAAAGCATGCTCTACCCGGTCAAAAGCATGGTCAAGGTCAAGAGCTACTAGAAGAGAATTTTTGCAGTTCGATTTTAGTTGGCATACATATATGATCTAATATTTTCAAAGTTGCTTCAAAAATATTCCTGCTTCCATTTGAACATTTCTGCTTACTAGAAAGAACTATAGTGATGAGTTCTGTCATACGTTGTTTAAGAATCCTTCCAACAAGTTTGAAATCAAAATTCAATAATGAAATGGGACGATAATCTTTAACAGTGTTTGCATTACTATCTTTTTTAATAAGAACAATTACTCCGTCATAAAAATCTTTCGGGGCAAGCCCACGAAAAGCATCATTGATCACAAGCGTTATTTCTCGTCTGATGATATCCCAACATTTCTCAAAAAATTCCTTTGGTAATCCGTCTATTCCCGGCGATTTTTTAGAGCAGCTGGATTTCACTGCAATCTTAACTTCTTCTTCTGTTACGTGACGAAGAATTTGTTCATTCGTAGTATTGTTTTCCGGTATTTTTAAAAGAGGTGTGAAGTTTTCACTCTGAGTAATCTGTGAAGGACTATAGAGATTTTCAAAGAAAATTTCAAAGTTTTGTTGAATGGTATCCTGCTCTGTTACTATTCCTGTTGGTGTCTCTAGTTGGTATATATTAGTTTTCTTCCTCTTGGTCTTCTGATTGGCTAGATGGAATATAGATGTGTTTTTCCCAGCAATGTAGGTTTCATTCCATTGCTTATTAATGGAAGAAATTCCCCTTTGATGTCGAAGCATGAGACTTTTGATGTGATTCATTTCTCTCAACTGTTGCGGGTCACCATAATAGCGATCATATGCTCTTCTCAGCAATGCATAGTAAAGTTCCATGGTTTGCTGATCATTACGACGTTGAAGGGACGTTTTCCATCTAAGGAAAGTTTTGATTTTAGGTTTTGCAAATTTCACCCACCACTCAATCCAATTAATGTAGTATCGTTTTTGTCTGCACCAATAATTCCATTTAATGTTTTATTCCAGCATGGTTTCAGCATCATTCAATACTCTTGGATGCATTCTCCAAATACCTCTGCCAGTTGCTATACCAAGGAATGGCAGTGCTATTCGGATTACATAAGCTTTATGATCAGAAAAAGCAGTTGACGTAAAGTGTGCACTTCTGATCATACTTTGCATGTGTGAAGCTAATAGAATTCTATCCAACCGTGAAGCCGAGTCTGCTCTGATGAATGAGTACTCTACATTCATCCCGTTTAATATTTCCCATGAGTCTTTGATATCTGTCGAGTTCATGAGTCTACGAAGCATCGGAGAGTGAGAGTTTACTCCAGTGGCATCTTTCGAATTAACAACGCAGTTAAAATCGCCACCCACAACTACGTTTTGTGTATTGTAAAGATACTGGGCTAAAGTGGTGTTGAAGAACATTTCTCGGCTAGCCCGATTTTGTGTACCAGGTGGAGCGTACAGGTTTATAAATGTTACTCTATTTATCGACAAACTAATGAGCCGGGCATCTAAACTCTTCTGCACTTGATCATAAGCATAAAAATCCCTCAAAGCTATTGCTATACCACGTCGCCGTTCATCAACATTAAACACGATATTAAATCCTCTGATTTCAAAGTTTGTGATCGCTACTTCTTGGAGAAAAATTATATCCAGCTCGGATGTGTAGATGAATGAAATCAAGGAATTCAATTTCGTTTCGCTGGACACTCCGTTCATGTTGATAGTTCCAATTTTGTAGCTATAGGAAGTCATTGCTTACCGGTTGTAAAATCGATCCTGACCCTACCGTGCGAGTTACCTTCGGTCTGCGATGTTGAGAGTTTCCAAAAGAGAGGTAACTTCGGGTTCCTTAGTTGTGTACGATGGTCGAATGACTTCCGTGTTGGTAGTGAGTTCTGCAAGAGGTGGAATTTTGCTGAAGGCGGCAGTATTGTTCGATGCTTCGGATGAACATATACTGTTCGTTGTGCTTACCAGTAAGAAAAAACTGCGTCGCGTCCGGTAAATCGATTCATTGGTCGGCTGATTACAGTGTTGGTGTTTAGTTCTGGAATAATTGGGATTTGGCTGAGGGTGGCAGTATCGTGTGTTGCTTCGGTTGAACATATACTGTTCGGTATGCTTACCAGTGAAAAAGAAAACTGCGCTACAGCTGGTAAACAGTGTCGTGATGAAGGGGCGTTTTGAGGGAATTCCGTGGGGTTGGCTGGTGATTGTAATTTGCGATGCGATGAAAGTGAATTGAGTTACTTTGTGTTCGGTTTTGTTCTAGAGGCCTCTCGTGACCGTGGGGGACCGCGCTGTTCCTGGCTTCGTGTGATCCGCTTTTCGTTGTGTTTCTGTTCGATGTTCATTGGTGAAGCTGGTCGTTTAGTGTGGAGATTCGGTGCGATGTTTGGGTCTTCAGAGGTTCCATCAAAATCTGGTGAACATACACCAGTAATCTCCATTTCATTTCCTGCAGGTTGAATCTTACCATCCGGGACTAGTAACGGTGGAAACTCATCATCCATTTCAGTGGATGAAATCGAAAGTTGTCTTGCAGTGGGAGGTCGCATGGTTTGTTTTGTGTTTTCGAGATCAGTGCTAGTGGTTGGGCCTGTTTTGAAGAGGTCTGACAAAAGTCTTGTTTGTGCTGAGTTTTGTTCTTGGAGTGATTTTGCACACTCCGAGCACTTTTGAGTGTAATGCACATTACGGTTACAGTGTTTACATGTAGCGGTTTGACCTTTGTACGTTACAAGTGTCATGGATGATTCGACGGTGATGTATGAGGGAATGGGTTTTATTAGTTTCATACGTACTATTCTTATCCCATTGGGAACTCCAGGGAAGAAATCTTTCCATGTCTCTTGTCTAATGGACTGAATTTGACCGTACTCACGCAGTCGAAGCGCTAGTTGCTGATTGGAGACTTGAGGTCGCAGATCGTGGATCCTAACCTCAATCGAACCATCTTCCATCGATAAGGAAATGTCATAGCTTTTCCCTTCGTATTGCAACTGATGCTGCAGATTATGCTCCTGGACGATTTGCTGGGCTGTTAGGGGAGAATCTGTGCCTACAAAGACCTGTCCATTGCTGATCTGCAGATGCTTCGCCTAAGTAACTTCTAGACCAAGTTTTTCCACTATGAAACTTGCGATTTTCGGGTACTTTATTTTTACGGGGATGTTACGGAGATTGATCACGAATGTGTGTTCGACCGTTGAGGTCATTATGACGCGTTTTGGTTCCTTTAAAAGGATACCAATTCAGCGGCAAGGACGGACTAGGTCCGTTAAATTTTATAGAAAAAATGCTTTGTTGTCAGCAGAAACACGTCTGACTCTGAAGCAAGCAAGATGTAAACTACCTTTAAAAGAACACAATTTGCAACATCAAGTGAAGTGAGGCTTGCCTATGATGCTATGAATGTAACATTTTTTTTCGTATAAAGGTCACGTATTATTGAAACAGATGACTTCTCACACCAAGCAGGAAGATCGTTCATTGGAATTTGGTTTTTTTTTAAGGAGTTCTCTTTTTTCAGTATAGATAGGTCAATGGTCATACAATTCTTGTTACGCTCTAATTGTGCTACCTTTAACTCTCTTCCAAAAAAAGATAATCCCAATTTGATTCAAGAGTTGAAGTTTGCTTGTTTTCGTTTGGCAGTTTGCAGGCATCATAAAACATTCCTTGCGAAAGTTCACCGACAACAAATCGTTTCGAAATTGATTACCCTTTTATGGTCGCATGCGATGGTGATAAACGAAGCAGGTATAAACATTTTTATAGCTTATTTAGCAGTGTGGTCGACGGAGTGTTTCCATTGAAGGAAAACAGAGTTTAGTAAAAATCGTGATACATTGAGAATATATTGCAAAAGTTACAAATTGTAGCTAGTCACAAAATGCGGTAGAGGAAAAGTGCTAGATTTCAAAAACCATCCTTCGTAATCGTTGAAACGCTTAAAGTTTTCAATTTTTATCATTGAACACGTGTTATGGTATATCTACATTAAGAATAATTAAAAAAAAAGGAACAGGTTGAAACAGAATTCAAGGAACGGTATTGGCTTGTTAAAGCATGATACTGCGCAATACTAAACATTACCACTGATTCTCTAAATTACATTTTGAATTGATTGCATACTTAGTCATAAAAATCCTCAACTCGTAATCTACATAAGAAATTTAAAACAAAAGGCGGGAACGATTTCATTCATAAATTCTATGCTATGCAAGAAAAAGAAAAAGCCCAAAAACAAAAAAAAATCAACATTTTAACATCAACTATCCGACCTAATCCTGTCAAGACCTATTATGTAGATTATCAATCGACATTCATAACGGAGTCAAATTAATCAGTTACATCTTTGTGCAGAAAAGCCCCAAAAATCTTCCGACTTATACCAGCCAGCCAGCTAGCAATACATCAAAGCTCATTAACATATTGGAGCGACTTAATTATGGTACCTTTTTTGGCGCCCACAAGGTACAATAATCTTTGTGCTACACGTATGTATAACATGAGCACAGCTTGTGTGGTGCTGGCAAAAAGCTGGTCCAATAGCTTTAATCCCGAAAGATTGATACTTTGGATCGCCCACGCTCTTCCGATACCGAATGGGGGATCTCATAGTCAGCCTTCGATGAACTATGGACTCGTAGCATAGCAGAGTGCGTCAAAATGTAGTGTAGGTACATATGTTGTACCTGTCCATAATTTCGAAGATAAATGTGAATGCAAATGAGTTCTTTGAAGGATATTGTGCGTTTTTCATCCTAGAGATGCATTTCAACTTTTTCCAAGCGGATACGACGTGAGACGAGGTACCGTCATACGCATCATGCAACAGCATGATTATATGCAATATTTATATACCACAACACTTGATCATTTTTTATTTTAATATTATGTAATAAAGCTATCTTTAAATGATAACAAATTTATGATGACATAGTTTCTCACATCGTGAGATAGTTTTTTTTTAATTTTTGATTTTCATAGAAAATTTAAAAAATCGTGCATTTTTTTACATTTTTCAATGCCGTAAAAATGTCACGCAGTATGACGGATTTGCTTAATGATATTACCTTCAAACTTTATACCTATTGCTTTCATTATCCTATACCAGTGCACAGTGGTCCGAAAGGGCTAAACGTGGAACTTTTTTCGTAGCGCCTCTGCCTTTAATCTTATCTCTTAAGTGTCTTAAGAAAATTTGCTTCTTCAAATATGCTTCAATATCAAAAGTTAGTCAAAGTCCACTATTAAAAAATTGAAAATTCTAACTTTTTTATTTCAATAGACAGAGCTTTACTTATACTACAAAGTTGTAGAGTACGCAAAAATATGAAACTTTGGAACAATGATTATACGAAATGTAATAATTGAAACAACAAATTTTTAATTAGATTTTCATCATATTTTTTGTAAACCAACTATATTTTGCCAAAAAAAACCATTATTGCTAAACTTATCGAAAATTTTGCGTTTCAAAATACACTTTTTTAAACTCTATAGGTTGGTAAAACGCCTTCGGGTAGGAACGAAATTCAATTTCTTGGCTGATATCGCGGCAAACATAGCGGCGGCAGAAAATTATACATTCTTATCATAATTTGGGAGTCAGAAAATAAAAAAGAATGACATCTTGTTTTGAAATTCTGGTTTTCGCAAAATTTAAAAGCATTCATAACTTGTGCGTAAAACACGTGGTCTTGCGGAAATTCTGCCCCAATTTTGAAATGATTGATTTTAGTCAAAATTTGTGGGAAGTTAGTAAAATGCATCAAAATATTTATAGTCTGCCGAACTGCATACTAGTGAAAAAACGCTAAGCTGTAGTTTCATCCGATTGCGCAGACTGGTTTACCATAAAACCTTACATGTTAACCATGAACAATTACAAGATTCACGCGGATTCGGTTAAACCTTCTGTTTCTAAGAATATAAATCTTTTTTCGGAACTTTTCACCTTATAATGATGAAAAAGCTTACTTGAAGAAAAACATCATTCAAAGTCAAGTTAGGGTATTTTTAGAAAGAATGACATGTACAGTTTTCCCCTACCATTATTCTCATAGTATTCCGTCTCACGATCAGTCTGGGCTAAAATGCTTCTAAATGCAAATTAAAGATTCACCTTTAAATCTCGTTTCCATATTCTGGAATATGATTGTTTTGCATCACGCGTTTTTAATTTCAAAATTTCATCCATCCAAACATTTTTTTTTATGATTTCAGCTAGTAGAATTTTTTGTAGTATTTTTACCCCTAAATATATGCAGCACTTTTAAGCTTTTTCTTTAAAAATATTTTTGATAGAATTTTGATAGAAAATGTGAAATATAATTCGAACACAACCAAAAATTACCGCAATTAGTGCTCCATGCGCTATGACATCACAAATATTTCAAAAACTATAAATTTTCAAACGTTTTCATTTGGATTTTTCGTTAGAACAAAATTCGTTACAATTACCCTTTTTCTTAGTAGGGTAAAAATAGCATGTTTTTGTAAATTTTAAAATAACTGGTTGAAACAATAATTTTTCTGACTGCGTCAATTTAATGCCTCATTAACCTTAAAACTTCTTTGGTACAAGCAGTATGATTATCTGTGGACATTAAGCTTTTAGAAGCCATTGAAGTTGAAAAGTGTTGCATGATGCCCCTGTTGACGGTTTCTCATATTCTGTCCGCGATGTGTTATAGTTTGGTGGCGTAACAATTGCGATGTGAATCAACTTGTGAATTTTTTCGGCAAATTATTCTTTATGCAGCATGATTTATTTTAGTGAAATTTGAGTTGAGCTTCTGTATGTATGTATGGCTGGTAAACGGTGGATAATGTGCAACACGAGACCCCATAGTGGTCATATCACCTCTTATTCACAACTCCTATCTCTACCTCCCCGCGGTGCCGGCTGGGGTGCGAGTAACCTAAGCGGAGATCGGGTACCCAACCCCGGTGGATGCTTTGGTCGCATGCAGACTGAGAAGGTGGCCGCACGCGTCTGTTCCCCAGGTCAGGGGCGGCGTGCAACAACAACCGAGCGTCTGTTCTCCAGGTCAGGGGCGGCTCAAACAGCGTCTGTCTTGCAGCAAGCGGCTGAATTTATGAAATGCGGCTCCCGCCAGCTAAGTCCAAGATGGCAGCCCCATCGCGGGATAGGGACTTTAGGCTAACAACCTACTGCTCCCGATTTGAAATTGTTACGGAATCCGAAAGAAATGACCGACCTGGAACTTTGGCGACGACTTTTAGCATGAAAACACGGACACGAATTGGAACTTGGAATGTTTTAACCCTTGCCCAACAAGGCAAACTGGAACAACTTGCTAGAGAGGCTAGCCGCCTCAAGCTTGAAATTCTGGGATTGAGCGAAGTCCGTTGGCCTAATACTGGAGAACACAAGACACAATCCGGGCAAGTCCTGCTTTACTCTGGCATACGAGGAGAACATGCTACTCGGGAACGAGGAGTTGGTTTCCTGTTAAGCCCGCAGGCCTACGCGGCCCTCATTAGATGGGAACCGATAAACGAAAGAATAACCGTAGCCAGATTCAGAACACGGGTTAGAAACCTTACAATGGTCCAGTGTTATGCGCCAACTGACGTTGCCGACTTGCAGGAGAAAGAGCAGTTTTACAGTCAACTGAACAGCGTGGTTGAGAGAATTCCGAAGGGTGACATTCAAATCCATTTGGGCGACTTCAACGCAAAGATTGGCTCCGACAATCAGGACCTTGAGCGCATCATGGGACGCCATGGCCTAGGACAGATGAGCGAAAACGGAGAACTGTTTGTAGAATTTTGTGGAAACAACAACATGGTGATCGGCGGATCGCTCTTCCCCCATCGACCAGCACATAAGGTCACTTGGGTATCCCGAGATGGCCGAACAGAAAATCAAATTGACCACATCTGCATCAGCCGAAAATGGAGAAGGAGCCTTCTTGATGTCCGCAACAAACGAAGCGCAGACATTGCATCTGACCATCACCTCGTCCTTGGCGAGATACGACTGAGAGTTGCGCGTGTCCAACGGCGCGAGGAGAAAGTCGGGTGTCGATACGACGTCCGCCGGTTGGAGAATCCAGAGGTGAAAAGGGCATACGTTGAACAGCTAGAATCCCGAGCCTCGGAGCTGCCGACAGACGGAACAGTCGAAGAACAGTGGTGTGGAATCAAGAATGCCTTTATCACGACGAGCCATGGTACTCTCGGTAAAGTTTGTGGAAGAAGAAGTGAATGGATGTCGGATGAAACTTGGAGGATGGTCGATGATCGGAGAAAGGCGAAAGTCGGAATTGAGCAGGCATGTACCGGGTCAGCCAAAGCAGCCGCCCGCTTACGATATGCGGAGCTGGAAAAGGCAGTTAAACGAGCTTGTAGACGAGACAAGAGAGCCTGGACAAACTCCCTAGCCGAAGAGGGAGAAAGAGCCGCCGCCAATGGAGATATCCGATTACTTTATGACATTTCTCGCCGCCTCAGTGGTGCAAGGACTAATGCAAGAATGCCGCTAAAAGACCGAGCAGGTCAGTTATTGACCGATCGAACAGATCAGCTCAAACGATGGACTGAGCACTTCGAACAACTCTTCCGAGTCACGAATAGCGATGGCCAACAGAATCTGCAGCTCGAAGCGCCAACAGTAAGTCGCATAAATGGCGTCAACTCGGAAGCGCCTTCGCTGGCTGAAATAGAAGCGGCAATCAAAAACATGAAATCCAACAAAGCACCTGGGATCGATTGCATCCCTGCTGAAATGCTGAAAGCCGACCCTGCCCTATCAGCACAAATGTTGCACCGTCTTTTCGCTGACATCTGGGATACTGCAACATTCCCGGCCGACTGGATGCAGGGTATCCTCGTAAAGGTCCCGAAGAAAGGAGACCTGACAGAGTGCGGTAACTGGCGAGGCATAACGTTGATCTGTACAACCCTCAAAGTACTCTGCAAAGTGATCCTGAACAGGATCCAGGAGAAAATAGACGCTACACTCCGACGGCAACAAGCTGGATTCCGATCCGGACGATCATGTGTGGACCACATCACAACGCTACGAATCATACTGGAACAAATCAACGAATTCCAGGACTCTCTTCTGCTGGTGTTCGTTGATTTCGAAAAAGCATTCGACCGACTTAACCATGAAAACATCTGGGCGGCTCTAAGGCGACGAGGGGTCCCAGAGAAACTAGTCCATCTCATCGAAGCACAGTACGAGGCATTTTCGTGCAAGGTCTTGCACGACGGTGTCTTGTCCGAACCAATCCCGGTAACTGCTGGAGTGAGACAAGGATGTATTCTATCACCGCTACTTTTTCTCATCGTAATGGATGAGATTCTGATTGGATCGATTGACTGTGCACCGAACCGAGGATTGCCGTGGAATCCTTCAACAATGGAGCAACTGAACGACCTTGACCTGGCTGACGATATTGTTTTGCTCGCCCAAACACAACCAGATATGCAGAGCAAACTCGACGATCTCACCGAAAGTTCCAAGGCAGCAGGTCTCAAAGTCAATGTCGGAAAGACCAAGTCGATGGAGATCAACACAGGAAATCCCTCCAGTTTCATGGTAGCTGGGCAACAAGTTGAGAAAGTGGAGTGCTTCCAGTATCTTGGTAGCCAGATAACGCCTGATGGTGGTACCAGAAAAGACATCGAAACCCGGATAAGAAAGGCCCGATTTGCGTTTGCGAGTCTCCGAAACATCTGGCGGTCACGCCAGATCTCTCTACGAACGAAAATCCGAATCTTCAACTCAAACGTCAAATCCGTATTGCTGTACGGGTGCGAAACTTGGTGCACATATGCGGTAACGACGCGAAAACTGCAAGTATTTGTAAACCGCTGCCTGCGGAATATCATCCGCGCTTGGTGGCCTGGCAATTGGGTCTCGAATGAGGAACTACATCGCCGGTGTCATCAAAGGGCGCTAGAAATCGAGATTCGGGAACGTAAGTGGAGATGGATTGGGCACACGCTGCGAAGAGATGAAAACGAGATTTGCAGAGAGGCGCTAGATTGGAATCCAGAAGGTCATCGAAGAAGAGGCAGACCCAGAAATTCGTGGCGGCGAAGCCTAGCCGCTGAAATCCGAACTGTCGACGAGAATCTTGACTGGGACCAGGTGAAGACGCTGGCTCCGGATCGTCAACAGTGGAGGTCTTTTACCACGGCCCTATGCACCGGAGGATCGGCGCGGGATCATTAAGTAAGTAAAGTTCTGTATGTAATAATCTTTTCTTTCGAGGGACTTTATGGTTATGTTTAATTTAACATGAATAGCCGACATTCAATGTTTTATTGCATGGCTTTCGAAAACTTACTAAAGCATGGATCACTACAAACCTGGACGCGTTAAAACGGGTCTATCTCGGAGCTATGTAAACGAAAAAAAAAGTTTTATAATCAAAATGTAGGGTTTTTATTGCACTTTAAAGAAAAAATGAGAAAAAAAATATTTCGATGTTTTTTTGATAAAATTTCGAACTTTTCGTCTAGAACCACTCTTCAAAGTTTGGACACCCTATTCACTGACCTCAGCGGCCATTTTGTTCCATAATCTCTTCACCTCTGTTGCTTCCCGAGTCGTCCTACCATTCTTCTTCATCTTCTGCTTGACAATTGCTCAATATTTTTCGATAGGGCGGAATTGAGGGCAGTTGGGTGGGTTGATGTCCTTTTCGACAAAATCCACCCGTTGGCCCGATACCACTGTACTCTTAGCTGTAGTGGCAGCTTGCCAAATCTGGCGAAAACTTTACTGGTCCTTTGTGAGATCTAATGTACAAAAAAACCGTTTTTTAAGACACTACTCGTACATTTCGGAGTCCATGGTCTTGTTTTTCGGGGTTTTTTGTCCGCAGCTGCAAATACCTTGCCAGATCAAACACTTTCTTGCCAACTTATCGGCAACAACGAATTTGAACTTGGCGGGGACATCATCCCGACCAGTGCAGTGCACCACTGCAGTGGCTTTACAAAATTTTTGGCCAGGAAGCTGCACAAAATCCATCTTCGCGTACGTTTCGTCATCCATGAGGATGCATCCGTCGTACTTCGTTGGAATCTTGTTGTATAACTACCGGGCACGTCCTTTGGCTGCTAAATTCTGCTTCAATGTCCGGTTTGGTTGCTTACTGGCCCGATAGGATCTTATTCCTTCGCGGAGACCGTAATCCTTCTGACGGTGTACCGATCGACGTTGAATTTCTTGGCGATCTCCATCACGTGTAACTCGCGGCTTCCATCACGTGTAACTTTTTTGGAACAAAACGAATCGTAATGAAATTTTCAGCACTGATAGAGGAAACATTTCCAAACAAAGTACTGTCAAAACATTCCAGATCCAACAACTAGGAGCGCAATGGTATAATAAACAGTGCGTCCAGATTCATGGTGATCCATGCTTTAGGAAACCTGCACCATCACAAAATTGTCAATTTCATTGTTCCAAATATTCAGTAAGCGGGCCCACTGTTCCTGACTGATGCGCAACACCTTCGAATGTGAACATCAATTGGTGAGAATTCTGTGCCAAATCCGACCATACAGCAGACTCGTCGTGTGTACGTACCTACATACCCACATAAATGGGCTTATCGGAAGAAAAACTAATGTCGAGCGTCGAAAACGTGGGAGCGTGGGTGTTAGGGACACAGTGGAGCGAACAAGCAGTAGGATATGAATGTATTATTCATCGAGTCACAATTTATGATGCTTCTGATGCCACCAATATGGTCTGGCAAGCCGGAAAACTCGGATCCCCCAATTCATGATGGCTCGGGGGAACAACACATGTTTGGGAAGTAAGTTTTGATTTCTCGGAAACATCAAAGCCGAAACATTAATAATGTTCGGCTACAGATGTAATAATTGAAGCAAAGCGTTCTGGAAGTTTTGCTCGGATATTGCGAAGCATGCATGGCGAAATTTGTAAGCTTTTTGAGGCTTTTCTATCCTACGTCGTCCGTTCCTCACTTGGTTACGAATGAAGGAAGCCAAAAAAAGGAATGAATTTATTTCCTCTGTAATCCGTTCGTCGAATGGCATGTGCGTAATTATCGGATTTATACTTATCAACATAAAACTTGACTGAAAAATCAATTACCATTACTAAAGCCCTTTTATTGAAAAATGCCTTCGACTAAATTATTGGACAATTTTTTTTTTTTCTCAAAAACACAGATTTTTTTTCGACAACCTTCCCAGACAACCAATTGGTGGGTATATAAAATTTGCAACACAAATATACGTGCAAATATAAGTGTAAACAATTCGTATATAATGCAGCAAAACCAGTATATACGTATCATTTTGGAGGCCATATAGGTACATTAGCACACATATTCTTGATTTGGTTTATTTTGTCGTAATAAAAACATGCAATGTATTTTAATACGATAAAGAATATGCATGGAACGCACATTGTAGGTGCATATAAACGAATTGTCGTAATAAAAACATGCAATGTATTTAAATACGATAAAGAATATGCATGGGCCGCACATTGTAGGTGCAGATATACGAAAATGAGTTTAAATAGCATTCATACGATATAATATGTTAAACAATATACGACTTCTGGTTGTCTGGGTTGGTTATGGGTTGAATTGATCCCTGGAGTTCAAAAAAGTATATTTTTCTTCTGAATGGGTCGTGTTGTGATCATTGGTTATCTCGAAATTACTAATATTTTTCCAATAATTAATGTTCATCAGGTAATTATCTGTTAAAAAGGACTCAAAATACTGTATATATCTAAAAACTAGAATATTGCGCCTTAAAGTATGCAATTATTCTAGGGTAGTATATAAAATTTTAGAATTATCTAAGTTTGATACTTACCAACTGTGAAATGATAACTAATACGGCAAAAAATAGTCAACAGACCTTAAATCTTTGAATTTTGCTAAATTTTTGCCTAGGGTCAGGGCACCCAGAACTAAGGTTCAAGTCTCTTCTAGTAAAGGATCAAGTCTCCTGTTACCTAAAAAATATCACAATTTATTTCGTCTCTCGAAAATGCTTCTAGTTCATCTATGGTTTCATGTATCGTCCTAACATTAGTGCATATAAAGTTTATATTTAAGTTTATATTATAAACTTAAAATTACACGCTACACAAAGTAAAAATGCTCAAGCGTTTAATCACGAAATAGGGTGTGAGCGAAATAGGACCGTTGCCGTCGGGACCGACAGAAACAGCAAATTCACTCTCCCGAAAAAGGCGCAAATTTAACTGCACCGTACAAAAATTTAAAACTTTTAAACAGTGCGGAAAAAATAAAGTGTAAAATTGATGAAGATAAATAAATTATCAAAAATATCAATAAAATATTACGGAGGATTTTTATCATAGTAGCGCGAAAAGGGGTTCTATACGTTTTTTACTGGTAGACAAGGTTGTAGGTTCTTTTTGTGAAATAGCTGGTTGTTTTTTTAATCGAACATTTGTATATAAATCGGTTCTTTAATTTTTACTTTTGACTTTTAATTCACTTCAATTATCTTTCAAAAATTCAAAACTTCAATTTACTGGATCTGTTTGATCGGATGATATATTATAGTAACAAACAAAAACATTGAATTTCTCGTAACTCGTTTTCTATGCAACCGATCAGATAAACTAATTATAATAAATCCTTGTAGGGGAGATAAGGGCATAATGGCCACCTTAAGAAAGACGCTAATTCAACCTTTAAAAACAGCTATAGGGGAGAAGGAGGATACTTGATCCCTGGGGATACTTGATTCCTTAGCTATATCTCCAAACTGGAATGTCGTACAAGGATCAAATGTTCTAGAAAAATGTGCCAAATGGAACAAAACAGCAATGGTTGAAACTCAACAAATTTTAACGAAATAAGTTTTTGGGTTATTGAACTTTGTTTGAAAAATTTCACAAAATGTGACTTGAAGATCTTTTTTCATCATTTTAAAATGTTCCTAACATGGACATATTATAACAAAAATATTTATTCCAATACATCAATCTTTCGAGTGTAAAATGAACTTTAAAATACAATATTTTCAAAGCGATGGAAAACTCCCAACTTTTTTCAGAAAAAGGTTTCTAAAATGTTGATTTTGGGTACAATTGATCCCTAATATATGAGTACAAATGATCCCGGTATATTCTTCTTCTCAATGGATCGTGGTCATTGCTGATTACGATATTACTAATATTTATCCAATAGCTAATATTCATCCATCAATTATCTGATGAAAAGAGCTAAAATAATTGATTTTCTCTTGTTTATAAAAAATGCACCCGTAAGTATGCAATTCCATAAGGGTTGAGAATAAGCTTTAAATTTTTTTTTTTCTGACAATTATAGATTGTGAAATGAGAACAAACATGACCAAAATAGTCAATTAACATTCTATCTTGGGGTTTTGTTTGATTTTTTTTTTCATGGATTAGGGCTTCCTGATTAAAGGAGCAAGTCTCCCCTAACTTCAAAAATATCGCAATTTTTTTACTCCCACGAAAATGTTTCTAGTTCATCTGCGGTTTCAAGTATCGTTCTAATTTTAGGAGAATAGAAACTTGAAGTTACACGCTGTCAGAAAATGTAAAAGAGTGCGAGTTGCAAAATTTTTCCAAAAAGATATGGTGAAAATAAGAAAAGGGGATCAAGTATCTCCACTCTCCCCTAATTTGTGAGTTACTTCATTGTTTCGTGTTCAGACATTAACCCGTTCGAGACCGCCCAGCTAACATGAAATCGTAATAGAAATGATAATCCAAATCGAATATTTAGACATTTTCAATAACCATCGTAAACAAGTTGGTATTGAGTGATTTTCTATCATTCAATTACGACAAGCTTTGCCCAAAAAGCGTTGAATCGGATAGCAGTTTAGTCAATTCGTAAATATGTCTCCAAATAGTTGAGAATATGCTAATTCGACAATTACGATTTGAGTGAACTGATTTACGATAAATGGGCGATCCTTCCTTCTTTCTTCCTTTGACCGGTTCGTGAACAGAAAATCTTACATATAGAGCTATAGCGCGAATCATTTCATCTGATGAGTTGGCATCGTGGTAAGATACCCGACAAACAACTCGGAGGCTGGAGTTCAAATCTCGGTCGGGGAAATTTTTTTTTTTCGTTTTATTCAAATTACCTCAAATCGTATATTTTGCTTTTTGAGGGGAAATCGAATCGTTAAAATCTTGTCATTGTAGATATATCGCCTCCACTTTTATAGCTATATGCTATTTTGGTAAGTTTAATACAATCTTTTCATCTGGTATATTCGTTTGATTAATTCTGTTGTTCCTGCGATATACCCTCTTAAATGTTTGCTGGGCGATTGCACACCGTGTGTGCAATGGAATGTTTGTGTCTTTTTCAAAACAATCATTCATTGTGAGTTTACCATTAGGCGGGAAAGTAATATTCTTATACCAATGGAATCTGAAAAGTTTAGGCAAACTTAATGAGAATAAGTTTTGATGAAAATCCTACGACATTAAAGTTATCTAAGAGTTAAGTACTATAAGTTTGAATTTCGCGAAGAGGCCTCCGTCTCGAATGGGTTAAAAAAGACTATTTCCTTACGGTCTAAAACTTCAAAAAGTATATAAAAATGTTTAAAAATGTATTTTAATTTTTTTCCAAAGCTGAAAATCAGTCACTAAAGGGACTTAAAAGGGGCAGTATAAGCACCATTAATCGGGGCACGATGAGCGTTTTTTGCCGAAGAATTTAGCAGTGAATTCAACTCCATGATCATCATTCATGTCAACTGAATAATAGAGCTACAGCTTGACTTGTTTCATCTGACGATTTGGCACATTGGTTAAGTGTCGGGGAGGTAATCAGTAGATTCCAGTTCGATTCCAAGTCGAAGTGTTTTTTTTTTTTGTTCCGCTTTTTATTTGATTTATTTATTTGATTATTGTGAAAAAACAAAAATTTAATGATGTTGAAAATTGAGGATCAATGTGTACATCATGTGGTGCGGACTTTATAGATCAAGATGATATAACGATAAAAAGAGCTTATTTTCCGGTGCTCAAAAATTATAAATTTTTGTTCACTTGAGAAACTAATAGTTGTTTTTTTTATATGTCTGTAAAGATGATAAGGAAACTCCTTTTTTGTTGAAAAATTATTACTATAGGATCAACTGTTCCTCATGAAATTTATTTAAGAAAATTCGTACTTTCGTGGAAAAGTGGATTGTTGTCCCCCGGGATGACGTAGATATGCATCGTCCTGGGCGACAATTTTGTTTGTTTATGAAGCTTTCTACTGCCTCCAAGCCAGTGGAAAATTAAACAAAAAACTCGCCCGCGCTGCCCACCCAACCAGCGCGCGAATGACTATATATCTACCAAAATAAGTCCTCTGGAAAGAGAATAATGCTCACTCGTATGCTCACTCACTGCTGCGTTTGCTCTTAAGCTACTGTGTAATAATCTTGAACTAACTTAAAATTAACGAAACTGACTTAATAAATCTAGTTAGTGATTTATTACTGGTTTGAACAGAGCTTATAATAACCAATTAAGATTTTTTTTTAAAGTCGCCTTTCTTCGTGCTTGTACATTTTAGCGGTATTTCATATGTAACTAACCCAACAATGGAAATAATCACAACTAGAACTAATTTAGAATAATAAGGGGGTGCTGATTTCAAATCTTCAATATTTTTTTCCTAGCAGCTCTTGTTTTCAAGCCACGTTCCAAAAATAGGTGAAAATTAATTTAATACATTGATCCCTAATATATGGGTAGGGATGAATTTTAATGCACTTACATTACAAACATTTAAAAAAACGAAAGCTTTAATTCAAAGACTAAGTTTCATCAAGACCGCGACTAATTTTGGCTTCTGAGAAAAAAGTTATAGATGTTTTATTTTTGTTTATGTATCCCAATTCTGTAAAAATCGAGAATTAAAACGAAATTTAATGAAAGTTTCGAAACAAATTAAATCCTGGATATTTTTCAAAACATTAGTCAAATCGTTTTGCAAAGTTATTAAATGAGTTAAAATGTTTGATATTAAATACCCGAAGACTTTCTTTAGTGGTGTCAAAAAAAGTGGCAACAAGAATTTCTTAAAACTGCCCATTGTATTTTTAAGAGCATTGTATCTTTGAAACTAGAATATTTATGCGAAATCTACATCCTTTATTGGATAGAGAATAATAAAAAGATTCAAGATCAGTTTTTGTTTTTTATTATCGTTAGTTGGTTCCTTAGTTCTTCAGAAATCAATTATCATTTTATACAAAATTGATCAATTCTATAATTTCCACTGACCATATCACCAAAACTAGAGGTGATAGACAAATCTGACCAATGATTCGAATTCAGGACCCCAACATCTTCCAAAGTCACTGATTTTGAAATAGGCACCAAAAACGCTGTTAACTAGTGTAATCAACGAATCAATTCAACATTCGTGTTACCTCCTATAAGGCGCAAAAGTAGTTTTTTATTTAAATCGGTAAGCCATTCAGGTGACCGAGTAGGCTGTGGATGAAAAAGGAAGTTGTTGACAGAAGCTCCAGAAAATTGAAAATTAAAAACAAGTATGGAAATTTTGAAGTATTATGAAGATTACGGTGTTTTAGAAGCATGGAGTTGCCACTTATTCAGAAAAAAATTCAAGCTTTGTAAGATTGGCTTAGAATTAGCGTCAAACGGGGCATCATGCAAAAGCAGGGTTAGATGCAACATTTTTGTACCACAACACTTAATCAATTTTTATTTCAATATACTGTAATTTGTTTATTTGTTTATTTCATCAACAGATCACATATTGATCCAAATGATAGGTTGAAAATTAAAGACAAACTACAATTACACGAAATTTACCCTATACTATACTTAAAGCACTAAGGATTCTTCTTCGGAATAATTCCCTCGAAACGTCAAAATCAAAATGGTCGGAGAAGCGGTTAAACGTCCTTATTGCACCAATTAGCGCTGTATTAGCTCCGTAGTTATTCTGTCGGAGAGGAGCAAAGAGCTGAAGATTACGATTCCTCAAGCCACGGGATCGCACGCTGAGTTGGAGTGCTTCTAGCAGTGCAAGGCAGTCGGTTCTAGACGAAAGCAGATCGGCAACAAAAGAGGCCCGTGTTGCGGTCCGGCGGGCCTGCAGCGTGTCGATGTCGATAAGGCGGCAGCGGCTTTCGTAGCTGGGGAGTCGGAACGGGTCTTGCCAGTTCAGGTTCCGGAAAGCGAAGCGCAAAAAACGCCTCTGAATGGCCTCGATACGCTCCGAGCCATTTTGGTAGTAGGGGCACCATACAGCCGAGGCATATTCGAGGAACGATCGAACCAAGCTGCAATAAAGACTCTTGAGACAATAAATATCCTTAAAGTCTTTTGTCATGCGGAATAAAAGACCCAGGTATCTGGAAGCTTTATCGACGATGTAGTTTGTGTGGATGGATTGAAACAATTTCAAGTCGTCGGCATACGCCAGTTTTGGTTCATCGAGAAGCAGCAGCACGTCGTTGAAGTAGATCAGGAATATGCTGGGTACTCCAGAAGAGGCACGGAATTGATTGGAAAATGATTCACCTGATCGTACAATAAGTTTCCGTCCTACCAGGTAGCTATGGAACCGTTCCAGTAAAGAGCCGCAAATACCGATACGATCTAGTTTGGCTATGGCTACTTTGTGTTTTACCTTGTCGAAAGCTGCGGTCAGGTCGGTGTAGATTACGTCGGTTTGAGATCCCATGGCAAAACTGTCTTGCACGGAAGATGTGAACGTCAACAGGTTTGTTGTCGTAGAGCGTTTGGGCATGAATCCATGTTGTTCGTTAGAGAAATAAAAATTGCGATACGAGAAAAATGGGTCTAATACAACCAGCTCAAACAGTTTGGCGATCGCACATAGGGCAAAAATACCGCGATAATTGTTAACGTTCCTCCTATCACCTTTTTTGTAGACCGGAAACATGTAAGCCTCTTTCCAAATGGAAGCGAACGTGGATTCCGTGAGCGATGATTGGAAGATTCGTTTTATAGGAGTCAACATATGTGATATATAGCGTTTTAGAAAAATCGCTGGAATGCCATCCGGGCCTGCAGAAACACTGGATTTCAGCTTAGCAGTCGCCTTCAGGATGGTATTGTCATCGATTACGATGTGATTAAAGGAAGTGCTCTGACGTGGGACGTTACTAGCCGCCATAGTCAACTGGTCCGTGGATATTGAACCAGAATCAAAAGTACTACGGAATTTGTCAGCGAAGAGGTTACAAATATCAAGGTCCGAGGTCACCGACTTGTCTTCCAAAAACATGTAGGACAGTAAGCCCGATTCTTTCCGTTGGTCCTTAATGTACTGCCAAAACGATTTGGGTTTAGTTTTAAAACCACGCTGAATCCGGATAAGGTAGCCCTGGTAACAACGCGTGCATACTTTTTTACTTTACTTTTTCATTTGTCGCAACTCTTTCGTGACCCAGGGAGCACGTAGGTCAGAGGCTGCTGAGCGTTTTGATACGTGACGATCGATGATGTAGTTGATGATATGGGAGAACTTCATAGCAGCGGCGCACACAGGGGTAAATGAACCTAATAAGCGATCAAAATTATTTGCGGACAAACGGTAAACGATAGACATTTGATGTCTTCGCAACATTTTTATATTTTTTGATGATCTATCAAATTCTTGAAAGAAAAAAGTGATTTTTTCATCTGGAAGGGAGATAAAAAAATTATTTCTTGAAATAATTAGTTTAGTGTCTTGATGTCTTCACAAAAGTTGTAGATCTTATTATTTTAAGCAATTTTGTTGAAGACATCATAAAGATCGCATGAAATTCAAAAAAGTTACGAGCATTTAAAATATAACGAGAATTTTAACAAGTAATTTTGAGTTTTTATTTAATATCTTTTTAAGTACACGATTTACAAACTTGGTATATTTGAGAATGTTGTTCAAATTGTTAAAACACACAATTTTGTAGAACATTTCAAATACATATTTCAACTAAGAAAGGAGATATACTGCAAAATATCCAAAATAATGCATTTTTTCAGTAAGTTATAACCTTAAGAGTTCGGACGAGTTCGGATAATTTTTTAAGTGGGTTTTGTTGGTCAAGTTATTGGCTTTCCATTGATATATAAATTAAACATTAGTTTTGAATAGATTTTGTTCAAACAAGCAATCAAAAATGAGCTTTTTCCTCTAAAAACAGGAAAATTTGAGGTTTTTTTTCTTCGAATTTTAAGTGTTTCTAAAGGAAAAAGCTCATTATTGATTGCTAGTTTGCAGAAAATCTATTCGAAACTAATGTTTAATTTATATATCAATGGAAAGCCAATAACTTGACCAACAAAATCCACTCAAAATAGACATAGACATATTGGTAGAATGAAGTGTCTGTAGTTTAGTCGTCCTACGCAAAAAGTGTTTTTACCCAAGTTAAACCCAAGCTAGACCACTTCTGTTAATCGCGACCGTGCAGTAACTATTAGTGTTCTCTAAAAACATCGAAGTTTTGTGCCGAACCAACAGTTATAATATTAAAATCGTATTATTTGAAAACTGTTTTTGACCGGACAAGGTGTGCAGTGGTGAAGAACAATAGATAGCCCATGAGCAGTGAACCGCTATGAGTGAAGAGGA
This sequence comes from Uranotaenia lowii, assembly GCF_029784155.1. NCBI lineage: Eukaryota > Metazoa > Arthropoda > Insecta > Diptera > Culicidae > Uranotaenia > Uranotaenia lowii. The sequence goes on from NC_073692.1 coordinate 263,289,649, forward strand.
CAAAACTATAATGTTGAGAAGCAATAGTGCCACCAGAGCTAAGCCAAAAAGCTCTGATATGACAATAACCGAACTATCAAACCTCATGAAAACACAGTTCGAAACCAATCAACGTAGTACTCGAGAGGAAATCTTGAAGCTCGGAGAGAAACTTACTTCTCAAATGCTTCAACTTCGTCAAGATCTCACTAGTGACATCCAAAAAATACGTGAGGAAAATGTTGTGACCACCAAACGACTAGAGGCATCCATCGCAGGTGTGAAGCAGGAGAATTCTCAAGCTATTGATCGAGTGCAACGGAACAACGACCTCATCGTGAGTGGAATACCATTCGTTCAGGGAGAAAACTTGTGTGCCTATTTTGTGACAATCTGCCGCTCTCTAAATTACTCTGAAGATGCTTGCCCAATAGCTGATATTCGTCGTCTCTCTCAGGGTCCCCCTAAAAGCGGAGCTTCGTTGTTGATTCTCATCCAATTCGCCATTCATGTTCAGAGGAATGAGTTCTATAGCCGTTATCTGAAGTCACGTTCGCTATCCCTGAACGATCTTGGTTTTGCTGTAAACAAGAGAATTTACATAAACGAAAATCTCTCTCCAGCGGTCAGAGAAACTCGCTCTAAAGCTCTGCACTTGAAAAAAAGCGGGGCCTTGACTGCTGTCTACACACGCGAAGGAATAGTTTATGTGAAATACAAAGTTGCGGATCGTGAGATGAGTATTTCTGTACCTCCTGGAACCGACATAGAAGAGCTCATAAAAACAAATATCCTTTCCAAATAGTTATTCTTCTTCCTTCAAATCCTATCCTTACGATCCTCTGACTCCCCTCCTAAAAGTTACAACATGCTAAACCTTTCCTACAAAGTTTCTGTTTACTCCTACCGATCCCATCCTTTTTTCCTGTGACTCCCCTCCTAAAAGTTATAAAAAAATACCCTTTCCGCTTAGCTATTCTTTTTTCCTTCCAATCCGTTCCTGATCATCCTTTGACTCCCCTCCTAAAAGTAAACCATTATCATCGTGGACGTGGACGTGAGGATCGTGGACTGCTGCTTCTAGTATCTGCTATTAGAGCGTGTCGATAGTTTTTGTCTCTATTAGATTGTGTGGTTCTTTTAACTTTATTTGCGTAGTTTAAGACTCCTTTTTTATATTGTATAGAGAAAATGATAAAGAAACAGAATTGTAATACAAAAAATGTGCTCATATCAATACTATTTTTGAAGGTTTTTTATATATACAATGGTTGATAATACCAGCAACACCCCTTCAAATTTGTGCTTGCCCGGAATAGTTCTTAAATCGGCTATTTTTTCAGGTAAAATCTCCATAGCTTGCGTTAACAGCCAAAGTATGTGTGCTCGTAAACTTGCTAAACTAGATGAGTTACGTGATTTATTAAGAATCTCTAATGTTGATATTTTTTGCGTTAGCGAAACGTGGCTCAAAGGCAATATTGATGACGATTTAATTTCAATTGATGGTTATAATATTTTTAGAAATGATCGAGTTGGCAGACTAGGCGGAGGCGTAGTCATATACGTGAAAAAGAATCTACGAGCATCTGTTGTATTAAAATCAACGGATGCCGATAGCCAAGCAACCACGGAGTACTTACTTCTCAACATTATTTCAGGCTGTGAAAAGTTTTTGGTAGGAGAATTCTATAACCCCCCTAATGTTGATTGTTCAGACTTATTAAACAGCATTTTTTCTGATTATTCTTCAAAATATCAAAAAATCTATCTGCTCGGCGATTTCAACACAAATCTCCTGGACAATCAGTCAGCTAGAACTAAGAATTTCATAGATGTCTTAACGTTGAATAATGCTTCTAGTTTAGGAAACCAACCCACATTTTTTCATATCAATGGATGTTCGCAACTTGACCTCATATTAACTTCAGATTATTCAAGTATTCTCAGATTCAATCAAATTGATTTCCCTGTATTATCTAATCATGACCTTATTTTCGCTTCTTTAAATATTGATAAAGAAACAACAAACGAATTTCGTACCTTCAGAGACTACAATAAAATTAATATACCACTTTTGAATAGGGAACTTAATGCAATCGATTGGGGTCCGTTTTACAGTGTTGATGATACAAATATTTTAACAGAATATCTCAATCTAACATTAAAAAATTTATTTGAAATATGTGTTCCCTTAAGAAAATGTTCATCCGTAAGAGGTCACAACCCTTGGTTTGATGCAACTATAGCCAAAGCTATGATCGACAGGAATTTAGCTTTCAGTCAATGGAAATCATCTCGCAGGAATGAGCATTTTACACTTTACAAATTGGTTCGCAATAGAGTTAATACAATTGTACAAGCTGCAAAGAAAAGATATTTCAATAGATTCCTTGATCCAAAACTACCGTCCAAAATTCTGTGGCAGCGTTTAAAAACATCTAAAGTTAGCAAAGTAGGTGAACAACCTTTGAATAATTTTACAGCTGACGATATAAATGATACTTTTCTGAAATCATTCACTTGCAATACAACAATTGACTTGATGAGTCTACAATCTAGTTGGAACTCTTTTTCTTTTACTCCGATTCAAGAAACCGATGCTATTGTAAGTCTGTCCGAAATCGATTCAAACGCTGTTGGATTAGATGAAATTCCTCTAAAATTTATCAAAAAAATCATCCCTAGCATAATTCAACCACTAACTTACTTGTTCAACAAAATAATTACAACGAACAAATATCCAAAAAGTTGGAAAGCATCCAAAATTCTTCCTATTAGGAAAAAGTCAACTCACAATACTATTGAGAACTTGCGACCAATTAGCATTCTAAGCGGGTTATCGAAGGTGTTCGAAAAAATTTTAAAGAAGCAAATCAGCAGTTACTTGATGGAAAACAAACTAATTAGTGATTTTCAATCTGGATACCGTCAAAACCATAGCACCAAAACTGCAATGATTAGTGTGTTTGATGACATAAGTGTTGAACTTGATAAATCCCATTCGGTTATTCTGATTTTATTAGACTTTTCCAAAGCTTTCGATTGCATAAGCCATAGTGTTTTGCTTAAAAAACTTTCCAATAATTTCGGCTTTTCAACTTCCGCGATCAATTTAATCAGATCATATTTATCCAATCGATTTCAGTCAGTGTTCAATAATCAACAGTACTCTACTTTCTCACCAATCACATCAGGGGTACCTCAAGGTTCTATTCTGGGTCCGATTCTCTTTACGATGTATATAAATGATTTACCAAATGTTCTAAAATATTGCAAAATTCACATTTTCGCAGATGACGTTCAATTATATTTCGAATGTTCTAATCTAAGTGAAGAAACTATCAATGTGCGATTAAATTTGGACTTGCAACATATTTTTGCTTGGTCTATGCGAAATGCCCTTCGTTTAAATGCTAGTAAAACACAAGCCTTGATATTGAACCGCAGTAATTTATCGAATATATCACTATCAATAAATAATACTCCCATCCAATCTGTACCCCAAGCTATCAGTTTAGGCTTCAAAATACAGTCAAATTTTAATTGGGATGCTCATGTTATGCAGCAATGTGGTAAAGTTTATGCTTCTCTAAAATCACTTAATTTAAAAGCTAATTTTCTTAGCACAGAATTGAAATTGAAACTTTTCAAAAGCCTAATTTTTCCGCATTTTATATCTTGCGATTTCTTACTTTTTCAAATTTCTCAAAACGCTTTGAACAGGCTTCGGGTAGCACTCAATTCCTGTGTTAGATTTGTTTATGATATTAACCGTTACGATCACGTGTCACACCTACAAACCCGCCTAATCGGTAGCTCGTTTGAAAATTTTCCTAAAGTAAGATGTTGTTTATTTCTGTTCAAGTTAATTCATACTAAAGGGCCACAGTATTTATATAACAAATTAATCAAATTAAGAAGTACTAGGTTTATTAAATTTCTATTACCACGTCATCGGACTATATTGTATGGTCACAGCTTTTTTGTAAGGGGTGTAACCTACTGGAACTCTCTACCTAATTCACTCACTTTAGAAAAATCGAAAACATCCTTCAAAAATAAATTGATTGAGCACTTTAATTTAAGTTCGTAAATTTCACTTTTCATATTTTTTTTTTTTCTTTTCATTAAAAAATTTATTATTACCACACGTCATGAAGACATCAGAATCACACTTAGTTCTACAAAAAAACAAAATGTAACAATTAAAAAGAATTTCATTCTTACGTTACTGAATAAAGTCAAATAAATAAATAAATAAAAAAAAAAAAAAAAAAAAAAAAATTATCCGAACTCGTCCGAACTCTTAAGGTTATAACTTACTGAAAAAAGGCATTATTTTGGATATTTTGCAGTATATCTCCTTTCTTAGTTGAAATATGTATTTGAAATGTTCTACAAAATTGTGTGTTTTAACAATTTGAACAACTTTCTCAAATATACCAAGTTTGTAAATCGTATACTTAAAAAGATATTAAATAAAAACTCAAAATTACTTGTTAAAATTCTCGTTATTTTTTAAATGCTCGAAACTTTTTTGAATTTCATGCGATCTTTATGATGTCTTCAACAAAGTTGCTTAAAATAATAAGATCTACAACTTTTGTGAAGACATCAAGACGCTAAACTAATTATTTCAAGAAATAATTTTTTTATCTCCCTTCCAAGTGAAAAAATCACTTTTTTCTTTCAAGAATTTGATAGATCATAAAAAAATATAAAAATGTTGCGAAGACATCAAATGTCTATCGTTTACCGTTTGTCCGCAAATAATTTTGATCGCTTATTAGGTTCATTTACCCCTGTGTGCGGCGTTTGGATCGGAAGATTCGAGCTCAGAATTCCAGTCGATGGCGTCAAGCGTTTGTGAAATAGCGACAAAATCGGCGTTCTTAAAATCGAGAAAAAAGGATGCCGGCTTCTTGATAGAAGTCACAACTTCAACAAATCTCTGTTTCAAGCGAAAGCAGCAGTGCCGGGTGGTGAGGAACAAGCTTAACCAGAGGCGCAGGAGCCAGTTCAATCGTAGCCAATTGGGATCCATCGTTAACAAAACAGAGATCGAGCAAGCGACCATTCTCATTCTCGAATTAATTTGTCGGAGAGTTGCTGTGCTGAGTGAGTCGAGGATCAAACTAGAGGGCGTAGTAAATGAAGATCTCGCTGGATCAGCAAACAAAAAACCGCACTGGGAGAAACACCATTTAAGTCCGGGCAAGTTGAAGTCGCCAATAATAAGAATGTCGTCCTCGAGAACAGTAAGGGAACACAACCGGGAAAGGCCGCGGGAAAACAACTCTGCGAAGACCGCGCTTTTGGCTCGATCAGGGGGTAGGTATAAAATCCCAACGAAGAGCTTTCGAGTGCCCAGATCAATACGGATCCACACTAATTCCTGATCGTTCCATGATTCGTCGTCGATTGGAGTGACTGAAAGACCGGATCGGATGGCAATCAGAACACCCCCGCCGGTGGATTTAGTGCTGTTGTGAGGACCTCGGTCACGCCGGAACACTGTGTAGTCGGAGCTAAAAACCTGACTGGTAAGGGTTCTATCGTTCAGCCAGGTTTCGGTGAAAGCCACAATATCGTAGCTGGAGCATGAGGTGGCTAGCAGATATTCGTTGACGCAGGAGTTGATACCGCCGACATTTTGGTAGTAGATATTTAGTTGATCTCGTGACTCGACTGACACACCGGATCGTCGTTCACTGGAACGGAAAAATCCATCACGGAGGGGAAGGTCGACGAAAGTTGAAAACTTGCCTGTTTGTGCAGGCTGGAGAATCGAATTCAGGGCCGGGACGACTGATGCCGCTGGCTGGAATCAGCGCGACTGAGTCGAAGGGCTCCGAGGTCTCCGTAAAACCTGACTTGTTGCGTCCCGGTGAACAAGCCCGTGAAGAGGCGAGGAATTGGTGATGTTCATGGAAGTTAACACGACAGCTGATGGAAGGTTCAGATGACGAGAAACTCGAGAGTCTTATGCGGTTGCTTGTCGAGGCTATAGAAGACTCGTTGTCCATTCTCGGTAAACCATAGGTAGAGGCGTTCAGTGAATTGGTGCCACACGAGGAGTAGAACTGCCAGGAGTCTCCGTGGATGGCGCAACTGTTGAGAAAGTGACAGCACGAGTTAAAGGGTTTTTTGAACCAAAATCCTCGAATTCTCGGAATAATATTCCAGCAGGCCAAGTCTTTGGGGAAAGCGCAGTGTCTTTCAACTTAGGATCCACCCCAACTTTGAAAGAAATTGATCTGAGCGTGGAAACATCAACATCCTTGCGAACCAGGGCATGAATTTCAGCTGATTCGCATTGGAGACATTCCACTACGAACTCTTCGATATCTTTGGCCGTAACACTATTTTGCAATCGAGCCAGATAGATCCAAAACTTTCTTTCGCGAGGAGTTTTTCTTCTAGTACCTGTGGGGCCCGTTCCGGAGCACCGGCACGTCGATCCGGATTTGCTTCGTCCGATCGACGTCTTTTCCGTTTCTCGCAGTACAGCGAAAGCGCACAACCGTTCTGGCGCAAAACACACGAGGGGACTGACTGTCGACCGGGCATGTGGCGAATGCGCATTAGCGGGAGGGAGAGGATTCGAGCGAGAAAGATATCAATCATGACAGGTCTAACAATGCTGGCAAATAGTGGTGCCAGTTGCATTGGTTGACTTTATTAAACATTTGCCATGATTCTTTCTCTTATATCTCACATCTTCCCTCTTCTCCGTAGAAAATTTTTTTTTTTCAAATGCTGCCCGTTAAAAAATGTAATCAGAAAGACTACATATATTAAAGCAAGACGATGTTACAACATATATCCAGGACGTAGGATAAAAGTTACATTACTGAGCTACAAAATATCTTAAAGGTTTTTTCAACTTTCTGTTTGTTTTACTAGTTGCATGTGCATACGTGCATGTTTTTTTTTACCTTGTGTGTCTTCCATTCGTTATGACATTCCTGTATCTCTCTCTTTCCTCCTTTTATTCAGTGTACCACCGACTACTTTCAGTTCAAATTTTGTGCACTTCTGGTGCTAAACTGAGCGCATTAACGAACACGATGATAGCAAAAAAGCGCACTGGTGGTAAACTTGTGCAAAACTGTCCATAAAAGAATACTCTCTACGAATTTGAAATTGAGCTAATTAAACAAACACATTTCGATATAATCAAAATTGTTCGGGAAATTTTCATCTTCAGTTTCACAAAAAAGATCCAGAAACCAAATGGCTATCGATTTTTCTTTCACTGATAGTTTAAAATAAGTATATGATTACTTCCCATTTACATTCGAGAATAAAGTTTACAATTCCAATTTCAGACACATATTGTTTTTTTATCCTTACAGCTTCAATGTTTTAATCAAGTCTCATATTCAATTCAGGATCTAGATTGCATTCTCTTATAGCAGATTTTGGTCTTTATAAATGAAAATTTCATTCAAGTTTCTTAATTGTATGACAGATTTCTAACACAAACTAAAGTCTTATCAATCTCGGAATTGATGCAATTTCAAATTGCATTGTCTTCGTCATCAGATGCAAACCGCAAACCCAGTTTTGAGATTCCCATTCCACTATGCACACTTAAACTCCATTCAACGACATATTTGTTCATTTTTTTCTTTTTTTTATTTTTATGTTGGTACTTACAAGTTCTTCATCAATTATATGAAATGTTCAAAATATTAATAAAATGTTTTATTTTCTAATAACTTTACGATATCCAGTTGCCTCACTACTCTCAAAATATTCATCAATTCATGCAATCAGCTCGATTATAAAGGCATTTAATTCAGAATTTCATCATCAACTTTCGATCATTCAAGTTCAAAATTGTCTAACCTTTTTTACACGATTTGGCTTCCCGGTTTCAGCAAATATCTTTGGAGCATCGCTTTGAAGTTCATCCATAAATACAAATACACAACTGTATGCAGCCTCAGGTGACCGAAATTTCTACGACCAAACGATTTTTCCAGAACAGAATTCATTTATATAGATCAATGGAATTGTTTCAACTATGCTTATCCGCCATCAGGTGCAAAAAAAATTGTGCATTTCTTTTTTTCCTTCTGATTCAGCGGTAATCGAACTAGTCGTTAAACTAAAATTAACTATTAAACAACTTCTCATTTGTCTTCTCTTATTTGCCAACTCTTCTGCTCTTCTTATAACATGAGAAAAGGTAATTGAAGGCCACATTTTTACCAGACTAGACCAGACCAAATTGCATGGCAGTTGCTTTAGTTCATAGTTTTTTTCCCAAATTGAGACTTCACACACTTTTTTTTTCAGCATGTTAGGCCTCAGAACCACATTTCACAATCTTCAGGTTGGCTCAAATTAAACCAACATGTTCCAGGTTGCATATTGCAGGTGGAATCTAATCAAAATAAATTCAAGTGAAAATCTATTTCAAAGGTAGACTTGAATTAAGAAAATAATTTTTTTTTCCACGAATGATTTAGAAGCTAACTCCACAGAAATGTACAAATTTTAATCTCCGATTTCAGACTTCATCAACGCGACACAGGTTTCAACATTTTGTAATTAACGATTTCAACGTCACTCCAATCACAATGCTCAGTTATTAAAATGCTGGGCATTTATTTCTACACTTTACCCTGATTTTTCCAATTCAATCGATTTCCAATCAAAAAGCTCAATGAAAAAAATAGTATAAAATCACGATAAATATCTTTTTCGTTCATCATTTGATATTTTTTTGGAGAACGACGATGATAAGTTTCAGCTTAACGGAATACCAAGAACCCTCCATAGTTTCTTTTTTTCATCAATAGTTATCAGTTGAACATAAACAAAGATCCTCGTGAAAGCTGAAATCCGATTTCTGCCGGAATGTTCTGGGTCAATAGTCATTTTCATAAACTTTCAAAATATCGTTTTCAACAACTACAACAACAACAAATTCAAACTCAAAATCAGTAATTGTCAAACTAGGACTCAATCTTTCGTCCGGCGTCCCCCGGAGTAAGTCTAAGTCGGTGTCGACCGACCGCGAGCGGTAGCTGTAGCTTCAAGATAGTAATTAGTTTCAAACATATTGCACTTTTCTCGATCCAACTTGTATCCCGGAATTTGCCTATTCAAATTTTATATTTTTCGAACAACAGAAACAAACATTCAGGAGTCAACTTTTTTGTTTCTTCCAAAAGCCGGTATCCGCCAAATTTTTTCGCAGTCGCTATTTGCTAAACTTTCAGGATTCATTTACCGGTATCCGCCGGATTTTTCCTACAATCCATAGCCGGTATCCGCCGAACTATGAGAATTTATATACCGGTATCCGCCGGTTTTCGATCCATAGTCGGTATCCGCCGACCTATGGAAATGTTTATACCGGTATCCGCCGGATTTTTTCTCCAATTCATAGCCGGTATCCGCCGAAATATGAAAATTTGTATACCGGTATCCGCCGGTTTTCGATCCATAGTCGGTATCCGCCGAACTATGGAAATTTATATCCCGGTATCCGCCGGTGGTCCAAGCCTAAGTCAGTATCCGCTGAACTTAGACAAATCTGAATTTATCAAAATTCACCCGGACCGTCTCGTCACATGCACAGTTTTTTCTTCTTTGCTTACCGCCATTTCGAAGATATTCGTCTTCGGCTTCCTACACTCACTTTCATTTTTGTTTTTACTTCAAGGATTAGGGAAATCAACACCGGGGTTTCCCTGTCCTGTCACGGTCGCCAAAATGTGGGGCCCGTTCCGGAGCACCGGCACGTCGATCCGGATTTGCTTCGTCCGATCGACGTCTTTTCCGTTTCTCGCAGTACAGCGAAAGCGCACAACCGTTCTGGCGCAAAACACACGAGGGGACTGACTGTCGACCGGGCATGTGGCGAATGCGCATTAGCGGGAGGGAGAGGATTCGAGCGAGAAAGATATCAATCATGACAGGTCTAACATAACGAGCCTCTATAAACAAAAGAGACGAAATGTCACGATTGGAATTTTCGATTTTCTGTCAGTGTCATTCCAATCGAGCAAAAGACTTGTCAAACTGGAAAATTTGGAATTGCGAAAGCGGCGGTAGCGAAAGTATTATCATTTATATGTATCTGTAAACAAAGGGTAATCAAAACACAGTTTTTGAATGCTCTATTTCGATTACAAGCTAGATTCTCGAAGACTAATTTCTTGGTTCTTAATTGGTATATTATGATTTTTCAAAATGATTAATATGTAGGATATTTTTTTATTTTGAGTTTTCATTGCCAGCATAAGATGTTGACGGATCACCGGAGTCGAAAGGGAAAGTTTACCAATGAAAGTTGCGGATTCCAGTACAGAATCCCCCGAAAGATGGCAGAATGCAAGCAATTTCTCCCGTTTTTTTTTTTGGTTCAGCCGGGAACCGGAAGAAAAATACATTTTTAAATCCGGGGCAGGTTTTGTTAGAACAATTTTTTGCCAAACACTCCATGATTGCACTTTTTTAAATTGATGCCAATAACAAAAAAACAGCTTAGTTAAAACAACAGAGACCAAAAACCACTTCCGAAAAAAAATAAACGTAACCAAAATTTAAGTCATGTGAAGTTTGAAGCAAAGCAGTGCTGCGCTCAAATGAAAGCAGGGTTGCTAAATGATTTATTCTTAAAAGGATCAGATTGCGTCTCTTTTGTTTTTATTACAGGCTCTTTAGTCTAACAATGCTGGCAAATAGTGGTGCCAGTTGCATTGGTTGACTTTATTAAACATTTGCCATGATTCTTTCTCTTATATCTCACAGTACCCACACAGGGGGCTACAGTTGGGTTTTAAACTCGGCGCCTCTTGTTCGAGGGAGTGGCTAGCCTAGGCCAGGCAGCAGGGACGCGAGGAGAAAGGTTGATGTTAGGGCGAACGTTTAGAATTTTATCAAGCTTCAAGTTGGTCGCAGCAATTTCAGACTTCATATCAGCAACTAACGAAGCCTGGCTCTTCCGCATGTCCGCAATAAGAGTTTCGTAGCTGTCCAAAGATCGACGAAAAGCAGCATTTTTTAGAAGTTTGCAACATTCGTCACAAACCCAGAGCAGATTTCTGTTGTCAGCCTTCGACTCGAGGTGCGACGAAAGCAACCCCGCACACTTTAAGTGAAACGCCAGGCTGCAAAGGCCCTGACAAAAAATGCTGTCGGAATCGCTCGTAGGTTTAGCGCATTTATCGCAGGCCATCTTGCTTGATGACATTTCAAAATTTATTAATTGTATAGTGCACAAAAAAAATCGAGTTGCACTAAACTGATTTGAACACAGTTCCTCGTCTGTTTGAAACAGTATCTGTGCCACGTTCAGAGCGGGGTCGGATCAAAACAAAACGAAAAACAACCGCAAATGATACGGATTTCGATCGGGGTAATCGCGGCTCGAGAACGACGTATCGGTTGGCAAATAACTTCGCACGGCAGCACCAGGAGAAGGACAACACGTGAAGCAAAAACGGACGGATAAAATCACTAATCACTAATCACTAATCGTACTTCCATAGCCAGAACTTATGTCTGAGTCCCACAGAATAATAAAGTGTTTTATTATTCCTCTTTTCTTTGTTCATGTTTTTAATTATTTTAACATCATAACATTAAAATGATCAAAAACATGAAGTGGTTGGGCCTACCATGGAGCAGAGAACGCAGAGACATCTGGAACACATGAACAGGAAGAAACGTGGACCACCAGTACCATACGTTTCAAATGGGCAGTATTGTTGGAAGCACGCTAAGAAAAATGCTCCTTGATGAAGAAACCATGTGAAATGTAAAGTAGCTTCGTCAATCGATTGGACTTTTCTAAGTGGCTGGAAATGACTTATTTTGTACACAGAAAACACAAAACTTAAGAAAAGGAGCATTTTGCAGAAATGATGTAATAAATTAAAGTATTGGAAATGGTTTAACTGGCAAAAACGGGACGGATAAAATTGCACAAAACACGACGAAAACACGGTAGAAAACGGAGCTTTGTAACTCATTGAATGAAAACAAATTGATGATGACATATAGGTTTCAGCATCGGGAAAGAGTGTTTTAAAATTTTTGATTCTCATAAAAAAAATTAAAAAATCGAGCCATAGATGATCAAATTTTTACATTTTTCGATGCCGTAAAAAACTTTACCTCGTATGATGGATTGGCTTAATGATATCACCTACAAACTATATATTGCTTTCATTATGCAATACCAACACTGTTCGTGTATAAATATTTTTCGGACAATCACCAAATTTAAAAAAAAATGTTTTTATAATTCAGTTAGCTGACTGGGGCAAAATGCAACAAAATACAAACCAGAACTAAATCTCATGAATCGCGTTCCCATATGCTGGAATAAGATTGTTTTGCTTTATGCGTTTGTTAACATTAAAATTTCATCCATCCTAAGATTTATTTTCATGATTAAAGATAATAGAACATTTTGTTGTATTTTTTTACCCCTAAATATATGCAGCAGATTAACACTTTTTTCTTCAAAACAATTTTGACAGAAAAAATGTAAAATTTTATTCGAAAAAAAACCAAAGACTACTGCAATTGGTGCTTTATGCGTTATGATATACCAAATGTATCAAAAACTTTAAATTTTCAAACGTTTTCATTTGATTTTTCATTAATTACAGAGTTTGTTGCAACTTACCCTTTTTCTAAGTAGGGTTGAAATCGCATGTTATTGTAAATAACTGGTAAAACCAATAATTTTTTTGACTACGTCAGTTGGTGCCCCATCAACCTTAAAACTTTTGATGTACAAGAGGTATGATTATCTGTAAGCATCAAGATTTGAGAAGCCATTGAAGTTGAAAAGTGTTGCATGTTGCCCCAGTTGACGGTACTCAAGAATCGACTTCAGTTGGGGACCTCGACCGGGATGGAAGATTTGGACCTACTGAAACGAATCCCTGAAAACCTGACGAATGTTTGTACATTGGTGAGTTCGTTTCATGTTATAAGAAGCAGCGTTTTAAGTGGAAAATGACTCAATCGTGCCAGCACCCTTGAGTTGGTTTTCAGTAATTTCGTTCAATTTTTCATGCATTCAAAGTTTAAATATATTTTAAAATTTCATAACCTAACCCTACATAATCAAAAGAAGCGTTTGGCAGGGAACTCCACTCTTCATCCATCCCTTGTTTCCGTATCTTTTGCGTTTTACATCACATGGTTGGCCTGGCCGTAGTAGTATCTGCAATGCATGTTCTATGTATCAGATGGTATGTTGAATAGAAAAATGAAGAAAGTAAGTTTTTCATTTTCCAGGATGCATACATGTTTAGGCCATGTTGGTGTCAGAAGAAGAAAAAGAAGAAGAAGAAGCGGTAAGCCATCCAAGTGACTTCATATAGTAGTTACAAACATGAATCTCTCATATGTAGATTTCAAATAATCAAAGTGATATCCAATTCGTGGTTTCAGTGATAATTGATAATTTATGAGTACCTTATGGTTTGAAATTAAAAAAAAAACGAACACACACATATAGGATCTCAGTGAAACTTCATGCTTCTTTGAAGAGATCTAAATTCTACTTAAGACTAAAGCGTACATATTTCAAGGGTATAATGGCTAGCATCTTACTAATGCTAACACCACCAGCCCACAGAAAGAGTACTATGTATGCCGTGACCGAGACTTGATCTCATAACCTCTGGCTTAGAAGACCGAAACGCTATCTTCTAGGCCACGGTCAGCGGCGAGTTTAAATTCACTACGTTCTGTTGATAAAGATGAAACCCGAAATAATTATTACCTGAACATTTGAACGTCAATCTCAAATCTCAAATCTTAATTTCAAATCTCAAATCTCAAATCTCAAGTCTCAAATCTCAAATCCCAAATCTCAAATCTCAAATCTCAAATACCAAATTTCAAATCTGAAATCTGAAATCTGAAATCTGAAATCTGAAATCTGAAATCTGAAATCTGAAATCTGAAATCTGAAATCTAAAATCTGAAATCAGAAATCTGAAATCTGAAATCTGAAATCTGAAATCTGAAATCTGAAACCTGAAATCTGAAATCTGAAATCTGAAATCTGAAATCTGAAATCTGAAATCTGAAATCTGAAATCTGAAATCTGAAATCTGAAACCTGAAATCTCAAATCTCAAATCTCAAATCTAAAATCTTAAATCTTAAATCTTAGATCTTAAATCTTAAATCTTAAATCTTAAATCTGAAATCTTAAATCCGATATCTATGTATAATCTGAAATCTGAAATCTGAAATCTGAAATCTGAAATCTGAAATCTGAAATCTGAAATCTGAAATCTGAAATCTGAAATCTGAATTCTGAAATCTGAAATCTGAAAACAGAAAACTGAAAACTGAAAACTGAAATCTGAAATCTGAAAACTAAAATCTGAAATCTGAAATCTGAAATTTGAAATATCAAATCTAAAATCTGAAATCCGAAATTTGAAATCTGAAATCTGAAGTCAGAAATCTGAAATCTGAAATCTGAAGTCTGAAATCTGAAATCTGAAATCAGAAATCTGAAAGTGTAAAACTGAGTTATAATTTCTTGACCACCAAAACACCTGATTACATAATTTGTATTGAAGTCATAACTGTGAAATTGCTGATTGAGTTAGAACTTTTCAAAAAGGCCTAACCCAAATGTTATTTCAGGTTTAGCAGTTTTCAGGTTGCTCTACTGCAGTAAAGTTTTTATTATGTCCCTTAAGGTTCACAACTGAAACGTGGTTGTGGTGAGAAAAATTAATTGTCATATTAATTTTCGAACGATCAATATTGGAAAAGGACTTGGGCACCAATTCTCTCATTGGAATGTTTTTTTTATTATATTAAAAATTAATAGAATTTATAAAAAAAAAACCGTTTCATAATGCATAGAACTGTCGCTGAACAGCAACAGCACAGCCTGCAAGCGACGTCAAATAATGGAAGCTTCACCAACGGATCTTCTCCTCGAAAAACGGAAACGAAAAACTACTCCATACTCTTTATTCCCCAGGTGGAAAACTCATTGGCAGGGCCAGAGTCAGAAGTTTGCCAATGATGATGGTGTGGGTAATGGAGGAGCCTGCCAAATAAATAAACACAGAATTTGTATAGTGGATGCAAAATTTATCTGTCGAGTGAATTTTTCGTACCTATCTATCTGCTTTTTCTACTCGGATGGCGGCACCCGTTAAGACTTGGCCCTTGGCCGGAAAATGGGGCCAAAGTCAGGGGTCATGGGGTTTAAGTTTTATGACAGGCGCATGGTGATGGAAAACCATAGCGCCTGTTTTGACATAATTTCATGCTATTGGAGCACGGAAAGCCATTATGGATTTTGGGTGGAAAATTTCGGCTGGAGGCTGGTAATGGCCTGTAGGTTCGCACCGGGTTGTGCGGCAGAGGCACTTTTGCGACAGGCCATGGCATTTTACACGGAATGTGAGTTATTGGCCATGACATGGTGATGGTTATGATACTTTTGTTCTGACACGGTCTTATAAATAGAATGCTCTTCTGGCAGCCGGAGCAAGGAAACGTGGAGTTTTTAGTTCCCAAAAGCCACCCAAAGCATTCGAATTGCAGATACGAAACATGCCTGCGAGAAAATCGCTCATAATAACAGCATATCAATCGGGTGCTGATGCAAGTTGTACGTAAACCCGACACAGACTTTGTGATTTCATCTTCTTCAGAACTTATAAAGAAAATATTTGATCTCATTAACAAGCATTATTGCAAAATGCTTCATGCCTAAAAATGTTTACTGCCTAATTCAAGGGGTAATTTTAGCTGGAAAAATTAGTTAAATATATTAATTGTATGAATTTTTTTCGTGTAATTTTTGAATGTACGAATATGATGTAAGTAAGGTAACACCGTATTATCGTTCTGATTGTGCTTGTAACATAGCTCAGTTGGCCACAAAGATGATAAAACAACTTTAATCGAGACAAAAAAATCTTATTTCCGGGAATACCATATGCAACATTGATGCCTTTCGATTCAAAGTCAACTCAAATTCAGTTGTACCTAACAAATCAAAGCTTCTGAAACTAATAGATGATATAAACAACATCTAAGAAATATGACTTTTAAGAGTAAGTTCACTCGTGTTGGAAAAAGTGGTAGAAATTTTGACACTTCCAGCTCATTTTTAAAACTTTACCATGCAAAAACATTATCTAGATCAGCGGCCTGTAGTATGGATGATAAAATAAGATAAATTATAAAATTCAGAAAAGTTAAATTCACGAAGAAAAAAAACTCAATGGTAAATTATACAATCATTAATTTTTTTGGGTGTATAATCGGTTCTATATCGTTTACACCGAGCGTCAAAAAGTAAAATCCAAGAGCATAAAAAGGTATAAAAGCAGACGTAGTTTCGCCTACGAGTCATTCGTTTACAGACAGTGTTGGGAATAACATCTCTTTCCCTTGAAGCGGCCTAAAGAGTCGCTTCTGGAGATAAGTAGAACACTCGGTCAACTCATCACATTTTGTGAAGAGTTTAGTGTGATGAGTTGCCGAGAGTATTGGAGAGAATCTTTGACTTAGAATACGACAATGGCGCAGCAGCTCCCAAGAACAATTACTTAAGGAAATATAGTACGCAAAAAGATAAGGTGCGAAATTCAAAAAGAAAGAATGAAAATTTGGATAAGATGTACGCAAAAAAAAGTAAAGGTGCGTTCAATATTACGCAAAAAAAAAATTAAGGTGCGTTCAAATGAACACGCAAAAAAAAGAAAGGTGCGTTTTGGGTTAGACCGTTGATGTCTAGCTACATGCAAGATATGCAAAAAAAAAGAACAGAAACCGAATACGAAATATATAAGGGGCCATTCAAATATTACGTAACGCGTTTAGGGGGGGGGGGGAGGGGGTGTAAGAGTTTGTTACGCTTCATGGATTTAGGATAGAAAATCTGAGGCGAATGTGTTACGAAGGGGGGTGGGGGGGTTGAAAATGACCGAAAATTGCGTTACGTAATATGTGAACGGCCCCTAAGAGATATTAAAGGAGGTTCATATGTTGCTGTCAACTTGATGGGCCACGGCAAAGCGTTACCTCCAGGTCAAGCAAATTTGCAACGCGCGTCGGCGGTTGGAATGCAAACGGACGGGCGGAACGGCAACGACGAACGTCGGATCGACCGACTGTGTGGGTGTGCGTGATTATTTAGCCGTGGGCAATCTATGTAAATGCTGCGTGTATCTCAGCAACCAAGTGCGGTGGTCCGTGAGGGCAGAGCATAAAATTTTCAAGGCTCTCTTTTGATGTGATTACTTATTTTCTTTCACAATCACGTTTTCTAATTGATTTGACTACCAGTCAACACCCGCGTGAAGATAAAAGCTTGATTCTAGTCACGAGTTTACCGTCATGCGACTAATGATGATCAACAAAGCCAGTCTGTCAAATT
The DNA here is from genome assembly GCF_029784155.1 of Uranotaenia lowii. Lineage (NCBI taxonomy): Eukaryota > Metazoa > Arthropoda > Insecta > Diptera > Culicidae > Uranotaenia > Uranotaenia lowii. The sequence goes on from NC_073692.1 coordinate 263,307,040, forward strand.
GAGTTGAGCGACTGAACGCTGTATCGTATTTAAGCAAATGTTGTTGTGACGATTTTTCTCTAGTTTTTCGAAAACTTTCGTGGTAATGAATCAAGTTCTAATTTTTTGTGGATCGTGTGACGAGAATTCAATTTCTAAGAATTTAGAATCAAAATTTGGATTTGAAATCCAATTTTAAAACTGCTAAACTTTAAATCTAAAATGAATCCATGGTCCGTGGAGGAATATAATTCAGGAATAGATAATCAGCTATTCCAAAACTTTTATTACGATGGAAAGCATTGGTTTGGTATATAGACAAGTCTTGGTATTTGTAATGGAAAATTCATTTTACATCGCAACATGACTAGACATTTAATTTAAATTTCGAATTTTTAATAAATGATACCTGGTTTAAAATTTACATCCAATATAAATAAAATTTATCCTTTAATTAAAATTGTATTTTTTAATAAACTTCCTTACTGATCCTGGTCGGCAGATTCCATAAACGACCAAGCGCGACTGTGAGAGTGGCTCTAAATTTGGCCCGCGGTCTTTGTGATTTGAAATTCTGATCTTGTTCTTCAGATTGAATTCCGAGCCTCTCTGGACAAATCCTATCAGTTTGAGAGAAACTCTCTTTGGTTATATATCTGGTTCCATTCAGGTCGTATTTATATGTCCCAAATTCGATTGAATAATATATCCAATAATGCATCACGATCGTTGATGTTATTGCTATCCTGAAGCATGTTGAATCGGTTATTAAAATGCTAATTCACATATTCGATTGTCTCACTTACCTTTCAATTTACCTTTCAGCTGATTTTCAATGTTTATTTGCATTTAGTTTGACAAAAATGTATGAAATTTGTCATACTATTCAAACTGTTTTTGACTTCGAATCTGACTAATCAATCTAAGCAAAAAGGAGGTACTCACAGTTGCTATTAAAATGATTTGTAGTTTTTTTTTTTTTTTTTTTTTTTGGAGGAGTTGTTTGGAAGGCCCTTCAAATGAGGATGACTGGAAAAAAAATTTATAATCGTGGTTTCCTGACGGGAGATCGTGATGATTATACGCTCTACGTTAGGGTTTTGCCAAGTTGCTTTCCAAGGAAACACAACCAAGCCATGCGTAACGCATCGAGGTTCTGTGTAGTATTGTATTGGCCGATCTGTAACTAAGCAATGGCATTAAATACGATGTGCGCGCAACTGAAAGCGCGGACCTTTACGTGCATGAAATATGTCTAAAAAGTTGGAATTTTTTTAAACATTCAAGAAAATAACATTCCTTAAAGTAAATCTTCAGGAGTAGAAGAGGAAGTGAATGTAGTATGGATGATAAAATAAGATAAATTATAAAATTCAGAAAAGTTAAATTCACGAAGAAAAAAAACTCAATGGTAAATTATACAATCATTAATTTTTTTGGGTGTATAATCGGTTCTATATCGTTTACACCGAGCGTCAAAAAGTAAAATCCAAGAGCATAAAAAGGTATAAAAGCAGACGTAGTTTCGCCAACGAGTCATTCGTTTACAGACAGTGTTGGGAATAACATCTCTTTCCCTTGAAGCGGCCCAAAGAGTCGCTTCTGGAGATAAGTAGAACACTCGGTCAACTCATCACATTTTGTGAAGAGTTTAGTGTGATGAGTTGCCGAGAGTATTGGAGAGAATCTTTGACTTAGAATACGACACGGCCTTCAAGTTTTTATACAATCAATTTTACATCACAATCACAATCAAGTTTTTTTTACATCACATATGGCTGAAATATTTAGCAACAGTGCTGTAAAAAAATACAACGCCCAAAGATCTTGAAAACATTTTTACATAGTAAATTTAATTTTTTTTTTTGGAAAATCGTACAAGATTGGCAATGTTAATTGATTCTTCTTAAGTGAAATGTGAAAAAGACTAATTTCTTCATAATTTTTAAAGAAATTTATGCTGTTTCTATCGCAGAAAACCTTCAGAAAATTTCCGGGTAAAATCACAAAAAGTCAGATTTTTATTTCGCGAAAACGCAGTTTTTCTTTTGGTAAGGGTGAGGGTACCAACCATATATTTGCACCGTTCCTCCGGTTGACGATTTTGTTTGATTTTGTTGGTCCTGCCAGTGTCATAAACGAAAACGCTATTAGTTAGAACATTTACACAGGTGTTACAGTGGGAAATCGTTGGTACCGTAAACTAGGGGAACATTGATCACTTGTTTAATCCATTTTTGAATATTTTGGAAGATGTTGCTTTTTTGTAACATTAAAAAGTTTTAAAATACCTACTGAGGTAAGGAGTTTAAAGCATGATCATTGATAGCAGAATATTCAAACGAAATTAGTGGCTATAACTAAATGTTTGTTACAAAACCAGATTTCATGTTTCGGGGTAACTTTTGATCACTATGGTTTTAACGTATCTCAACATCTTCAAAATTATTGTTTTGATGCCAATTAACGCAGAAGGCTTAAAACATCGATAACAGTCATTTTTTGTTTGGACTCAATTGAATCGTTTTCTTCCAAAAACAAATTTACTCAAAAGATGGACAATTTTGCTGCATACATTTAGGGGTAAAAATCATAAACATTTTTCAGTATTTTTTGGCCTCAAAAACAAATAAATTTTTACTTTCATGCAATCCTCTAGTTCCTCCCGCTGTTCTTCTGCTCTTTTTTATCGAAACTTAACCATTTGATAGGGTTTTCAGCCATTAGTTCTATAGGGGAGATTGAGGATACTTGATCCCTGGGGAAACTTGATTCCTTCACTATATCTCAAAACAGGAATATCTTAAAAAATAGCAAATATTTTAGAAAAATGTGCCAAATAGAACAAAACCACAATGCTGTTATCTTAACAAATTTTAAAATTTTATTTTTCGAGTTATTGAACTTTGTTTGAAAATTTTTACAACACGTGATTTGAAGATCTTTTTTATCAGTTTTAAATGTTTCTCACATGAAAAAAAAAATTTTTTTTGTTTCAATTATAGTCGTTTTACCATCTTTATGGCATTCTCGACTTTTTCAACGTTGCAGTTGGCGGATTGTTATTGAAAAACTTATCCGGTAGAACTGTGTTCGATGCCACGAAAAAAATATACCGTCAAACGGGGCATATGCAAAAGCAGGGTTAGATGCAACATTTGTATACCACGAGACTCATTTAATTTTTATTTCAATATACTGTAATAAAGTTATCAATGGATGATAACAAATTGATGATGACATAGTTTTTAACATCGTGGAAGAGTTTTTTAAAGTTTTCAATTCTCATAAAAAATTAAGAAAATCGAGGAATAAGTGTACAAATTTTTACATTTTTCGATGCCGTAAAAACATTACCTAGTATGGCGGATAAGCTTAATGATATCATCTACAAACTTCATATTGCTTTCATTATCCTATACCAACACTGTTGGTGTATAAATATTTTTCGGACAATCTCCATTCTTTTTAAAATAAATATTTTTATAATTCAGTTAGCTGCCTGGGGCAAAATGCAGTTGAATTCAAATCAGAACTAAAGCTCATAAATCGCGTTTCCATATGCTAGAATATGATTATTTTGTATTATGCGTTTGTTAACATTAAAATTTCATCCATCCTAAGATTTATTTACATGATTTAAGATAATATTAAATTTTGTAGAATTTTTTACCCCGAAATGTATGCAGAAGATGAACACTTTTTTCTTAAAAACATTTTTGACAGAAAAATGTGTAATTTTTAATCGAACACAACCAAAAATTACTGCAATTGGTGCATTATGCGTTATGACATCACAAATGTATCAAAAACTATAAACTTTCAAACGTTTTCATTTGATTTTTCATTCATTTCAGAGTTTGTTGCAACTTTCCCCTTTTTCTTAGTAGGGTGAAAATCGCATGTTTTTGAACATTTTAAAATAACTGGTAAAACCAATAATTTTTATGATTGCGTCAATTTCGTGTCCAATCAACCTTAAAACTTTTTATGTACAAAAGGTATGATTATCTATAAGCATTAAGATTTAAGAAGCCATTGAAGTTGAAAAGTGTTGCATGTTGCCCCATTTGACGGTAATAAAAATATTTATTCCAATATGTCAATCATTAGAGTGTAATATGAAATGCCATATTTTCAAGCAAAAGTAAACTTTCAACTTATTTCAAGAAGAAGTTGTTCAAAATGTATGTTATGGGTATAATTGATCCCTGGAGTCCAAGAAGATATGTTTTTCTTCTGAATGGATCGTGAATATCGTGATCATTGGTTATCATGAAATTTTCATTATCTGTCCAATAACTTATGTTCATCTGTTGAAAGGACTCAAAATACTGTATTTATAAAAAAAACCTAGAAAACTGCGCCTTAAACTATGCAATGACTCTAGGGTAGTAGGAATAAGGGTTTAGGAATCCTCTTTGTCTGATACTTCAAACTGTGAAATAAGAACTAATATGGTAAACTAATATGGAGTTGCGAAATTTTCCCAAATAGTTATGATGGAAATAAGAAAAGGGGATCAAGTATCCCCATTCTCGCCTACAGGCTTTCTCATAAAAAATGGCTGTTTTTTTTAATATCTAAAAATTATCATAGAATGATCAACCCATTTGCTTCTGAATGGTATAATTTTATCAGAAGAAGTGTTTAAAACTTTAAACTACATTTTAAAACTTTAAACTACATTTTAAGTAATATAAAGAAATTTCCTACTACAAACCAAATTTAGCCTATTTGAAACTCGATTTATTGGTTTCAAACGTAGAAAACAGTCTTCAGATATTTTAATTTCAGACTTAGTTAATGATGATTATCTGCAAAAATTTCAGTAATCAGAAAAAAATTGATTTAGACAATCATAATATTTTCAGTTATTTTCCTATGATCTTCAAATCTCAAATTGGCACCATATTATGAAATTTGATTTTTCTATGATTTTTAAAGTTTGGTTTTTGACGTATTTGCTTTTTTTTAATTGCACTATTTTGAAGTTTTCTATAGCTACAACGATACATCGAATGTTTCTAGTTTAAGGACAAGTTGTTTGAAACATAATACTTAACAAATCTCTTTCATTGAATAGAGTAAAATGTGCGTTAACTAGGTGTTGAAAAATTGTGGAAAAAAGTGTATTATTATCATCAACGTGATTTCTAGTCCATTTCCGATCATAATTTTTTTTTGTCATGTTTGATGCTTTCAGAGTTTTCTTGTTTTATCTATAATTTTTTAGTCATTTTTTGCTATTTTGTCATATTTCATCATTTTTCAGCTATTTTTCGTCATTTTCAGTCTTTGGTTTATGTTTGTTTTTTAATTTTATGAAATTTTCAGCTTTTTATCATTTTTGAGCACTTAATATTTTTATTAAATTTTCTTTTTGTTTTCGTATTTTAACACCATTTGAAAACGTAAAACATTTTTTTGGTGTCTGTCTAAATTATATTGGCGAAAATATAAGGAAGTGTTGTTTCTGAAATCCGTTCGATTTTGGCACATGTCGTTTAAAATCGGATGTCTGTATAAATGAAACAAGTAACCAGCTTTTTGCATAAAAAAACAAAATTTGTTTTCAATTATGCGCATTATTTTATCATTAACAATGGGCTTCGAGCAGAGTGAGCTGAACGCCAATATGTCTTCAATTTTCGGCGCATCTGCGAATCTACGCATCACGTGAAGAGTGATCAAAAACTTAGATTCTGAACAGAACAACATACCTTATCAATCATATTTCTTTTCTAGTGTTTCTGATGGAAATTGTTTGAGTTTTCAATACAGTTGATATTTTCAATGACTTTCGTTTCGGTGTGACAAAACCAGAAAATTTAAAAAATCAAAAATAAACTTTCAACACCCGAGGTTAGTTTCATAAACTGTTTTTCATGACTCGATGTATGGATTTTACTCCCATAATGAACAAAAAAAACATTTGCATTGCAACTTATCTATGAGAAATCAATTCCTAATATTAAAAAAAACTTAAATTAAAAAATAGGAAGGAGTATCTGATGAGAGTTATGATGTTATGAGAGTTATGATTATTAGAGTTTTGTTGAAGATTATTTTAATTAATTGTTCGAGTTATTTACGTAATTTTCGTTTCTGATTAAAATTTGAGAAATTGGCTTGTAATAGCAAAGTTGTTTGAAATCAAGAAGTCGTCTCTTAAATTCGAGATATTTTTTAACATGGAAAACTTCCAGTTATCAATTATCTTATAATTCTAGAAAAAAAATATTAAAAATTGGATTAATACTTTAGGTACGTGACTTAATAAAAATGAATGGCATTCCAAAAAAAAATTCGGTATTTTCAGATATGTTTACTACATCGGCGATATCTGCTCTGTTTGAAGATTAAATGTTACGAAAATTTATGACTTAATGAAAAATTATAAATTGACAAAAATCTTGTAGTTTTTTGGTTTTAATGTAAGCGGGATTTTGAAATTTATGAATGATTTACTGTCGTTCGTCACATCACTAGATTTTTGCCTCAGAGGTTTGATTCTGATGTGAATGAAGACCGTCAACTGCGGTATGCGACACTTTTCAACTTCAATGACTTCTAATAAGATTATATTCACAGATTATCATTCAGCAAGGTAGATGGGACTTTAAATCGACAAAGTTAAAAAATATGGGTTTCTTCAGTAATTGTTGATTTTCTAATAACATGTGATTTTCGCCCTACTCAGAAAAAGGGGTATTTTGCAACGAATTTAGTTTTCAATGAAAAATCTAACCTAAATGTAGGAAAATTTATAGTTTTTAATTAATGTGCGATGCTTAAAAACGCCGTTTTCCGAAATTTTTGGTTTGGTTCAAACTAATGTATTTTCCTGTCAATAAAGCTGTTACATTGTGCTGCATACATTTATGGGGTAAAAAGATTACTTTAAAGTTTCTATTTGCTCAAATTCATGAAAATAAATGTTTGGATGGATTAAATTTTAATGTTAATAAATCATATTCCAGCACATGAAAACGAGATTTACAAAGTGTCAATTTGATTTGCATTTTGTTACATCTTACACCGAATATAAAAAAAATCAAAATCTTACTTTGTGGTTGGCATGTGTTTTCTGAATGTTGTATCGACTCATCCCTTTCTAAGATATTCAAGAAGTGCTAAAAAATAGCAATTAAATGAACATTATCATTTCTACTAAAGTAGGCACTTAAGCACAAATGCTTGCCTGTCATTAAATACTAATAAATTTTTATTCTAGTTGGTTAATTTACTCAAGCAAGGTAAGCAAACTTTTATTACCGATTTTTCTTCAAAATAAAGATAATTTGATGAAAACCATCGCTCAATCTCCTTTACAAATAATTTAGATTGTTCCACATAATAGAAAAAGATCAAAAGAACCAGTGAATTACATGCAGATAAATTTGATTATTTTGCGCTCCATAAATTTAACTTCACGGATGGTTCTAGCTTGAACTCTCTGCTGCTTCAACGAACCACGTGAGTGAGGCCGACGGGTCTCGTTCGTTGTCGATTGCCAGCATAGGAAGGGATAGATCGATGCAGCAACTGCTTTCAAACTCTGCGTTAATTTACGTTGAGTGGAAAAGTAATGCCATACCACCACGGCTAAGCGTCATACGCCATTTCGACGCATCAGATTTTTCATTCACCTAAACAAACCCTCCTCCAGAACAGCAACCAACAATTTTAGAAAACATGGAAGCCAATATTTTTGGCTTTCGTCTCGTCTGGTTAATAATTGCTGCCATGTTGCTTTGAACTCCGTCGGTTTGGGGTCGAATTATGCCACCCAAGGGCACGCATTCGAGGGCAGACAAAAAACACTCCCCCAGCCAGAACAAATGGGAGTGAATGGTTGCCTTGCAATTAGGTCCAAGTTTGTTAATGGCAACTTAATTTAATGGATGTGTGGCTAATAAAATTCTGCTAACCCTGACAGGAAGACTTTAATTTAAAATACAAATATTTTTTACATACGTACCTACCTATAAATTCTATTACAAAACAGAAAGTTAAAGATGATCAAGCAATTCTGATAAATCTCACAATCCGTTTCATTCAACCTACATTCATCTGAAAGGTTCCGATAGAAAACAATGAACGTAAATTAAATAGGGGCATTGTTTCAGTAAGTTGTTTTCGATTTCAATGGACTTGCAGTAGATATTTGAGAGGCCTGATGTTAACGTTTAATAAGGTTCCGTCAATCGCCAAATTGACCCATTGGCATTTCTGCGAACTCTGCTGCAATAATATAATCGATTTTGTGGTAACGAAAGGGAAAATCGTTGATCAATGTAAGAGCAAACTGTTCTAATAATCTCTTTTTATTATTACGACATTTTTTCAGTTGATTATCCAATCGATTGAATTAATATGTTTAAAAAACGTGACATAGTTTCTAGTCCTACTCTATCCTTCAAATCCTATTTATTTGAAAATAACTTGGAATCAATAGTCGATAACCAAGATTCTAACACTGAAAAGACTGTGTTATTGAACACATGAGCCGGTTTATATTTACGCGCAATTTTTTCAATAGTTTACATTAGGGTTACCGTATGCTGCAACACCAAAAAGAGTACATTGAAATCATTTATCCAAAAAGTCAGGAGAAACGTTAAACAATAGAACCCCGCATATCCCAACTCCAGTTTTCAGAGCTCCCGCGTTATCCCATCCATCAGGTTAACACAAGATCCATGTATGTATCGAGTTTGCGCCCGGATGGTATGCAGAAGGATATACAGTAGAAACCTGCTTAACCGATAAGTAAAACCTTGGACCAAACGAAACAGAAGAAAACTGTACAAGACGCACCGGCGGGGTAAGATGGCCCATGTCATTATTTCTAAAAAAAAAACGCTAACCTACGGCTTAGAATGATGTTTTCCTTCATTTTTATTGCGGCAAAGCGGTTCAGGTGAAAATTTCATTGAAACGACTTTAGATCTAAGAAACAGAAAGATTAATCGAATTTGCGTAAAAATTGTACTTTTTCATGATTCATATATAGGGTTTTATGATAATTTAGCCTGCACCGTAGAGTGCCCCAAATGACCCGACTTTTGAGAAAATAATAAATAAATCTGATATTTTACATTCTAACGCAACCAAAACAATCTAAAGCGGTCATGATTTGACGAAATGGCATGCATTTCAAATTTCCCATACAAATTTGGGGCACTATACTCGACTTAGACTGCCTCATATTTGTATGGGAAATTTCAAGCTTGTGAAATATTATCCGCTGCAGGCTTAAATTGATCCTAGGCCTAGTACAAGGTCTCATGCCAAATTTGGGCCAGATCGGATCACGGGAAGGAGTCGCTCAACGAACTCAAACACGTATGGGATTTTGAGACATTTTGTTCCGGAGGAACATGAAAATACAGTTTTTCATGAATAACTTTGGCACCCTTCGGCCGATTTCTTTAAGAAATGGTTTTTCTTAAAGCCTGAACTTTTTTTTATTTTACATAGTATTCCGTCTTACGACATAACTTGACGAACATAATTCCTAAAATTCACTCGGTCCATGGCAATCGTTCTCCAATTTCTCGGGCACCCCACGTTCGCCAGATCACGCTCCACTTGGTCTAACCACCTCGCTCGTTGCGCCCCCGCTCGTCTTGTTCCTACCGGATTCGTGGCGAACACCTGTTTTGCAGGACAGTCATCCGGCACTCTCGCAACATGTCCCGCCCAGCGTATCCGGCCAGCCTTCACCACCTTCTGGATACTGGGTTCGCCGTAGAGTCGCGCGAGCTCGTGGTTCATCCTTCGCCTCCACACTCCGTTCTCCTGTACGCCGCCAAAGATGGTTCTTAACACTCGTCGCTCGAATACTCCGAGTGTACGCAGGTCCTCCTCGAGCAATATCTATGTCTCGTGCCCGTAGAGAACAACCGGTCTAATGAGCGTCATATACAGGTTACACTTCGTGCGAGGGCTAAGTCTTCTCGACCGCAGTTGCTTGTGGAGTCCATAGTAGGCACGACTTCCGCTGATAATTCGCCTCCGGATCTCACGGCTGGTGTCATTGTCTGCGGTCACCAGTGATCCGAGATAGACAAAGTCTTCGACTATCTCCAGCTCGTCGCCGTCGATCGTGACCTTGTTATTACTGGACAAGCGGGTTCGGTCGGTCTCGCCAGCATGTACTTCGTCTTGGACGTATTAATCATCAACCCAATCCCAACCCAAAGCCTGAACTATGACAAATATTTTATCCGAAGGCAGCATTTCAATTCGACTTATGATATAAAAAGTTATAAGACTTCAAAAATGCGGTAATGTTAATGCTGCTTCAGAATGTTTGAAGCAGTGCCTCTCATTAATAGTGATGAATATCACCCTGAAAACATTTACCCCATTTTTTAAGTCTAATAAGTTTTTTATCATAAGTCGAATTGAAATGCTGCCTTCGGATGAAAAATTTGTCATAACTTAGGCTTCAAGAACTGTTTCCAAAAGAAATCGGTCGATGGGGATGGGGATGGGGATTTTCATGTTGCTCCCGAACAAAATGTCTCAAAATCCCATACAAACTTTAAGCTCGTTGAGCGACTCCTTCCCCTGGTACGATCTGGCTCAAATTTGGCATGGAACATTGTACTAGGCCTAGAAACAATTTAAGCCTGTTGCGGATAACATTTCACAAGCTTGAAATTTCCAATACAAATTTGAGGCAGTCTAAGTGCGAGTATAGTGCCCCAAATTTGTATGGGAAATTTGAAATGCATGCCATTTCGTGAAATCATGACAAATTTAGATTGTTTATGTTGCGTTAGATTGTAAAATATCAGATTTATTTAATATTTTCTCAAAAGTTAACTAAAAACAATCTTATCAAAATTGTGGCAGAATGCTCGCCAGACCACATGTTTTACGCACAGATTTTGTATGCTGATTACTTTGGAGAAAACCCGATTATAGAAACGAAATTTCATTCCTTCTATTTGCCGACTCCCAAATTACGATAAGAATGCATAATTATAACAAGTTTCGTCCTTATTCAAGTTTAAAAGGTGCACCAATATTCTATTCGAAAAAATCGTCTGCCGCCATATTTGTCGCAATTTCTGCCAAGAAATTGAATTTCAATGCCAATTTTAACACGTTCGTCGCCACGCTCATTTTGGTAGTTTTGCTAGCCGGGCCCAAAGAAATTTTCAGAGAGAGAAAGCAAAGAGGGAGAACTCGCATATTTGAAACGTGTGGCGAAGCTGAGCGGTAAACTCAAGTAAGAGAGCGTCACCTGCTTTTTGATGTGACGGGGCCCCCCAGGAAATACACCCGTCTGCCGAATATGGGTGACGTGGCGACGAACGTGTTAAGGCGTTTTACCTATAAGTATATCAAAAAGTGTATTTCAAAAAGCAAATTTCCGATAAGTTAAGCAATAACAAATGATCATCAATCTAGCTGTACGAAATAATTAGCGCCCAGGGATGAAGAAAGTGACACTTGATGTCTTGAGCAACATTGTTCAGTGGAACTAGTACAGATTTGAATGATTGAAAATATACTGTAAAAAGATAATTGGCCGAAAGAAGAAGAAGAGAATTGTTTCTTCCTCTTTGCCAGGCTAGCTCAGGTCGTTCTAAGCAAAAGCAATAAATTTAAACATGTCATTACATTTCTCAAACAAATTATTGATGGTCAAGCCACCCTTTTTATTTTGCCCTCAGGCTCATACATCTGATTATTTATGGTGTGTGAAAGCAATGGGTAAACAGCTGACTTACGTGCATTTCACTGGATGTTCCGGACTCGATTCGTCCCAAGAATGACGATCAATTGGTCGGTCATCGTTGACCCAGAAATCGCAGAAACCGCTCGGGTGGCGAACGCAGCAACAATTAGCATTTGGATGTCCTGACAGCATACTTGCGGTTGCGGCAGATTGCCTTCTTCGGTCGACGACGATTCTCTGGCCTGCGTCAAGGCCGAATCGTTCTCCACCGGCAGCCGTCGGCTTCGATTCCGTGCAGCTTCTACCCGGATTGTTCCGGAAAATCACGAACCGTTCCTCTGATACTCTCGACCACTGTCGAGCACTTTTCTGGTGAAATTCTCCTCCGTGCAATCCGGATTCTTCCGGAATCCGTTTCCGGTTCCCTCGAACTCCTCGACCACTGTCGAATCTCCGTCTGGTACCTTGTAGCGATGAATTCCGGCTTCTCCGGAAGTCCTGCGATTCCTTGATGACCATCGACCACTGTCGAACTGCTTTCTGATGCTCTTCGGTTCCCGCTTGTTTCCGCACGCGTACTGTTGTCCGCTCGCACACCGTTGACCAACTCCTGGGAGAAAAAGAGGAAGAAAAGAAGGGGAAAAAGAGAGCCCTGCGGCATCGACGCCGTCAGCGATTGAGCACAACATATTTCGCTTTCTCTTACCCTTTTGTTAAGGGGCTCTCGGGGACTTTTTCCCTTCTATTTGCCGTTTCAGTGGCCAGATTTAGTTTGTACTTTTTCTTTCTCTTCTCCGGGTGATTGGTTGGTTTATTCCCGGGCTTTCGTCTCCAACTAATAAACGTGGAATTGGAGGAGTTTTTTAATAAAATTTGCTCGAGTGCAAATTGGTGCTTTTAACTCACCTCTGCGGATTCCCAAAGTGGCCAAACTCTTCGTGACCGTTTTCCCAACGGCTTGGGAAACCTTTGCAGGCTGTACGACTTGGCACACAGCCGTTCTCGGCTTTATTTCTCCGCTCCTGAGACGAGAATTAGAGGCAGAGGAGGAATCGTTAGAACGAGGTTCTGTGGCCAATTTGCCAATTGCAATCAAAGCTCAATTTCACTTTTTTGTTCGCTTACCGTTGCTTTATCTGATGAATCTTCCCTCTTGGTCGATTGTTCACGGCGCCTCTGTGCCTTCCGGGAAGATTTGCAACCACGTTTCTCCCGTTCTGTGGCTTTGTCGTCGACTATAGGGGTAAGATTGCGGAATTATCAAGTGCTCGCAACTTGATTTGCGTTTAAACTCACCAGTCGTAAGATCCCGCAGGTAGCAGTCTGCTTTTTTAATTTTTCACGGGCTTTAGATGGCCAAATCGCGACGACAAAACACACCGCACTTATCGCGAACTTTTTTCTTTGTCGAATGACAGTCAACGGAAGCGGCAAAACTGAGCATGTGTTGGTTTTATCTTGATGCATTTTCCTCATAGCGCAGCTTTCTTGCGGATGACAACAGTGCGGTTTCATTTTTCTTCAGGTCGGTTCACATTTTTCGTCTACACGGAGCGAAATCCTTCGAAGTTTTCATCATTCGATGAAAATTGTTTTGTTTGATGACATGTTATTTATCCGAATTGGTTTATTGAAGACAAAATAAACCAAGTATAATCTTATATGTTACAATACTTTCTATATAAAAAATACCTATTTTACTTATAGAAAAAACGTTGAAAACATTTAATTTATTAATAAAGTGTTGCAATTTTCTTTTATATATTTTGTTTTATTAAAGGCATTTAAATTCGTTTTTCAAATAATTTAAACTCCAAAAAAATTAATGGAAATTTTTTCTCTTATATTGAAAGCAATGTCATCTAAACGCTGTGTTAATTTCATAGCCTCAAGGGGACCAGACAGCTTTACGTTACTAATTACGATTGGTACCCACCAAAAATAATATGGATAATTTTTGTACCCACTGTCTCCATCGGTTCACAAAATTTTAGTACACGGATCTGCAGTTCTTGAGAAATATCCTCTTCCCATAGGAATGATAACAGAAGAGACCCAAGAGAGCAGAAACAAATAAGTTAGAAATTATCGTGAACATCATGCAAGAAAATTTAATCGTCTAGCAAACATACAATATGTATTCTAAAGATTAATGCTTACTTCAGACAATTTTTAACTAGTTTTAGGCTTTTCAAACAAATAGAAGACGTTGATAACTAAATGTATGGAATTTCTTATCAAACCTTAACAGATAAACTAAGAAGTTTTGTTACTTATACTGCCCCTACTCGCATAACAGTCCCATATGAAAAAAACGAGCAAGCGAGAAAATGAGCTTTTTCTGTTTTGGAATATATTTTAAAATTATGACCACAGCTTTCAGCATAAACAAAAATCTTTTGTTGGAATGTTTTCTAGGTTGTCATGATAAATCGTAGGACATAAAATTTCCAAGATTTGCCTTTTATTACGACCCGGAGCACCTTTTTATCCGTTATGGGACTGTTATGCGGGTATATGCGAGACTTTTTCAAATCTACTCGCATAACAGTCCCATGCCGAATATACATATTTTCATCTACCATTGTACTTTTTTCCTAAATTAAATCTTCTTTAGAAATGACTTTGACTATCATTCTAAGGTTTTCCACCGAAAACAAACCTTAAAAATAAACTAAATTCGAAATTTCTAGAACAAACTATCTTTTTTTATTGTTTTATATTGAAGTCCTATGTCAAAAAGGACGAACTGTCCGGTTAGATGAAAAATGACGATAATGCATATGGGACTGTTATGCCAGTTGGGGCAGTATATTAGTAACCTAGTGTTGATGTTGTATAGTTTATGTTACGATTTTTCTACTAAAAATGCTTTTTTAATAAGCAAAAAAAGCATTTTCAATCATTCAAATCTGTACTAGTTCCGATTTCCCCGCTAATTTCAAATGGAAATAGTTCCGCTTATCATCAAAAATAAACACAAAAAAGGTGGTGTTGCGAAAATGTGCACTTTTCGATGGACGAGCCTTACAAAATTGCCAATAAAATACACTAAATGCTTTCTGTAGAGCTTTAGTAACTTCTAAACCCATCATAACGTATGAGACAATTGTAGATCGTGGCTTGTTACAACTTTGTTTCATAGACAGCGAACCATTTTATCCAATTTACAACGGTTCAAAAAACTGTTTTTTTCAAGAAATTTTTTTGACTTTGACTGTAACTCCTGAGGGTGATGTGATAAGACTTTGACATATTCAACAAACTTATGTATTTCAGTACTTCAGATAAGACTTTGTCAAAGACATGAAAGCCCTAATTTGAAAAACAAAAAAGTTAGCATTTTTATCTCGCTATCGGTCGACCTCTCGGCAAAAATTTTGATACTGGAATATGCTTCATGTAAAACTGAACAATGTTGCTCAAGACATTAAATGTCTATCTTTTCATCCCTGGGCAATATTAATTTCGTACAGCTAGATTGATGTTTTGCACCACTGTGCACTGTTGTCACTCAGCTGGATTTCAACAGATTTCTTAAAAATTTTGTGTTTCAGAATCGTCTCGTCAGTTCCGAAAAAAAAAATTTTCTTGTGAAATTAAAAAGTTTCCTTTTTTTGTGACGTGAATGCACTCCTTTGCGACTGTTGTTGATGGCTATTTAAGAAAAACTCCATGAAATATAAACCAATTATTTGTTTCATTTTATATAAAACATGTCCATAATTTTTTTCGTTTTTTTCATCCGTGGGTTTTTGTGATTTTAATTGTTGAAATTATTGACGATGTTGAGATTTGTTGATTCGAGAACAGATAAAAATCAATTGTTAGCGGTACAAGCACGTGGAGTTTGTCTGTTGCTTAATCCCTACAAAACGTACGTCTCGGTGGTCGAGTGGTTAGCGTGGTAAGACGTTAGTCGCTGGTCCACTGATGGCATGGGTTCGATTCCCATCTCGGTACTGGGTGTTAAATGTTAATCTTAAGTTGTCCACGTCATTTATTCAGTCTGTAAAGCCTAAATCGGCTAAGACGGTGTATGTCTTTAAAAAAAAAGAATCAAGTCTAAGATAATTTACAAACGATGATTTTTACTAAATTAATATCTTATGTAGGTAGATATTCCAGAACTATGAAAATGAAACAAAGATGAAGCAAAAATTCTCAATCGATTTTCGTCTTTCGTTGTGCTGGACGATATAATGTGCAGAGATGATATGAAAAGCTGCTGCACTTTAAAACAATGTTTAGAAGTCGCCCCCATTCTCACTTCAAATCCTGCATCCGACAGCGAGCGGCAGAAAATGGTGTCCCCTTTTGGGGAGCTGCCAGCGAGC
This sequence comes from Uranotaenia lowii, assembly GCF_029784155.1. Classification (NCBI taxonomy): domain Eukaryota; kingdom Metazoa; phylum Arthropoda; class Insecta; order Diptera; family Culicidae; genus Uranotaenia; species Uranotaenia lowii. The sequence continues at coordinate 263,323,057 of NC_073692.1, forward strand.
CAGCCGAACAGCTAACAAAAGGACAATCTCCTTTACCAGGTGTGTCCTTGATTTTCAAACCGGTCATCCGGAAATGACATTGGGTCGGGTCGTGAAATTTAACGTGGCCTCGTAAAAAATACATAAAAACTCTATCGCAGATACTGAAGATATAAGTGATATAACTGTTAGTTTCAAAATCGTTTCTGTTGATTTCACTAGAGTGAAAAAATAGAAATGCGAAACGAATTCCGTTTATTTGAAGTTTTGATCTTTTGGTTTTTAAATAATTAAGTAAATTGAAAAACATTCAGAATCTTTAATGCATACCGTAGAATAACACCCAGTGCGATAATTTTTCGGTATTTTTAAAGTTAGGTAAAATTTACTGACTTGTAAAGACTGATTTTTAGCTAATTTTAGTTTTCTTTAGAAATTAATTGTGATGTATCTTCGAATTTTTCTAATAACAATTTTTCATTCATTCAATCAATGGTTTGTTTCTTTACAGAGACGATTAGAATGGTATTTAAAGTAAAAACTGCAACCCAGCCAAGATTCTGATCGCATGTTGGCCGTTTTCTCTGCATAGATTTAGGCGCTATATACTCACTGTTCATTCGAAATTGAGATAACCATATTCATACAATACGTGAGCCCTAGCAGCTACGGATCATTTATTAGGATACAGTCTTCTAAATTTATGCATCATAGATCGTTCACGTCCGACAAGGAATTTCAATACATTTTAAAGATCTATAACTTACTTTTTTTCGGGGCAACCTCCAACTGCTGATTTATCGATAGACGCATCCACTGCTCCTGTGGATGTTATTTATGCATACAATTTCCGACTTTTTCCACGTGACGATTCCCTCGAAGGGTCCAGGCAGCAGCGGTATGTCTGGCTCGATTTGGTGTGAAATTTACAATCTTCGACACCCGAAGATAACAATCTTCGATATATTTAGGTTAACTATAGCGCTTTTCTGCGGCGAACTGGAAAGCAATAATGAAAAGCGATAAAGAATTTTTTGTGCATTTAAAGTGAATATGAATACAAAATTATGCACCGAATCTTGAATAAGAGATTCAAATGAGTTTAACTTTTCAGTTGTAGTTCATTCGAAACCTAGCTTGCTCCTAGGAGTAACCCTTATTTACATAGGAGTAAATACCTACTAACTTATCATCTCTCGAAGCTGACTTTAGCAGAAGCATACAAACAATAAAATACATCACTTGTCCTGGTGAAATGGAAGCACTTAGTTGGAAACGATTTGGTTCAAAAAAAAGGTTCAACTTTTCAACTTTGCCTATGTGAAAATTTTACGAAAATTTCATAAAAAATTTGTTATATGATTTGAATTTGTTTCAAAAGAGCATATTCACTTAGTCCTGCAATGCCCTGATATTTTCAACAAAATATCAACAAAACTAGTTGATTGATCACATTACATCTAATTTTATGTTAAACGTTGTAACGAACAAAGACATTTGAAAAATTTTGCAATCAACCATCTGGCTTTAAACTGTTTACTACTGTAAGTGTTGCAAAACTTTCAGGTTTTACTTAACCTTCCAAAGCCGTTCGTAAAATATCCGTTTCGGGGAAATTTTAGTTGTAGTTTGATTTCGTTCTACTGGATGCAAATGTTAACCGATTTATATGTTTTATATTCATACTGTAGGTTATTTATTCTAACTACTCAAAATTTCAAAATAAGGTCGGTATGTATTACCAGAAACTGGTTCAGAAAGTAAAAAGTCCGAAAAATCAATTTTATTTTCAAAATACTCATAACTTCTGACAGCGTTTCTGTATTTCAGTGTTTAATTGATGTTTGAAATTGTCACGAATCCATCTATTCGACAATGTATAGACATGCTGGAGTCCAATGAAAGTTTTGACCGCTAGCTCTGATTTTCCGGTAGAAAAAAAATCATTCTTAAAAAAACGACACCCAATTTTAGCTTTGCTTAGCTGTATTTCATTTTCCAATAAACCGATTTTCGAAACTTAAATTTTAATTTTTTTTCGTTCATTTGATCATTATTTTCAAAGAACATATGTACTTGGTCTGTCAAAATTCCCAGTTCTTCAGTAGGATATTGGAATGATGATAAAATTGTTTTAAATGAGCGCTTCGGGTCATATTGACCCGGATAGCTTTGGAGGGTTAAGAGGACCCCCTTGGGAAACATTTAGATTAAATGAAAAAATGGGACCAAAGTTTCCGCAGTTTACGGTACCGTAATCCGGGGTAAGATTGATCACTTTTTTCAGTATTTTTCGATTATTGTTTCTGTTAAGGAGAATGTGGCATGTTTCATATTTTTAAAACCAGTGCTGGACTTCTATGAACGTAAAATATGGTTGCAGAAATTTATTAGACTACTTTAAGTTTGATTTAAAAATCGATTTCGTCTTTAGAATATGATGCTTTTGGGCAACATTGATCAGTCTCTATTTGACGATTTTTACAAGTTTTCTTGATCCTAAAGGATACAAAACACCTTCATAATATTTACAAATGCTAGTTTATCAATTTTGCCTTACTTTTTAACGTTTTTTTTTTAAACATTTATAATCGAAAATAGAACAATGATGCTGCATACATTAAGGGGCAAAACTTATAACAATTGCTAAATAGTTTTAGAATTTTACCATCACACATTCTCCTAGGCCCCCCTATTTCTATTTCATTTTTTTCTTCAAAGTTAACCATTTGAGAGGGTTCGTATCCATTTTTCCAATACGGTTTTACTCTGGGAAAACGTCTTTATTTTTTAAATATAAAAAATTATCATTAAATGACTATAAAAATAGCACTATAACTATACATTTACAAAAAAAAAGTTGTTCGTTAACTTTCAACAACCCGTTTGCTTCTAAATACTTTTTGGTATCAACAGGAGAGCTGTTTGTTTGAGAGCCTTAAAAAAATAGATACCGTCAACTGGGGCAACATGCAACATTTTTCAACTTAAATGGCTTCTAAAATCTTAATGCCTACAGATAATCATACCTCTTGTACATCAAAAGTTTTAAGGTTGATGGAACACCAAATTTAGGTAGTCAGAAAAATTATTGATTTTACCAGTTATTTTTGAATTTTCAAAAACATGCGATTTTCACCCTACTAAGGCTATGATCATTTAGTATCCGGGCACTTTATTTCGGTGATAACTACGTTATTAGAGCTCGGATATGCAAAACTTTAGCAGCGTTGTGTTGGTTATGAAAAGGACTATCTTGCCTATTTTTGCCAGATTTTTATGTTAATGAGTGTTTGAGATATTTACGATGCAAAAAGACATGGTAAAAATAATTTTGCACAAATTTGAGCCTTTTGCGCATATTGCGCCTCGAAAATTCTTCATTGTCGACTTGAAAACTCATAAACTGACGATTTTTTTCTGATTCTTTTTTGGACCGAATGGGTAAGAAGTATAAAGCGCCACTCTAGAATCCACACGAAGTTAAAATCAAGCATCGGAATGGAACCTTTGATCTTAAATATGGTTAAAAAGTCTATGGTTATTGGGGATAACTAAAAGCAGATCCCTTAAATAATGCAATTAATCCATTTCCGTCAGTCAAAAAGTGTTGTCTGACTAGTAGACACCAAGTAAATAACTAATAGTGAACAGTTCCTTAGATTGCAATATGGGCAACCGGTTTTTTAAGCAATGCGACAGATGTCTCTGATGGACGAAGAAATTTATGATAAACCCGGATTTATGAGATCAAATTTCTCGAGATGCCTACTCATGAAAAGGTTCCAACCAGATTCCAATTGCTTTTTCCAGGTGAGTTTGTGTAAAATATCATGATTTTGCAAAGTTTTTGCTTCTGTGGTAAAAATAATAGATGAATACATGACTGACACAAGTGTGCAAAGATAAAAAAGAGATTTTATGAAAAAGTAAGAATATTTCTTGAAATCATTGATAAATATTTTTTTTTATATTTTTATATTAAATGTCATATTTACACCTTCATTTGCTCCATAGAAAGTTTTGCGATCAAATGAATAGTTTTTAAGATACAAGCGTTTGTAACTGCCCGGATACTAAATGATCATAGCCTTAAGAAAAAGGGGTAAGTTGCAACCAACTCTGTAATTAATGAAAAATCAATTGAAAACGTTTGAAAATTTAAAGTTTTTTATACATTTGTGATGTCATAACGCATAAAGCACCAATTACAGTAGTTTTTGGTTATATTCCAATTAAATTTTACATTTTTTCTGTCAAAAATGTTTTTAAGAAAAAAAAAGTGTTAATCTGCTGCATACATCTAGGGGTAAAAAATACTATAAAATATTCTATTATCTTAAATCATGTAAATGAATCTTTGAATGGATGAAATTTTAATGTTGAAAAACGCATAATGCAAAACAATCATATTCCAGCATATGGAAACGCAATCTATGAGATTTAGTTTTGGTTTGCATTTTGTTGCATTTTGCCCCAGTCAGCTAACTGAATCATAAAAATATTTGTTTAAAAAAATTTGGTGATTGTCCGAAAAATATTTATACACCAACAGTGTTGGTATTGTATAATGAAAGCAATATAAAGTTTGTAGGTGATTTTATTAAGCCAATCCGTCATACGAGGTAAAGTTTTTTACGGCATCGAAAAATGTAAAAATTTGTACATCTATTGCTCGATTTTTTACATTTTTTATGAGAATCAAAAACTTTGAAAAAAACTCTTTCACGAAGTTAAAAACTATGTCATCATCAATTTGTTATCATTCAATGATGTCATCATCAATTTGTTATCATTCAATGACTTTATTACAGTTGAAGAGTGTTGTGGTATATAAATGTTGCATCTAACCCTGCTTTTGCATGATGCCCCGTTTGACGGTACATAAGATTTTGGAATTACATTTTTACTAACAGAAAAAAATTTCAAATTCAAACCATATTTTGCTTATTTGATACACAAATAATAGGCTTTCAAACGTAGAAAACAGTTTTCAAAAATTCAAACTTTAGGCTGAGTTATTGAAGATTATATGGAAATATTTATTGTTGGTCAAAGTTACCCCGTTTTACGATACCTCAAATATAAATAAGATTCATTGTGTGGAAGTTCAACTTTTATCCTTAGTGAATGTATAGTTTGTGTGCAGTTATTGTTGTATTATGAGGTAATTTTTTTTTATATTTAAGAAAATACGGACAATTTCCCAGAGTAAGCCAGTTTAAGACAAAAGGCTAGAAACCCTATCAAATTGAAAAGTTTGAAGGAAAAAAATAAAGGAGAATAGTGCGAGGGGCAAGGGAATTGAATGAAGACAAAATTTCATTTGTTTTTGTAGTTAAAATTTTATAAGTTATGTTAAAAAATTTTGCCCCTGATTTATGCAGCATCATTGTCCATCTTTCGATTTTAATTGTTGTTCGGCCTTAACACATCAAGGACCGCGTTGTTTTTTTTTTTTTTTTTTGAGACCGCGAAGAAATCTAAACCAAGGAACACTGAAATTCAGCATCTCAGAATTGGACTTGGAGGCACTGAAAGTGTTGTGTTCAATTTTGTAGAGTTTCATGATTAATGTTATATCAATTAAGTGGGTTCCGAACTACCTTAGCAATTGATAGACTAGCATTTTTAAATATTATGAAGGGTGTTTTGTATCCTTTAGGATCAAGAAAACTCGTTAAAACCGTCAAAATAGAGACTGATCAATGGTTGCCCAAAAGCATTAAATTCTAAAAAAAAAGAAATCGATTTTTAAATCAAACTTAAAGTAGTCTAATAAATTTTTGCAATCATATTTTACGTTCATAGAAGTCCAGTACTGGTTTTAAAAATATTAAACATGCTGCTTTCTACTTAACAGAAAAAATAATCGAAAAATATTAAAAAAAAGTTACCAATTTTACTCCGTTTTACGTTCTCTTGATTTTTGGTGTAACAAATTAAAAGTGCCTTTTCCATATTTTAAAAGAGAATGTCAAAAGCCATTTTTCAAAGGAAATGAAAAATAATTCGACTGTATCTCTCCTAGAAAAAAAAAAACCAGTCCAAGCTTTTCAATTTTCAGAAGCAAGCAAATCGATCAAGTGACTCTAATACGGCCAAAGCCTCCAGTCCTGAAAACGTGACTTATTGCAGACGACTTTTCCACCAATTGAGATGGAATCTCACACAAAGTAAGAAAGCATAGTATAATGTCTCTCATCGCGATTGAATACTTCAACTTTATCCCCCCGGCAGCTCAAATGGAACAAGGGTAATCTTCAATCTAAATGAAAAATCCCCCCAGACTCTCCCCAGCTAGCAGCCGGAGATGATGAGCTGAGCACATTTCTTGTACGAAAGTTATGAAGCTTCCAGCGATATCGAAGTTTTGAAGAAGGCAGAGAGGCAAAGTGAAAAAAAAAAATCTCTAGCAGTAGCAAACTATTCTTTCGGATCTCGTCCGATGCAACAGGGAAACAGAAGTGAAAATGACGTATTAATGGTACCCGGAGGAAATTCTGAACTTGGCAGTGAAGCAGCAGCAAAGGCAAATCCAGCTGGTAGGAAGAACTAGGCACTGAGATAGGAATCGATTCCGAGCCCGGCCATCAATTGGTTGGTGCTGTTGATAAAAGTTTGCACTTGAAATATGCCGGGGGAACTTGACCGTTCTGCACTGGCAATAGTCGATGATTTCGAGTTATGAATGTAAAATAAGTAAAGTTTTTCACCAATTGACGGCTATAATGATCGCCTTTGAACTGAATTGTTACAAATTTAGGCTCGATTTTTTATTATGACTACTTAAAAGTCGGTTTACTGGGAGTTTTTTTTGTTAGTGAAATTCAGTTCATCGCCATTTCAGTAGTGGAAACTGAACTGAAAATTTGAATCGAATTAATAAGTAAGTTAAATTCTAGCCAGCGAATTTATGCGATTGCAAAATTTTTAATCAGCTAGTGCATAGGTCGGCAACCTGCGGCTCGCGAGCCGCATGCGGCTCTTTGGATGTATAACTGCGGCTCTTTAACTGAATGTGTAGACATTTTGAAAATCCTCGAAATTTTCTAGAGTAAACCGACGCAACATAAGTTTTTCTTCAGGTAATATTTCCCAGGATTAAAAAAGAAACCAAAAAAAAAACAATTATAAAACAAATTAACAGCATTTTGTCAGTAGGAAGTTTTCCGTTGAATTTGTGTTCTTGGTTTTCCTAATTTAATCGGATTAAAACCGAGCATTTTTCATTCGATTATGAAATTGAGTTTGTTTTTCTTGAATTGAATAATTTTATAATAAATTTACTTCACCACCATTCTGATTAAATATGAATATCAGATGATGATTCTAATAATGCTTTGAATACTGATAATAATTGTTATATGTATTAAAATTTCTTTCTTAAAACTTTTTGTTTTTAAATTTTTCAAATATTGAACTCCATCTCTCAAAATGCCTTTTCAAATCCATGGAAGCATTTAACAAATTTTCAAAAATTCAAGTTCTTTGTTCTTATTTTGAATATGAGTTTAAGTGAACAAAATTTTCAAGTTTGTTAAAAAATATTTTTGTAACCTGGAAGCTGAATGTTGGATGTAATTTGAGAATTTCATATATAATATGAATATTTTTAGGTTTTTATTCGAAGGAGCAACTTTATTTAGTAAATAATCACTTTATTCAATAAACTTTAATATATCTTCTTACAACTTTTTTTACAATTATTTTAAAAATTTCATGACTGTTATACAAGTTGATTTTGATTTCTAAGTTTTTATCAGAATTCTGGTCTTGATAAGTTCTATGAAGCGATGATCAAAACAACGTTAAAAAAACTAAAATTTGAGTTTAAAAAATCGATTTGATAAAAAACGAAATACAGCGAAGCAAAACCAAGTCTATTATGATGTAAGATTTATTATTGTACCGGAAGATCCGAAAAAGCTATCTAAACTTTCATTGGACCCCAGCATATTTCTACATCATCGGATGAATCTATTCTTAACGATTCCAAAAATCTAAGATGCACTGAAATAAGCAAATCTGTCAAGAATTAAAAGTATTTTAAAAATATTTTGTTGGCTGTTTGAAATATTTGAAATTGTTTTGTTTTGAAACATTGAAAAATAAATAAATTATTCACACGACGTATCTCATATCATTAAAAGCGGTTAAAATTTTCGGCCAGGGAACCGCCAACAAACTACTATAATGCTTAACATTACAAATTCGCAAGCGAAAACTGAAAATTAATTCAACAAATTAAAATATTTTTTAGAAAGAATCAAATAGATTAAGATCCAAATCACTAATTGTATAAAAATTTAAAATATGAATTTGTAATTAGATTTCATAGAAACTTTGACAGAAGGATCCATGATATATTTGAGACTCAGGGGTTAAGACGTTATTTCATTAGTTTGGAGAAGAAACAACTTGAAAGGGCTACGATTTTGAAAAGAATTGAGAATCAAAATTTAAATTTTCGTTATCGAAAAATATAATTTTTTTCTTGTTTTTATTTTACCAGAAATCTAAATGAGAACTAGAGAGCTGAATCGGAATGCTGTAATGAAACAAATTAAAGAAATTTTAATAAATTTTATTAGTTAATTTTATAACAAATTAACCTCAGTGGCTTCTAACGGACGTTTAAAACCAAATAAATTTCAGGCTTATTTGTAGAATTTGAAGAAAAAAAAAATATTGACAAACCATCGTTAAGTTATTTTTTCAAATTAATATACCTCTTGTAGTATGCAATTTTTTTACATAAAATTTTCGATGCTACTTTTCAATAATCCAACCAAACACATTGAAAGTCTATTTTTTATCTGAGAATAGGTGTTAGGAAAGAATTGCACCTAAGTTTAAAATTATAAATTTTATCAGGTCACAATGGCAAATCGCCAAAACGTTGCTAAGCTATACTCGTTTTGAAAATGTTTTGATTCAGAAGGAAGATAATCGCTTCCATTTGCCGATAAATCAACGAAAATCTGTAGCGATGTGAAAAAGGATAATAAAACTGAGTTCACATTAGGATGCAATGTATCTTAGCGATCACCACTATTTGCAGTAAAGATGAAATGAAGTGCGGCTCTTTCAAACTTGGAAATTTCATTAATTTGCAATTTTGACTCTTCTGTCTCAAAAGGTTGCCGACCGCTGAGCTAGTGGATAAGAAAGTTCCGCTAATAATTGGTAAACTAACAGACAATTGCTACATCATTTTAAGGCCCTAGTAAGAAGTTTTTTTTATTCTGTTTAGGCTATGAATCCGTTGAGAACTATTTTTCGTCAATAATAACTTCGGAAATAACTTTATTGACCCCTAATTAAGCAATTTTTGACAAAAAAAATTTTTTTTTCAATTTGAATTTGAAATTTTAAACAGAAGGTACAGTACCGTTCATAATTGTATAGAAATTGGAAGCACGCGTACTGTCACTTCTACTTTGAATTTACATAACTTTTTACTCTGATGATATTTTTTGATCAAATTTTCTGCGTTAGATAGATCAACTATCACACATTTTAACCAAAAAAAAATGAGCTTTCTGGAGTTTGTGTGGCCTGAAATACAGTAGTTCTACGAAAATCGGACTTTATGAACGTTTACCATTCAAATTCAAACTGCAATATCTTAGAAAATACGCTACATTTTTTATTGAAATTTTGCAGAGTATTTGTTGAAATATAAAGCTATCGTGTCTGAAGTTTTTGAAAAGTTCTATCGATGGGATAAAAAGTTACACGAAGTATAATATTCCAGGCATGAACCTAAAAATACGATTTCTGTAGAATTTTGGACGATTCATGAGAAAAATATCGTTTTCATCCACAAATTAGTCAAAAAATGTCTTGTAAAAGCAATGAAGAAAAGATAAAATGGAATAAACGATCAAATCGTGTTTTGAAATCAGAATCTTGCGATATTGTTTTGATTTTTCGGTTGAAATAGATTTACTGGTTGGTAAACATAAAATATGATTTTTCTATGGAAACTTCGTTCAAAATTCTATAGAAATCGCATTTTTAGGTTCATGCCTGAAATATTGTTCCTCGCGTAACTTTTGATCTCATCGATAGAACTTTTCAAAAACTTCAGACATGCTAGTTTCATATTTCAACAACCACTATGCAAAATTTCAATAAAAACTGAAGCCTAGTTTCTGAGATATTGCAGTTTGAATGGTAAACGTCCAAAAAGTCAGATTTTCGTAGAACTAATGTATCTCAGGCCACACAAACTACAGAAAGCTCAAATTTTTTAGTAAAATAGTATGATAGTTCATCTATCTAATGCAGAAAATTTCATAAAAAAATATCATCAGAGTAAAAAGCTATGGAAGTTCAAAGTCGAAGTGACAAAGTGTGTGCTTCGAATTTCTATACAATTATGAACGGTACTGTACATAATTTAGCTAAAAATGTCGAGAACATATTTGGGCTCGTATTCAGTAGAGGTTTTAATTCAGTTAATTCGTCGTTATCTTAGTTCAATTGTTTTTATCATCATTAGATTGTGGACAATGTCTTTCAAGTTCATTCCGGAAGGTTCTAGATCAAATTTTTCATTGCAATTATCGTAAAAAAACCTACCGTTCCGTCAAACGGGGTATCATGCAGCAGCATGGTTAGATGCAACATTTGTGTACCACAACACTTATTAAATTTTTATTTTAATATAATGTAATAAAGTTATCATTTGATTATACAAAAATAATGATGACATAATTTCTCTCATCGTAAGATGGTTTTTTAAAGATTTTGAATATAATCGAAAATTTAAAAAAATCGAACACATTTTTACATTTTCCGATGCCGTAAAAAACTTTACCCAGTATGACGGATTGGCTCACGTACAAACTTTAAATTATGTTATTATCCTACACCAACATCGTTGGTGTTATAATATTTTTCGGACAATCATCAATTTATTTTAAAAAAAATATTTTTGTAATTCAGTTATCAGTCTGGGCTAAAATGCTTCGAAATACAAATCAAAGATTCACCTTTTAAATCTCGTTTCCATATGCTGAGATGTGATTGTTCTGCATCACGCGATTGTTTATATCAAAATTTCATACATCAAAACATTAATTTTTATTATTTCAGTTAGAAGAATTTAATGTTATATTTTTTACCCCTAAATGTATGCAACACCTTTATGCTTTTTTCCTAGTAAAGCATGAATCACGAAAAATCTGGACGCATTAAAAATGGTCTATCTTGGTGCTTTGTGAACGAAATAAAAATGTTTTGTAAACAAAATGTAGGGTTTTTATTGCACTTCAAAGGAAAAATAAGAAAAAAAATATTTCGATGCTTTTTGATGAAATTTCGAACTTTTTGTCGAGAACCACTCATCATAGTTTGGACTCCCTATTCACTGACCTCAGCGGCCATTTTGTTCCACTATCTCTTCACCTCTGTTGCTTTCCGAGTCGTCCTACCATTCTTCTTCATCTTCTGCTTGACAATTGCCCAAAATTTTTCGATAGGGCGGAATTGAGGGCAGTTGGGTGGGTTGATGTCCTTTTCGACTAAATCCACCCGTTGGCCCGATACCACTGTACATACCTCTTAGCTATAGTGGCAGCTTGCCAAATCTGGCGAAAACTTTACTGGTCCTTTGTGAGATCTAATGTACGAAAAAAAAACGTTTTTCAGGCACTCCTCCTTGTACATTTCGGAGTTCATGGTCTTGTTTATCACAAAAACCGGGGTTTTTCGTCCGCAGCTGCAAATACCTTGCCAGATCAAACACTTTCTTGCCAACTTATCGGCAAAAACGAATTTGAACTTGGCGGGGACATCACCCCGACCAGTGGCTTTGTAAAATTTTTGGCAAGAAAGCCGCCCAAAATCAGATTTCACGATTTTTTAACCAGAACACGTCGGTTTTTTGACGTGGGTGTTCAAAATTAATATTCGCCCCGCGGCTTCCATTACGTGTAACTTTATTGGAACAAAACAAATCGTAATGAAATTTTCAGCACTGATAGAGGAAACATTTCCGAACAAAGTACTGTCAAAACATTCCAGATCCGACAACTAGGAGCGCTATGGTATAATAAACAGTGCATCCAGATTTTGGATGATCCATGCTTTAGGGTTGAAATTGCATGTTTTTATAAAATTAAAAATAACTGATGAAACCAATAATTTAACGGCCTACGCCAATTTGATCTCCCACAACCTTAAAACTTTTGATGTACAAGCGGTATGATGTGTTTTGTGTTTTTAAAAGCCATTGAAGATGAAAAGTGTTGCATGATGCCCTATTTGACGGTACTAATTCGAATAATTTTCTGCCATTTGGCAACGAAAATAATGAATTTTGTCTGATTTGTCAAAAAATTCATGTCGTAACTCTAAAGTCTGGAAAAGTCTGGAAGAAATGGCAATAGCCTGGAAGTCGAGAAACATAAGAAAATGTCTGTCAGAAGTCCAAAAAGTCCGGAAGATCCAGACACAATCTGAAAGGTTGACATCACTGATTGTCAATTGCTTGAATTATAAGACTTTTGCGAGAATCTGATTTAGCAGATAAAAACTGGCTGCCAGTTTTTTTTATATTTTCTAGCCGTTACGTAAAATTGTTTCAATCAAAATCATAAATCTTAGTAGATTAACGTAATCTACATGAAGTAGATTCAATACTCGGGATAAATAAATACAAAAATGGGGTAGAGATATTTAAATTCTGGGCAAATGTTGTGGTATCCTGATGAGCGAGGTAAAACTGTGACAATTTAGAAATAACAAATACCGTCAGACGGAGCATCATGCAACAGCGGGGTTGGATGCAACATTTATATAACACCAGACTGAATCAATTTTCAATTTAATCTATTGTAATAAAGTTATCTTCCAATGATATCAAAATGATGATGACAAAATTTCTCGCATCTTAAGCTAGTTTTTTAAAGTTTTTTTTTTATGTTTATATTAAATTTGAAAAATCGAGTACAAATTTTAACGTTTTTCGATGCCGAAAAAAACTTTACCCAGTATGACGGATTGGCTTGATAATATAACCTACAGACTTTTAACTGGTTTCCTCATGCTATATCAACACTGTTGGTGTAAAAATATTTTTCAAACAATCACCCAATTTTTTTAAATAAATATTTTTATAATTCAGTTTGGTGTCTGGGGTAAAATGCAACAAAATACAAATCAAGAAAACACCTTGTAAATCTCGTTTCCATGTGCTGGAATATGAATGTTTTACATCACGCGTTTGTAAACATTGAAATTTCTTTCATCCAAATATTCATTTTTATGATTTCAGCTTGTAGAATTTTTCGTAGTATTATTAAACTCCTAAATGTATGCAGGCTTTTTATTTTCAGAAAAAATATGAAAATTTGTTATTACAGACCAACAAATTACTGCAATTAGTTGTTTTCATGCGTAATGGTCTTTAAGGCATCGCAAATATACTAAAAACTACAAATTTTCATACATGTTCATAAGATTTTTCATTAAAAACAAAGTTTGTTGCAGGTTACTCCATTTTCTGAGGAGGGTGAAAAACGCATGTTTTCAGAAAATTAAATTAATTAATGAAACCAATAATTTTCCTAACTACGCCAATTTGATGTCCCATCATCCTTAAAATTTTTTATGCATAAGGGGTATGATTACCTGTGAACATAAGTTTGAAGTTGAAAATTGTTGCATGTTGCCCCAAGTGACGGTACCTTAGTTATTTCGAAATGTTTTTTTTTTCAATTTTTATTTTGTGTTATGTGATTCTATAAGATGAGTTCTTGTAGTTTTGATAGATTATTTCTTTGATAATCGTTCCGATTTCAATTTCTAAAATATCAGAATCAGAATTAGTTATGTTCTTGTTGATGGATGTCAAAGCATTAATCATTTGTTTGGTGGCTTGTTGAATCATTTCAGCTGTAGTTTTCTCTAGCTCAGTAGTTTTTTATGGGTTTGATGTAATTGGTTTCGTTGGGTATTCAACGTTTGCAGTTGTTGTTAGTTTTGGTGTTTGTATTTCAGTGTATTTGGGCCTTTGTTTCCGGGTATTGATGTTTTTAATTACGTTTCGGTACTGAATAACTTGATTGTTTACTGCTGGTCTAATACCTTTCATTGTCGTACTAGGACGTTCCATTTCCGCGAATGCGTCGGTAGACTGGAGAAGAGAAAATTCGTTGGATGTTCTGGGGTAATATTCATTTGCTTCTAAAAAGGTCATTTTGTTAAGAGCCATTATTTTGTTAATGTTTTGTATTCTTTTCTTTTCAGGACAGTCTTTGGAGTTTGGGAGATGTTCTCCTTTACAATTTTTACATTTCGGTTTGTTATTTTTACAATCTATGTGATTTTCATCCATTATATTTCCGCAATTCTCACAATTTCTCTTCCTTCTTCAAGCGTTTTCATTGGGGCCTATACGCCAACAGTTTTTACAGATTCGGATTGGGTAGATATAAAATTCCACTTTACTGTTAACACCGTAGATTTGAATTGATCTTGGCAAATCTGATCCTTCGAAGGTAAGTTTTATGGATTGAATATTAATTAACTGTTGTTTTTCATCTTTTCTTTTAATACGTTCTACTTTAATCATTTGTTTTTCTGATATCGCGAATTTTAAATCTTCTTCTTCTGAAATAGTGGTTAGGATATTTTTAATAATACCAATGGTTTCTCTGAGCATCATTGGAATTGAAGCTCGATAATTATTAGCTTTAAGTATTTCTGTAGAATTTAATATTTTCTCGGTATCTTCCGGGTTTTTATATGATAACTTAAATCTATGTTTGCCAGCTTTTTTAATTTAGCTGAATTGATTTAATTTTAAGTCGAAGAGGAATTTTCCTACTTCTATCGCTGCAAGTAGTTTATCATTAGAATTGGTGGAGATAGGATCAATAAAAAGAATTCTATATTGATCGTTTTTATGCATGTTTTTTTTTGTTTCGATTATAGTCGTTTTACCATCTTTATGGCATTCGCGACTCTATCAACGTTACAGTTGGCGGATCGTTATTGAAAAACTTATCCGGTACAACTGTGTTCGATATTTACTCTTGGGCTCGAACTCGCGGACATCGGCTCAGGAGACAACAGACTTGCCAACTGAGCTATATCACAAGCCCCACGTTTTTTATCCATGTTTTATTTATTTGTTTGCTGTTCGATGAATCCATATTCATTTGGTTTTCATCCAGTGTTGTGATTAACTTTGTATTTTGATGTTCATTATGTACATATATGTGTGTTTGATATTGAGTTTTCTGATTGTTCAATAGCTTTATTATTTTTGGGTTTTATGTTAATTTCTTCATTTATATTGATTTGTCTTTTCTTAGGATTATTTATAGTGTTTTATTGATAAGAATTCTGAAAGCCGTGAAAATCTAGTTCCTCGTCACTTGAGGATAAGTCAGGTAATGTATCAAACTTTTTTTGTCCGGTGGTAAATTTGATTTCTGTTCGTCTTCGTCCATTTTGTTAGGTTATAGGTAATTACGCTTCTAACCTCACTTTCGCTTACCTTCGCCTAATCTATTATTCTCCGCAAATTCCTTCCTTTTCTTTCTCCAACACTTCACTTTTATCTATCTCTACTCTTTATTTTCTTTTTGAAAATTAATTCTGGCTTTGCCACTTCATTTGAACTAAAAAATCCGAAAATATTGTATTTTATAAATCCGCGTCGTGAAAAAAAAAACTTCCCACTTCCACTTTATCAACCGGCTGGCTTCACGGTATGGCGTCGTTTGTCTCTGTTTCTCAGTATATTGAAATGAAACTAAAAAAAACTGAGTTCTCTGATCGATGCGACCATATTGCTGCCATTGTCGCTGGCGATTGTGTACAGCTGATCCGGAACAATAGCAAACATTCTCATGGTCTGTTCTTGAATTGTTTGTTTGAGATTGACATCAGTTTGCCGAACAAACATGTCGTTGACAGCTGATTAGAAAAAAAAAATTTTGTTAGCTTGTTGTATCCCTGTTCGTTTTTATTTTTAGATGTTTTTAAAAAATATTAGATACCAACACTGATTTCAACAGGATATTTAAAAAAAAATACTTACCCGAACATCTGGTGACTACTCTATCTTCCATCCAGTATTGGCTAGTGTAAGAAAGAATGTCGGTTTCCAGGTGAAGCACCATCAATCTTCAGATTGACCATTCGATTGTTTATTTCCTTTTTCACGATAGCCCGACCTACGTTAGCCGCTTTTCTACCAAATCCGCTACCAAGGCGCCATATCCCAAAGCTTCACAAATAGGGTTAATTAATATTTTCATACCCTTCCATTCAGGAAACTGAAATGGTAGAGCGTGAGTTGTGGCCAAGTGGAGAAGTCCCAGTTCTAACGTTTCTACGTCCATTTCATTTTCTTTGCATTCTTTGTTTTCTTCTTGGATGCCGTTCCATTGTCTTTTTTTTGTTTGGGCTCTGCATAAATTCCCAGAGTGCGAGATTGTTTCGGATGCAAGGTTTGGATATGCCGAATAAAATTTGCGGGAAGAAACTGCCCAATCTGCAAATACGTGCTATTTGGGGAAGCCTTGCAGCGGAATTCGTTATTTCTGTTTTTATCCACAACCGATAACAAAAGCTCCATTAAATCTCCCCGTTTCCTCTTACGAAACTGAACAGCTTGCACTTCCATTTCGAACAAAATAAACAGAATATCTGTTGGAGCAGAAAAACACCTTCACACATCAAGTTCAATATGCAAAATTGTACAGATTTGAGAGGCAACTTTACCGTGGGAGCAGCGTTGCCAGATTGCACACCGAAATTTTATGACCTTTTTTTTTTGGTCGTCTGGTAGATTTTACAGATAAAAAATGGCGGATTTTTTTCGTAAAAAATCGTAGTTTTTACTTCTAACAGCCACAGAAATTTCATAAAAAAAATTTTAAGTTAATTAAAATCGTTGGGGTCCAGAAAAACATCTATTAAAAATATTTTGCTCTGATTTTTTGACTTCAGATAATTCTGTGCTGAGATACAGTGTCCTCCGCAAATCCTGAATACTCCGTCACCGGCTCATTTTTCAATAGTTTTCTACGAAAAAATTACTAAATGTTCTTTCAACAATGCTTTGTATAATGCAAAAAATTTGAACACATTTGTTTGAACGATAGCTCTAAAAAAAATTCGTGAAAATGATGTTTTTTTTTTACCCGTTAGACAATAACCCTTAAAAAAAAACTCTCGGTTGCGTAAATATAACTTCTTCGGTAAGTTTTGTAAATTTGTCGTGCATTAAAGTATCTCAAACAGTATTATGGCAATGATTGGGCTCGAAATCAGTTGGATAGTTGGGTGATCAAAGTAACTCCGAAACATAAAATCGTGTTTTTCCTTAGCGTTCAATTGTAGCAAGTCAGGGCATTCGAAAATTTTGCAATCAACGATAAATGTTTTAAAATTTTCAGGTGTAACCAATAAGGAACCTCAGGAATATTTTAAAATGAATGAAAGAAGTGATCTAAATTCCCCAGTCCACAGTAACTTTTTTTTAATTCGATCTGACTTGAAAATCAACACAATTCATATATTGTTGAATATACGAGCCTAAACAACCTATGCTCCTGTTGCCATGGCTATCGTATGAAAGTGTAAAAATCCAATATCGCAAGTCGCTTAAAAGTCGCGATCAAATTCTAAATGATTCATTCATTACTGTAGTCAGATGAAGAAACACAGATAATAATTGCAAACAGGGCTCATTAAAATATGCATAAATCACCTTAAACGTCGATTAAAACGACAACTATACGCTCGTTAGCGATTTTCTTATTCAAGTGCATTAAGCGACCGTACTTACCTTCATAACCCGTAGCCGGAACGTGAAGGAATAATCAAATTGCACTTGTCTCCTTTAAGCATTCATTCCGCTTCACACTGAACGGGATTGTTGTATACATATAGCCGAGGTTATGGAAATTTCTTTTTATTAATTCTCCCGATTCAAAACCCCTTTGCAGATTTCACAAAAGGATCAAGTTTGTTTTTTCTTTCTCCATGAAACTATTCTACCTTCATCCAAGCTTTGGGAGTGAATTTTCCACGTTTTTCTTTTTCGAGCCCAGGTACTAGGTGCTTGACGCTCGGCACTTGGGCTGGCTCATGATTCGGGATAAACTCAATTTGAATTTAAATTCGTTTTTTCCCTTCTACTGGCACTTTTAGCGCATTGCTAATCGAGTTCATTCAGGTGTGTGGTTCAGTTTGGAGCAAATTTTCAGTTTACTCCTTACATCATGAGATAGTGGCGTAGTTTTTACCCAGCAGTTTTGGGAACGCTCGTTTTGTTTTTGTAATTCGTTCATACTTGAAACTAAACTAATTTGCGTGAAGGTAAGAACAAGTTTGGACCATTCCGATATTTTTCAATACAAACTTCGGAAATGCGAAGTTTTCATCCCTTATACACCTAAAGGGACGAATAACGCAAGAGCGTTAAATTCACAGTAATAGTAAAAAACCCTTATACACATTTGCCTGAATATTTTTGCATATTTTTTTAATAACTAGTATTCGTACGACACTGTCAGGATTTCAACGGTTCGGAATTCAAAACCATTAATTGATTGAACAAGTGTTTCGTTTCTGTAAATTTCCATACAAACTACCATACAAATCCCTTTTCTATTGACTAAAGCAAGATGAGTAGGGGCCTAAAGCTTATCCTCAATAAAATTGAAAAAGGTAGTAAACATTGGTCAAAGCCAATTTTCTTCTGCTCTTTCTAGCAGCATGTCGTGCTAATTAGCTAATGTTTGAAATTCTGATTAAAGTTAACCGCAACTTTTGCCCGAATCCGCCACGGTTGCACATTTGTTTGGGAAATTGACTCTCCAAACGCTCGACCCACGCTAATCCTTCCTACCCAGCCTCAACGGACCGAAATGTGAGTATACCTAGGTACAAAATCGACCGAAAGGAACCTAAAACTGGCTGTATCCAACAAAAAAGCGACAAGACGATCCCAGCCCAGCCACAGCCATAGAAAGAGCAAATCCTTTCATCAGGCTAATCGATGAATGAAAGAACGTCTCCCAGTATTTTGGGGAGCACCCAATTAGCTCGTTATATGAAAGTGGAACCTTCTACTGCCGACAGTAAAGGGTGATACGGTCAAAATTTGGTCATAGGAAAACGCGTTTAAATCTGTGAAATTGTTTATTTCAAAAATCAAATTAAATTTCTTTTTCAAGTTTAATTAGTATAAAATTCAGGAAAAATATTCAGTTAGGCTTCCGCTTTTCCAAATCCGAATTGCCGGGCCTAACGCTTAACTCCTGCCATCAGATTTTGTACAGCCACCTTTTCCACCTTCTTCGCCGCAGAAAGCCAGTTTGCCTTGAACTGCTGCTCGTCCTTAGCAGTTTTTTGGTCTTCTTTAAGTTCCGCTTGACAATAGCCCAGTATTTCTCAATTGGGCGGAGCTCTGGCGTGTTCTGGCGTGTTCTGGAGGGTTCTTGTCCTTGAGAACCGCCTGCACGTTGTTGGCGGCGTACCACTCCATGGCCTTTTTACCGTAATGGCAAGATGCCAAATCCAGCCAAAACAGTACGGAAAAACCGTGTTTCTTCAGGAATGGCAGCAGAAGTTTATTCAAACACTCTTTCACGTAAATTTCTTGGTTGACAGTCCCGGAAGCTATGAAAATGCTGCTTTTCAAGCCACAGGTACAGATAGCTTGCCAAACCAGATATTTCTTCGCGAACTTTGACAGTTTCATGTGGTTGAAAATATCTGCTACCTTTCCCCTTCCTTTTGCCGTATAAAACTCCTGTCGCGGAAGCTGCTTGTAGTCGGCTTTGACGTAGGTTTCGTCGTCCATTACCACGTAGTCAAACTTTGTCAGCATCGTCGTGTACAGCCTCCGGGATCGCGCTTTGGCCGTCGTATTTTGTTTATCATCGCGATTTGGAGTCACTACCTTCTTGTAAGTCGATAGTCCGGCTCGTTTTTTGGCTCGATGCACGGTTGTAGACGATACACCCAGCTTATTTGCGGTATCTCGGAGAGAGAGGTTAGGGCACAAAGAACAGACGTACAAGCTCGAACAAAAAATCTTCAAAAAAGTGTGTAAAATTTCAAATGCAGTCATCCAAAAAATATGTTGAAAATTGACTTTAAACAGTGGCACCTATTGCGCCGTTCAAAAGTAACAAATCAAATTTTCAAGTGTACAGTTTTCGAAAAGGCGTATATATGAACTCATAATTAAACTAATGCCGCTGGAAATTTTACACAAGTTTCGTGGGCTAGCTTGCACGTCTGTTCTCTGTGGTTAGGGTTTCGCTTGAAACTACCGGCAACTCTCTTTGTCGTCTCAGCGGCTTCCGGTTTTCGATTTCCCCCCGATCCAGACTTCCTGGCTGTCGACAAACGTTCCCCAAACACTTTAATTACATTTGTAACGGTTGATTTGGCAACTTTTAGCGATTTTGCCAGCTTTGCGTGCGAGTAGCTCGGATTTTCGCGATGCGCGAACAAAATTTTGATACGCTGCTCTTCTTCCTGACGGCATTTTGACAACTGAAGAGTGAATTCCAAAATCAAAATAGGAGCAACATTCTACACACACACACCTTCAAAATGAGGGGTGTTCAGGTTTTTTAAATGCAAAATTGAAAGAAATACGTCAAGTTGATATTGACCAAATTTTAACCGTATCATCCTTTACACAGTGGTTGAAAAGTCGAATGATGTGGGAAAAGTTTATCGAAGCATTTCTGACGGTACATGTCTTCTTGAAGTGTAGCTAAAAATGTTCACAAAGCACTTGTATTTATAAACTTTAAACAGAATATTGAAATGTTGAAAAAAAAGCTGCATTTGACGCATTTACAAAACTGGAATAATAAGCATATGAGCATATTTGTGTTATGAACTATAGGTCTTGGGGTTCGGATTGGGCCTGTACGTGATTCCTGATGTGTGTCGCAGCCAGGTCGTTGACCTCCAGCCAACCCTTGATTGTCGGTTGTATAGCACTCGTCCAAACCGAACTGCCGACAGACAGAACGGTCGAAGCACAGTGGTGTGGAATCAAGGATGCCTTTATCACGACGAGCCATGGTACTCTCGGTGAAGTTTGTGGAAGAAGAAGTGAATGGATGTCGAATGAAACCTTGAGGATGGTCGATGATCGGAGAAAAGCGAAAGTCGAAATTGAGCAAGCATGTACCGGGTCAGCCAAAGCAGCCGCTCGCTTACGATATGCGGAGCTGGAAAAGACAGTTTAACGAACCTGTAGACGAGACAAGAGAGCCTGGACAAACTCCTTAGCCGAAGAGGGAGAAAGAGCCGCCGCCAATGGAGATATCCGATAAATTTATGACATTTCTCGCCGACTTAGTGGTGCAAGGACTAATGCAAGAATGCCGCTAAAACACCGAGCAGGTCAGTTATTGACCGATCGAACAGGTCAGCTTAAACGATGGACTGAGCATTTTGAACAACTCTTCCGAGTCACAAATAGCGATGGACAACAGAACCCGCAGCTTGAAGCGCCAACAGTAAGTCGAATAATTGGCGTCAACTCGGAAGCACCCTTGCTGGCTGAAATTGGCTCGGCAATCAATGTCATGAAGTTCAAAAAAGCGCGTGGAATCGACTGCTGAAATGCTGAAAGCCGACCCTGCCTTGTCAGCACACCGTCTTTTCGCTGACATCTGGGATACTGCAACCTTCCCGACCGACTTTATGCAGGGTATCCCGTAAAGGACCGAGTGTGGTAACTGGCTAGTGGCTAGGCATAACGTTTATCTGTACAACCCTGTACTCTGCAAAGTGATCCTGAACAGGAACCAAGAGAAAATTGACGCAACTCTCCGACGGCAACAAGTTGGATTCCGATCTAAACGACCTTGACCTGGCAGACGATATTGTTTTGCTCGCCCAAAGACAACAAGACATGCAGAGGAAACTCAGCGACGTCACCGAATGCTCCAAGGCAGCAGGTCTCAAAATCAATGTCGGAAAAAACAAGTCGATGGAGATCAACACTGGAAATCCCTCCAGTTTCTTGTTAGCTGGCCAACAAATTGAAAAAATGGAATGCTTTCAGTATCTTGGTAGCCAGATTACGCCTGATGGTGGTACCAGGAAAGACTTCGAAACCCAGATCAGAAAGGCACGATTTGCGTTTGCGAGTCTCCGAAACATTTGGCGGTCACGTCAGATCTCTCTACGGACGAAAATCCGAATCTTTAACTCAAACGTCAAATCCGTATTGTTGTACTGCAAGTATTTGTGAATCGCTGTCTGCGGAATATTATCCGCGCTTGGTTGCCAGGAAACTGGATCTCAAATGAACTACATCGCCGCAGTCGTCAAAGGGCGCTAGAAATCGCGATTCAGGAACGTAAGTGGAGATCGATTGGGCACACGTTGCGAAGAGATGAGAACGAGATTTGCAGAGAGGCACTTGAATGGAATCCAGACGGACATCGAAGAAGAGGCAGACCCAAAAACTCGTGGCGGCGAAGCGTAGCCGCCAAAATCCGAACTGTGGACGAGATTCTTGACTGGAACCAATTGAAAACGCTGGCTCCGGATCGTCCACAGTGGAGGTCTTTTGCTACGGTACTATGCGCTGGAGAATCGACGCGTGACCATTAAGTAAGTAATTAAATAGTGATCCTGAAAAATCCTGATTTTTTTCTTAGTGGTGTACTGATTTTGAACAAAAACCACCTAGCATCTCTGTATGTGAGCAAGGAAAAGTTTCCTAAGCGAAATTATGGTCGGAATTGCACGAAAAGATATACAAACTCTAATAGATGTTTACAGAAAAACGCAGCAACGAGGAAAAAGGTGAAGGCAGAAAAATAGAGCGAAACTCAGCGCGAACTTGGTTCAAGTCCGTTGAAATGCAAGTCTCTGTGGAAACCACAAAGTGCCGAAGTGTATTACCATCATCTCATCGAAGCCTAGGTTCAGACGAGCCCTATTATAGCAGCGATGCCTAACAACTATGGTAGGCTACAGCGATAGACAGCATCCATATGAGCGCCGTTGTATATAGAAGTCATTCTATATTCGCACTCCGTTTATCATGTTAAGCTTGACCCACACAGTCTCCAAGTTTGATTTTTTACGTGGCTTTCATCCAATGGATTTCGAGCCACGTTTTTAAGCAGCTTTCCAGGCGCGCTCCTTTTTTAAAATGGCTTTTTATACAGTTTTTTCAAGCTGTCTTTCAGGCGCACTTTAATCAACAGGCTGCATGCTGTTCATTAACAGCCTTCAAGGCGCGATTTTATCGAGCAGCTTTCCAATCAAGCTTTTTCTAAGCAGCCTTCCAGGCGCGTTTTTTAGTTGCTTTCTAAGCGCACAACGGGCTTCCAGACGCACTTTTACCAAGCGGCTTTCGAAGCATGTTCTTGAGCGGTCTTCCATTAGCGCTTTATTCGAACAGCTTCCCAAGAACCTATGTAGTTGCAGAGATTTTTATTTATCGTGTTAATCGACGTTTCGTAATATTTACGCCATATCTTTACATAATCCGGGAGTAGAAAAATGAATCGTTAACTAGAAGCTTTACAAACTTGAATCAGAGACGCCTGAAACAGAACAATCAAAAGTATAGTTTCTACTAATGGGTCCTTAAAACTTCACTCCTCACATTCAGTATTGATTGTCTACACCGAGGAACCAAACCTCAATATATCATCAATTAACAAAAGTTTCAATCCGAAACCCATTGTGGCGTTTATCAAATTCACACCGAGCTTCATCGAGTTCAGTAGATTCTGGTCTGGTCGAGGCTCCACTTTTGTTAGACCCACCCTCCCTCGAGGAAACCATTAAAAGGTTCAAAAACTCAGACACAAGGGTATGTTGCACGTTGCTTTGGCGATCGACTGACCGACCGACTGTTCCGGGTGAGCAACTTTTTCCTTCCATCTCTCTGCTGTGCCCAGTCACGTGTCAACGGACGGATGGAAGAAGTTTTCATAATTACATTAACTTATTGATAAACTTTTCACGCCACAAGAAGCTGCATTCTTTGCCGATCTCACGGGATGGTTTGTTGTTGGGAGAAAGTTTTGCATAACAGATGGCTGAACTCGGAATTCTTCGTACCCATTTTGCATGTTGTCAATGTGGGTTGATTTTTTTCTTATTTAACCACCCGCAAATCAATCATATTCTTTGCCTCTGAAGTTTGATGGACAAACATTTATTTCAAAGAATGCACAAGGAAAATGAATCTGGTCAGGTGATTATGAAATGTATCCTGAAAGGAATCTCAATATCAAAATTCTACTATTCTACTAAATTAGGCTGGAACAAATATCAATTTCTTCTTTTGTCAGCCGACCCCCCCCCCCCCCCCCCCCCTCTAAATTTCCAAAAACCCGAAGGGGGCAATAAATAAAGTTTGAAGTAATTTATGTAAATTCCAATAAAAAATTCCAATATCTGAAAGTTTACAAGACTAAAAATTAAATTTAAGAAGATGGGTATTGAGAACGGCAGCAAAGGAAACTCAATTTTTATAGCTGATGCTTAAAAGCTAAAAATATATTTGAAATGTTAGTAAACAATTTGAATACTAAAAGTTTTACAGAACTTACTATTTGTTTTTCCTGTTTCTGTTTCTGGCACGTTCTGTCAACTGTTTTCTCCGACTGTCGGATGCTGCAGAGTTAGTTTACAGATTATAAGCATTCGTTATGCAATTGACATTGATCCTTGACTTCATCACATCGATTATACTTACATAACGCACTAATTCCTAATTTGTTTTACAGCAGGGGTAAATATTGTGAGGTTTTCCAAACTAGGCTGGTAACTAATCAATACTAAAGTTAGAATTCTACTACAATTCATAAGAACTTCTTGTCAAAAATTTCTTCTTACCACCAAATTGTCTTTCCATGTTCTACTCTCAAGCAACTACTTTATAAACCCGAATAATAACTATGGTGACAAAACTTCAATTGATTTACTTTCTTCCGCAAAACTATACTTTGTAAATCAACGTTTTACGCCTCATGCTAACCTCACATTCATTTCCGATTTTTATTATTTGTTGTGACTTTTTCCATCATCTATGGATCGCTCGGTAACTACGCTTCTAAATCTGCTGTATTCCAGAGGTGTCAGAAACAATGGGAGTTATTTCGCTTTTTGTTTTCTCGATTTCATTGAATTATTCGATAAAAAATTACTTGATTTATAGGTTTTGTGCAACAATATAATGTGAAATTTTGTTGCATACAAGCTTTCGTGTAATTTATTCCAATTTATTTGTTTTTCGCACTATTTTTTATTGCCCCCCCCCCCCCCCTCACGATGTCTCAACTCCGAGTGACAATGTATGTTTACCTAGTTGTCTGGTGTTTGATTAATTATGCAGCTTTACGAACATTTGTTTGAAATTAGACGTGCTTGGACCGGGTAAAGAAAACATACTAAGTCTTCTTTATTGTTCAGAGAAAAATTGGATAAAAATGAAGTAAAATTTTAAAGATACTTTGACTGGTTTCAAATATTATGTATTCAGAGAAAAATTTGAAAACTCAACGGTGACCCGAAATTTGGCAACCGTATTTTGACAGTTCTGCTGATAGGTTGCATTTTCGTCAGTGTAGCCAAGCAACACTAAAGCAAATCATCATATGAAACGTATATCGTTATGCACTAAATGAATGAATGAGTTGACTTTTGGCTACTTTTAAAAATTATTAGATATCGATCAGAGTTGGTTACTGAAACATCTACAGTGAGCGAAATAAGAATAGCACCACTATGTGTTTTGCTTGCTAACATATGAATACTTGAAAAATACGAAAATTTGCTTCCACAGTTTGTTCTGAATTGCTTAATTGATAAATCAAGCATAAGTTTACTTTTTTTGGACGTAGCAATTGGCGTTGAGGACCAAAAATGTGAAAAAAGGGTGCGAAATGAGAATAGCACCACATGAGTTTTTCAACAAAACAATATTATTTTTCAAAAATGACTGAGTAAAAGTGAATAATAATGCTTCTACGAATTATTTGAATAGATAACTGCATTTTAAGAAGTTTTCCAGAATTCCAAAGGTTTTCAAAGGTATTAAAAGAGGGTTTTAAGAGATGCTCCTCTAGCGTTAAGGAATTTGATATTTGAGCCTTAAAACTCTATCAAACTGCTTGATTTCTTCATTTACATTCTTAAGTATGATGCAAAATGATGAAACATAGATTTGAGGCTGAGTTTGAATCCAGAAAGCAGGTTAGAATTTAAAAATACTATTGTTTTTAATAGTCAAACACTATTTCTCTAGTTTTAAATCATAGATGGCAGCACTATCTTGCCATTTAACCAAATTCATGCTCATTCTCGAATATCCGGGATCTGGGGGAGGAAGACTGAATAAAAAAAGAAAAAAATCTTTCAAACGTCAAATTTCTCTCATCAATCTACCGACCAGTGCGAAGGTTTAAAATTTTACTTTCATTTTTAGTGATTTTTAATAAAACTTGTCTGATGCTGAAAAGCACTTGTTTTGCATAAAACAATGATTTAATTACGTTTGTTTTGCTCTGGCAAATTCTTGCATGATCAGTCGTATTGAGTCGTTAAAATTTCGTCAAAGTTTTGAAGCTGATAAATAAAAATGGTTTGATTAATTGTTGTTCTAAAAATATAGCTAAATCTAAATTTAGCAGCTAAACAACTGAGTTACATGACTCGCTACACGAAACTGATCATCTAAAGTTAAAATTTGAACGATTACAAATCTTTTCAACAATTGCTGGCTTTTTGCCGAACAGTAAAAAAACGATACAGCAAATTTCAGTCTTCCTCCCCCAGTCCGGGATTAATTAGAGAGTGCTAGATGATTTTGGTCAAGAAATAAATACATGTACCGTGTCGTGTGAACGCTTTGGAAATTCCAAGATCACTAAATCCAAAAAAATAGAATTGCATCAAGGTCACAAAAAGTGAATTTTTTAGACCAATTATCAGAATAAAGTTGTACTTTGCGATGGAGCTGTATGCACCAGACGGCTAGCAGTATTATTGTTATGATTTGCAATTGAATCGAAAGTTGAGATGAGCAGGAATTTTGGCGGTTGTCGTTTTTGTGCTGGTGATTATTTTGCAAATCCGGAAAAGCTTTCTGCAGCGCGAACTTCCACAAAACTTTGATGGGAAAATACCTGAAAATGATGAATATGCGCCTAAATAAACCAGGAAAATCAATATTGAGACTTTATTTGGTTTAAACTGCAAGATAGTGCTGCCATCTACGACTTGAAACTGGAAAATATGTGGTTTACTGAACAAAATCAAACTTTTTGATTTCCAACCTATTTTTTTCTGATTCAAAATTAATATAATAGTAATATTGGCTATTTTTCGGTCTAGGGATTCAATCAAACAACTTAGTTTTCGAAATGCCCAACGTTTCGACCATTTTTGTGTGGTCTTTCTCAAGGAAACTGGAAATTTATTATTTTTTAAACATTAGAATGAGCATTGTTAACATAATATGTAGTGTGAAGACTCACTTATCTGTCCGTTGTTATTCTGGAAAACAATAAATTCAATAGACACCACTGTTGGGTGCCTTGCGAGGTATTGCATGACTAATTTTCATGCAATACTTCGCGGGGCACAAGCAGTGGTGTCAATTGAATTTATTGTATATCAATGCCAAAAGACATACCCCTGTTAAACAGCTAATAACTTTTTTGTCTAATATGATAAGAATTTACGGTCTTCGACAAAGTAGTTCAGCGGAAAATTTCCTTTGAAGAATTTATAAATTGGCACAAAAACCATTAGGAGGCTCGGTTGAACAGAAGAAACAAAAATGATGTTGATTTTTCAGTACAAAATATTCAATTTCCGCATACAAACCTAAAAGTCCAAATTTACTCATGTAAACGTTACTTAAAAATTCTGCAAAAAATCATGGATGAGTTTTGGACCAAAGCGAAGCTTTTGAGACCCCAGGGTTTGAGAAATTCAAAAATGACCCCAAATCGACTCAGTCTACTGCCCCAAATTTGTATGAGGAATTTCAAGCTTGTGAAATGTTATGCGCTGCCAGCCTTAATTGATCGTAGGCCTAGTGCAAGGTATAATGCCAAATTTGGGCCAGATCGGATCACGGGAAAGGGTCGCTCAACGAGCTTAAAGTTTGTATGGGATTTTGAGTCATTTTTTTCGGGAGGAACATGAAAATCCTGTTTTTCATGAATAACTTTGGTCCCCTTCTGCCGATTTCTTTTAAAAACGGGTTTTCTTAAAGCCTAAACTATGATACATATTTCATCGGAAGACTGCATTTCGATAAGCGTTAAGATAAAAAAGTTATTAAACTTCAAAAATCGGGTAACTTTTTTCAGGGTGATATTCATCACTGTCGAAGCTGCGTCAAAATGTTCGAAGCAGTTTCTCTCATTAACTGTGATGAATATCATCCTTAAAAACATTAGGGGAGAGTGGGGTATCGTGGGCCATGGGGAAACGTGGGCCACTTTTAATATCTCAGATGTGTGTTGAGATAAAAATTTCAAAACAACTGTCATCGTCGTCGCTTTGCGTGAGCATATAATCCTATATGTTGTTGACTGAAATACGCATCATATGCTTCTTTTATTTATCAAGCTTAAAAAAGTTAGAAAAATTTACTTACATAATTTAAAAAACACCCGCTAATTTCATCGATGGGGAACCTAAAGTGCCTAACAAAAATATGCTCATACGCTTATGATCTTAGATTTGTCGTGAGCTTTCACGTGGAAAAGGATTTTTTTTATGAGACATCAATAAGTCACACAAACGCAACCATTTTGCAAATCATAGCTTGTGGGAAATCGTGGGCCACACATCTTGAACCACCTATATTTTTATGTTTTTATTCACATTCAGAACTTAAAATACGATTTACCTATCTGCAAAGTTTTTTTATGCCAAATGAAGAGTTATGAAAAATATTTTGTCCATCCTATATAAGAAATTTTGCCAAACGTTCGCGAGCTAGGTTTTGGAATCTATGCGATCATACATAGCTTTTTTTTTATTTCATCATCTGAAATTGCTTTTAAATAACGAAATGAATTAGGAAATCACAGTTTAGGGTCAACTCATAAACTTTGCATGTTATTTGGTCAATTTGGGTTTGGTGGCCCACGATTCCCCACCATTTTTCAAAATCCAAAAAATATTGCTTTTTTTCAAACAGTGAGAATTTGGGGAAAATAATAGAGTGTCCATTTCCCGGCGATTTTAGCGTTCCCGGGAATCGGGAAATCTTACTATGCTTTTCCCGGGAATTCCCGGGATCCCGGGAAAAATAGGAAATGAAGATTTCAACATGAAGATCTTAACCTATCTACTGCATACGAATACTTACCAATATGGTATTTTTAAATTTTAATGTAGTACCTAGTATTGAAAAAAATTTCAAACTGTTTTAAAGAAAATTCAATAAGCAAACCAAAGACCCACAAACAACCTTTAACCGACAAACTAGTCCGATTTTAGCTGCAAAAATTTGAGAATGATTTCTAACTATCTATAAAAGTAAACTAGCTACACTTCAGGTTATTCATCAAATATTGTAAATTTTCAGATAATTATCCATTTGTTTTACAATATGTCATTTTTTTGTTGTTGATGATTTTGCTATTGTCAACAGTATCCGAAACGGAAGTTCTCAATTATGAGTGTTACAAAATAGAACATCCAGATTCTTACCGGTCATTATTGGAATTGTTTGGTTTTAAAGTCTGTTTGTCGGTTTTCACTTTTACACTAAGTTTTCGATT
The DNA here is from genome assembly GCF_029784155.1 of Uranotaenia lowii. Lineage (NCBI taxonomy): Eukaryota > Metazoa > Arthropoda > Insecta > Diptera > Culicidae > Uranotaenia > Uranotaenia lowii. The sequence goes on from NC_073692.1 coordinate 263,352,822, forward strand.
GGAAAAACTTTTTTTTCTTATCAAATTGAATGTATTGACCAGATTAAAGAAAAAAAATATTTGAAACTAAGCCATCAAGGTAGAACCACTAATCACACTGACATGATTCCTAGAACAAAGATTCGACCTGATTCGACCATTTTCTGGCTAATTTTTGTTGTCAAATTTTGCAGGTCCACCTACCGTCGGTATTGCGTACCTTCAAAATTTGACAAAAATATGCCCTGCAGGAAAACTGTTTAGCCTGATTTTATCGTTGAAATAGCCTTTTTTAAAGTTGGGTACCACTTTCTAACTGGGATAGCATTTCTTCAAATCGGCGCATTGATCTGGAATCGATATTCCGTACTGTTGGAAAAATCATCCAACAAACGTAATTGAGTGTCCAGTCAGTATGGTCAGTGGTAGAACTATCAATTTCCTTGCTCAATATGATTCAGTTTTTTCAATTTAGATCGTGTAAATTTGAATTACTTAAGTACATTTTACTGGCTTCGGGAAATCCCGGGATTTTTTAAGCGTTTCCCGGGATTCGGGAATTCCCGAATTTTTCTATTTCCCGGGAATTCCCGATAGGAAAACCCGGGTAGGACACTCTAGAAAATAACTTATAAAAATTAAAAAAAAAAAATACTTTATGATACCTTGAAAATGCAGAAAACCAAACCATTTTTTATTTTCATTTTATTTTTTATAATAAAGAAGTTATGGTACAACGTAAAAAAGTGGCCCATGATTCCCCACTCTCCCATACTATTTTTTGAAGCATAACAACTTTTGTCTCTTTACTTGAATCGAAATGCAGTCTTCGAATGAAATATTTCTCATAGTTAAGGCTTTAAAAAAAACTGTTTTCAAATGAAATCGGCCAAAGGGGATCAAAGTTATTCATGAAAAACTGGATGTTCGTGTTCCTCCCGGACAAAATGTCCAAAAATCCCATACAAACTTTGGGCTCGTTGAGCGAGCCTTTCTCGTGATCCGATCTGGCCCAAATTTGGCATAAAACTTTGTACTAGGCCTAGGATCAATTTAAGCCTGCAGCGCATAACATTTTCAAATGTCGGGTCATTTAGAGCACTTTAATGTACATATGTATTTGTCGATTCGTTGTCGGTTCTTGAGTTCCATATTCAAGGCACTCCTAGATACTCCGCAGAAAGGTTCAGGTCCAATTAACAGGCCCTAGGATCCTTCCCTAGCTAGCTGGTCTGCTTCTTCGTTCCCTAGGATACCGCAGGGGCCTGGAACCCAGAATAAAAATACTCTGTTCCGTATGGCCAGGTTTCTTAGTGCAACAATACACTCCCATACTAGCTTGGAGTAACATGTGAAAGAACTTAGTGGTCGAAGAGCAGCCTGACTATCAGAGAATATATAGATACTTGTGTATCTGTATCCTCTTTTCAAACAGGCTAAAGTGCATTCTAAAATTGCTTTAACTTCTGCTTGGAACACTGTTGGCCAGTTTCCCATAGGAATTGAGATCCTGAATCTAGGTCCGAAGACCCCTGCCCCAGTTCTATTATCCATTTTTGACCCATCAGTAAAGAATTTTCGACTTGATGAACATTTTAAAAATCTGAAGAAGTTATGAGTATTTTACTAAAATAGAATTATTTGCATTTTTGAAAAATTTAAAGAAACGCAGTGCAGTGTACTAATCTTAATATAGGAAGAATAAAACATGATAAATCTGACTCGCTTAGCTTACCAGAGGGTCACATGTCAAATTTCAGAACGATCTGACCATATGGGGAGGGGTTCCTTAAGTCTCAAACGAGTGTTATGTCTATTGAATTAAAATTAATCGTGTCGAAGAATTACATTTCTGAGTGTGTAACCAGACGTATGGATTTATAATAAATAGCTGACGAATGACTACCTCACTTCCACAACCTTGAGTATTATCATTCTACCTCGAAATATCTTAACTATCCATTTGACAGCTGAGTATTTCAGTTGATTTCCTTTCGTGAGGCAAACACATCATTTTTGCGACGTGAAAATCGAATTGCGCGTAAGTTTTGAGGGAGTGATAAAAGTATTTATCGACTGCGAAATAAATTTTCGGTATACGGTCGGAAGTGTCTTTTTAGTGCGAAGTGATAGTTGGTTTAAATCCCGGCCGCAGGAATACTTTCCGCATTTCAGCTGGTTGGATCTGACTGGTGTTGTTGCGGCGCGCCAGAAGTAATAGTTTACTTTCACTGAGGCAATTTTGATCAATTGAAAGTGGTTAATTTTTGGTGGATACATTTCGGCAGCAGGAATCTTTTCCGCGAGAAGCACGGGTAGAAAAAGCTGGGAAACTTGTGCTAAGGTTATTGACCTTTTCGCCAATATCAACAAAAAAATGTTTCGAACTCTGCTAGTTGGGTATGGATCACCATTTTGTGGAGGAAACCGTAAGTAATTGATTGTTATAGACAATTTAAGAGAACAATGCGGTAGAGCCAGCGGCCTTTAATAATTGGATAATTGTTGGCCATATTGTTAGAGTTTGGAAGTTATTGTTCTGTAAGTGTTGCATTCCGAGACTGCCATTTTGAAGAAATGCTTTGCTTCTAGGGTACATGTACCTACAGTGGAATTGAAATAAATTTCATTTTTTTCTTTTCTTTTCTCAACGCAGTTATAAGCGACATAACTGAATAACTTGAACAATTTAGTTAGATGCATTTTTTGTAAATAGTTAATAACTTTTATTTTTCGTTTATAGCTATATTTTGTGACTCCGGTTTGGGGTAGATCATCATCCAACTAGTTGAGCCAATAAATCACCAGGGTTGTCTGATCGGCAAGGGTCGAACGACACCATCATAGATTGGTTCGGAACCTCGGTAAGCGTATCTTGATTTCCTTTCAATCGAGCTACAGTGATTATTATCCATCACAAATTATTGATTTTCTAAAATTCATTTTAATTTTGACTTCTCCATTAAATTGAATCACGATTATTGTCGATATTTTTACGATTAAGTAACGAGTAATTTGAAATGGCTAATAATAACAACGCGAATAGCCTTATTGAATTGATCGAGCCTTACAGAAGAGGTACATCCTTTTGTAATTGGGTTGAAAGATTGAAATTTTGTTTCCAAGTGAACAATGTTCAGGATGATCAACGCAAACCTTTGTTGTTCACCTTGAGCGGCCCTTTGGTTTTTGATGAGCTTATGCTTCTCTACCCTAACGGTCAATTGGCCGCTGCAGACTATGACGATATGATTGACAGACTAAAACAAAGGTTTGATAAACGAGAAAGTTCCAGGAGACTTAGGTTCAGATTTACTACTCGGGTTCAAGAACCAAATGAGTCTTTGGAAGACTTTATTTTATCACTGAAAATTCAAGCAGAATTCTGTAATTTTGGCGAAGCTAAATCAAGTATGATTTTAGATCGTATTGTTGCGGGGGTCAAGGACGTAAATTTGCGTCAGCGTTTATTGGTTGAACAAAATTTAACCCAGGAGATGGCGGAAAACTTGGTGGCTACATGGGAAATGGCCCAAACTAATGGCCTGACAAGGTCCTTTTAGTGGTATCGGTCGTTATGGACAGGTATCGAATCTTAGTAGGGGTCCAGTGAAATCTAGATTGGGTACACGACGAGCCATAAGGGATCGACCGTATGAATATAGAAATCATTATCATCAACAAGAAAGCTTTTAATTACAAATTCTGATCGATAACTGTTGATCGAATTTATTTTTTAAAGGAGGAAAATGATGTTATGTCCATTGAATTAAAATTAATAACGTGCCGGAGACTTACATCTCTGAGTGTGAAACCAGACGTATGGATAACCACTTGAAATCGTTGCTTTGAATTGTTTTTAAGCACAATAGAAAATCAGATTTTTAAAATGTTACCTTCAAGTCGAAAACTTTCGCTGAAACAATTTTTTTTTTTAATTATTTTTTATATTTTTTTTCTATTATAACGGCACTAATATCAACAATACTGTTAATACGCAAAAATGAAGTTCTGATGATCGATATTCACCTTTAATATGAAAAAAAAGAGATTTCTTCTTGGTGTTACGCTTTCCGAGATATTTGAAACTGAGTAAAAGTCCTTTTTTAGTTTTTCCAAAATTTCATATTTAGAGCATAACTCAAAAACTGTTCTACTGAGATTTTTTTAAATTTAATTTATGGATTCTGCGCCCGATTTTACATTACAAATTTGGGTCAGTCGATGAAGTTCACGATTTTTTTTAAATTTTGTAAACTAGTGTTATTGGCTTAGGATTGGATGGTTTGTTAGGAGTGGATAGTTTGCTTTAGGGTAATGCCGATTTGAGTTGGGTTTTAGAATTCCTCAAAGTTTTGCAAAATTATGTGCTCAATTTTTAAGGTCACCAAAAATGCCAATATTTCAGTTATTGAACGGTCAATCTTGCAGTACTCGTTTCGAAAAGACTCCATGTCCATACGGTGGAATACGATTGTTTTGCATCACGCGTTTGTTAATTTCAAAATTTTATCCATCCTAACATTCTTTTTTATGATTTCAGCTAGTAGTAATTTTGTAGTATTTTTTACCCCAAAATGTATGCAGCACCGTTATGCTTTTTCTTTAAAAACATTTTTGGCAGAAACAAAGTAAAATTTAATTCGGGCAAAACCAAAAATTACTGCTATTGAAGATTTATGCATAATGACATCACAAATGTATCAAAAAACCATAAGTTTTCAAACGTTTTTATTTGATTTTTCATTAAAAACCAAGTTTTTTGCCACATTCCCCTTTTTAGCAAGGTGTTTTACTGTTGAAAACAATAATTTTTCTGACTACGTCAATTTGAGGTCCCATCAACCTTAAAACTTTTGATATACAAGCGGTATGATTATCTGTAGACATTAAGTTTTTAGAAGCCATTGAAATTGAAAAGTTGACGGTATTCCAGGAATTTTTTTACTTGAAATTATTCAATAATTCATTATTTGTTAAAATAACAAGATGTATCGTCAAATTCTGAAATTTGATGACAATTAAAACAAAAACCTACTAACAAAAATACTCTAACCCTAAAGGGAATAAAATATCGTTAAATTCCTAAAAAACTTTTCTGGTAAATATAATCCATACATTCATGCCAATTATCTAAGCACCATGGTTGTAGCAACGAACTGGATATAAATTGAAGAAATTACAAATAATCATAAATTCCACCATGAAAGCATGGAAACGTTGTTTTTGTTTTGAAAGCTGAACTCATTATATGGTATTTCACTTCGTCCCGCTCTCGCTTACGAGTCCTAGAAACATGGCCCCAGAACGTGTCAACAATCCAAACGGGCGCGACCACTTGCTGCAGGAGGATCGTAAACCCAAAGAAAATATTATCCCTCGTTCGGCGGCACCTGTAATCAAAACATTTGGCAATAAAGTGAGCCATCAAACCTTGCCAGTACACAAAAACAAACAAGCATAACCGATATTTACAGTCTGCGGATGTTGGCACCACGAAGTTGAAGCGAACGTCCGACCCGATCGACATTCGGCTGTTGTGAACGTCTGCGACGTGATGTTGGATATATTTAGGAGGAACTTAATGTCGGGAAAACTTTATAGCTTAAAATGTTTTGCCTTGAAAGTAGCTTAAAGGGATGTTTTTTTTTTCTCCGATCAAATAACATACCTAACAGTTAATCTTTCACCTTCAATTAAGTTAAAGATACGACCAATTCGAAAAAAACACAGACAAGTACTTCCCGTGTTATCTTTTCCTAATGTATCAATCTGGTATGCCATTCTCATACCACAAGTGTTCCAAATTCACTTCCCGGTAAAACTTTTCCAGCGGAAATTGTACGCGGTTTAAAATCTTAACAACTTCAAGTTCTGTGAAGATCTTTCAACGGTTTCCCACCTTTTGCACAGGCCGCATATCTAGATGAGAACTTTTTCTCTGGGCTCCACCTCCTCCCTTCCTCCGACCCAATCCAGTTGATGATGGAACGTTCTTTGAACTTGGCAGCCGACAGCTGTTAGAAAAAGAATTTAACGCGCTAAAACCTCTTTCGAGACGGTAGCACGCGATAAACATGAATCCTTTGCTTTCGTGCGCCACACTCCGACTGTTGTGTTCGGGAAAACACAACGTTTTTCCCTCCTTTACCGTTAAGAGTTGCGAATTTTCCGTTCTAGCGGAAACCACGTCACATTGCGGAAACCCGTTGAAGAAACTGCCATGCATCAGCTCGGTCTGCCGGCCCAGCAGACAATGAACCAGACAGCCGGTCGGCAACGTTGTTTTCTGCCCTCAAAATCGACTCCATGAAAGCTCCCCCACGGCTCCAGCGTTTTAATTCCCGTTCAAAATTTTGAGCATGAAAGCTCAGTAGGTAAGGTAGGCACCTATATTCTCCGCTCAATTTGTGATGCTCCGAGCGAGAATATTTCGCTTGACAGAAATCGGTATTTGGTATTGGTAATTGGAAAAACGATTTGGCGCCATTGGAGCTACACCGCATTATTTGAACTTACCAGCAGCAAGTGTCAGCAGATGATATTTTTAGGCAAAATATGCTTATGATTTCAAGAGAATCAAACCAGAGCACGTGTCTATTCCAGAGTTGCAAATGTTACGATTTGCATGTTTTTTTTCCCTGTCTTGAAATCGATTATAAATTTCGAAATGAAGACTCAGTTAAGAAACTTTGAGCGCTTCGAAGCACCCCTAAAAAATCAAGTCCGATCAAGCTGAAATTTTGCAAAGGTCATTTTTTTGGGACCAATCTACAAAATGGATAAGGTAGGTTATTGAAATTCGACATGACCCGTTTGGCTGCCACCCTATTGTTGGTAGATCAGATTCGAGTGTCAAGTTTCGAAGTTGAAAAATATTTGAATTTAGATCATTTGAATTTTGGCTCATCGCGAATTTTAGAAAAAACTGAAATGTATAAGCGAAATGTCAAAGCTAGAACGCTTTGGGTAGAAGAAACAAATATATGTGGAAAGTGAGAGCTAGAATTTTGTGTTCTGGCAGCTTTCAAACTGCCTGGGGGCCGTACACATACCACGTGGACAACTTAGGGGAGAGGGGTGTGTATGGAAATGTCCATGCTTGTCCACGGAGAGGGGGGGGTAGGAGTTTGGGTCATGTCCACGTGGACATACTTCCTTCCAAAATATTTTCTTGAGATAAATAAATATTGAGATGTTTAAATCAAAATCTTAAAATTGCAAAGCCAAAAAAAAGGATGAAACGGCCTGTTGGGCGATAAAGAACCTCATTTTCAAACCAGCACCAGCATCGATTTTGACGAAACTTGCCAAGTACTAGACCAAACATTTTTACATCTTTTGACCTAATTTCGAGTTTTTTCAATGAATTTTGTAAAAGCTACAGCGATTTTTGTGAAGCAATCTCAAATTTTCCCTTTTTTCAGTCATTTTACGACTTTCAATTTTGTTAAGCGTTAGTTCGTGTGAAAAATTCATTAAAAAAATTAACCGAGAGAGAAATGGTAGCTTGTTGGAACGTTGGAAAAGATTGCTCTGTTCTGAGTGATTTCATTCTTTTTTGAACGCTAAATACTGTAGGGGAGAGTGGGGTATCGTGGGCCATGGGGAAACGTGGGCCACTTTTAATATCACAGATGTGTGTTGAGATAAAAATCTCAAACCACCTGTCATCGTCGTCGCTTTGCGTGAGCATATATTTCTATATGTTGTTGACTCAAATACGCATCATATGCTTTTTTTATTTATCAAGCTAAAAAAAGTTGGAAAAATTTACTTACATTTTAATTATTTAAAGTTTTGTCATGATCTTTCACGTGGAAAAGGAATTTTTGATGAAACATTAATAAGTCACAAAAACGCAACCAATTTGCAAATCACAGCTTGTGGGGAATCGTGGGCCACAGATCTTGAATCATCTATATTTTTATGTTTTTATTCACATTCAGAACTTAAAATACGTTTTTCCCATCTGTAAAGTTTTCTTATGCCAAATGAAGAGTTATGAAAAATATTTTGTCCATCCTATATAAAGCATGGATCACTACAAATCTGGACGCATTAAAAAGGGTCTATCTCGGAGCTATGTAAACGAAATAAAAATGTGTTGTGCTCAAATTGTAGGTTTTTACTGCATTAAAAAAATAATAATAAAAAAAATATTCCGATGTTGTTTTGATGAAATTTCGTACTTTTCGTCGAGAACCACTCATCTAAGTTTGGACACCCTATTCACTGCCCTCAGCGGCCATTTTGTTCCACAATCTCTTCATCTCTGTTGCATCGCAAGTCGTCCTACCATTCTTCTTCATCTTCTGATTAACAATTGCCTAAAATTTTTCGATAGGGCTGAATTGAGGGCAGTTGGATGGGTTGACGTCCTTTTCGACAAAATCCTCCAGTTGGTCCGATACCACTGTAGTAGGTACCTCTTCGCTGTAGTGGCAGCTATCCAAATCTAGTGAAAACTTTACTGGTTCTTTGTGAGATCTAATATAAGGAAAAAAAATATTTTTCGAGCACTCCTCCTTGTACATTTCGGAGTGCCATGGTCTTGTTTTTCACAAAAAACCGGGGTTTTTCGACCACAGCTCCAAATATCTTGCCAGATCAAACACTTTTCTGCAAAGTTCTTGGCAAAAACGAATTTGAACTTGATGGGGACATCACTCCGACCAGTGGTTTTGTAAAATTTTTGGTCTCCCAAAATCAGATTTCGCGATTTTTGAACCAGACCGGTTTTTTTAACGTGGGTGTCCAAAATTAATTTTCATCTCGCGGCTTCTATTACGTGTAACTTTTTTGGAACAGAACGAATCGTAATGAAATTTTCAGCACTGATAGAGGAAACACTTCCAAACAAGGTACTGTCAAAAAATTCCAGATCCGACAACTAGGAGCGCTATAGGTCGATTCACGCACTGCCTGGCCTCACTGGTTTTGACACTTCGCGATTCCTGTTTTGATTCCTTATTTTCCAATTCTACACGCTGATGAAGCAAAACACATCTGGGTCCTCATTTAATTCTCATTCACACGTTTTTAGTTCTTATCGCAATTTTGGGAGAGAACAAAATTTAAAAAGTAAATTAGTTGTTAAGAAATTAGATGTTTTTAGTATCAAATAACGAAAAATCAATCATTTTGTTTGTTAATCAAGCTGAAAACAGAAATGTTGGAATAAATGGATTTAAACTCAAAAGTTCAACTATCCGGCGTTATTTTTATTCTTAAAAAATATCGTATTTTTAATAATTAAGAATAATTTAGCCTTCTCTTTCAGTATACGTTTATCGGAGAATTTTCCTGTATTGGATTCTTCTGTCCTTGAATAGCGGTGTCGTACAAGTACGTGCATTTGTTTACAGCTTCCGATGGGAATTTCTAAAGGGTAATTGGTCCAGAAGAAATGTGTTGAAAAAAGGGTTTTAAAAACATGTTGAAACATTTTAATAAACAAACCTCCTTTTCGAAATCATTATGAATTTTCAACTTTCTGTTCATTCCCGTAGAGATAACTGTTAAGAAACAGAAAAATGTGCTAAATTTAGTTCACAAAATGGGACTTGGTATTTTGCTTTCCTTAAACTGAGTTTTGAGTTAAATTTCTTGACCGTGCAGCTAAACGAAAAATTTCGCCGCATCTCATTTCTCATTCGTAAAATTTTGTAAACAGGACGTGCGAACTGTCACCACAAAAGGGAGCTACGTCATCGTGAATCGACCCCATGGTATTATAAACAGTGCGTCCAGATTTCTGATGATCCATGCTTTAAGAAATTTTGCCAAAACTTTCGCGAGCCAGGTTTTTTAATCTTTTCGATCATACACAGCTCTCTTTTTTATTTCATCATCTGAAATTTCTTTAAAATAACGAAATGAATAAGGAAATCACAGTTTTGGGTCAACTCATAAACTTTGCATATTATTTAGTCAATTTGGATTTGGTGGCCCACGATTCCCCATCATTTTTCAAAATCCAAAAATATTGCTTTTTTTTCAAACAATCAGAAATTGGAGAAAATAACTTATTAAAAATTAAAAAAAATACCTCATGATACCTTGACAATGTAGAAAACTATACCATTTTTTTTTTCATTTTATCTTTTAAGAAGTTATGGAATAACGAAAAAAAGGGGCCCATGATTCCCCACTCTCCCATACATATATGAATTTATAAGTGGAAATGGGGAAAATCGGGAAAAATTTTGAGCTGTTTTCGTAATATATTTGTCAAACGCTGCTTTTTTAGCACCCGGTTTGTTTTAGAGGATTTGTTCTGTTGGCTTGAACAAAACTTAATCAAGTAAAAAAAAGTTCAAAAGGTTTTAAACTATCAACATTAATTCTTGTCCCAATTATGGGGTGAAAAGGGATAGTTGCTTATTTATTAAGGAACTCGTTTGCTTAGAAACTGTTCAACAATGAAAAACTTTCATTTTTGCTTTCATTATTAAAACGCAAATCAGTGCATAGTTTTTCGCTTTGCAGATATTTTTTTTTATTTTTCCTATCTCCAGTAGGTCACCTTTTTAATCACCCACACCTATGTTCGAAGAATTGTAGAAAGTGGTGCCTAACTCCAGGGGCAAAAATGGTTTAGAAATTTTAAACCTTTTTATAGTTCTCCAGTGCGAGTTGAAAGCCAAATTCATCTGGGATCAACTTGAAATGTCTTCCATTTTACTCTTTTTTCAACGCTCCTAGAGGATTTAAGACACTACATGTCCCGATTAACCCCACGATTAGTGGGCCCAAGTTTGAATCAACTGTCTGTCTGATAAATCACAATTTGGAGCATTTCCAAACAACATGGTATGAAATTAAATTTTTCAAGCAACATGAAGTAAATTGAACTTATATTTGCTTTTACTCAACAAATCAATGCACGTTTTGGTTCTGGAAGGAGAAAAAATAATGTGTAGATTGTTTCGTATTTGGATCACAACAATTCTTCCAGGTGTGACCCGATTCACCTCCATGTTAGGGTATTTTAGATAATTGCAAGTTTCTCGTTTTTCATTCGAAAAACGGGCTTTCAAAAAAGGCATTCAAACATCGGATTAATATACCGCGAAAATAATAAATTTCAAAATATGTTAACTAGCAGAAATCTGTTATATTGAAGGGCTCAAAAGACTTTGGTAAAAACCACATTTGACTAATGATTCACACCATAGGCATTTGCCACGCTCGTCAAGGGAACATTCATTTATTCTTTTAAACTATTAAACTGTTGCTGATCTGGAGGGATTTGGTTGCGTCTGCAAAACAATTCTCCTAATTAAAGGCTCATCACTGACACCGACATTCGAAAGACTAACTCAGTGAGTGCGTGAATTTTGTGTGGGCAGCAGCAGGGGACGAAGAAGACAGCGAGCAACAGGCTCCAGCAGCTGGGGCAGCCTCTTTTAATTAAATATTTCCCGTATGGCCACATCAATTTTCGCCTTCATTGTACCGCATGCCTTCCCCCGCGTGTCGAGCCGATCTGAATTCGAGCAATCTGGAAATGCCCTCAACCGTACCCACACGTCTCGTGTACCACCTTCCACTTACATACAAATGACGGGGTTTGTTGATCTCGAAAAGTATAATATTCTATCCGAAAACGTCCGAAGGCATAACATGCCATCATCATCACCAGCATCGGTCGGACCCAATGAGACATCCCACTGATTTTCGGCCGGATATGGAGAACCGGAAAAGGTGACGACATGTTTGTGTGATTGTGCATAAGAGATGGGTAAAATTTAATTACATTTCATCCGGTGCAAAGTATCCGTCGCTGGATGGCTGGACGGTTCTGTTGGTCGAATCCGGGGTCGGGAATTCGGTTATGATTTCTTTCCCCAGCCGTGATCCTTGGCACTTGCCGGTTTCTGTCGTCAGTTTTGCGGCCTGATTGTCACTTCCACGCAAACGAATTATAATGAGTTTCATTAATTGGTCGAACGTGGCCGAAAATAAACAGGTTTATTCTTCAGTTTAGGAACGAATTATCCCTGCAAATTTCCTAAATAAAATGTTTCAAATTTTATTCAAACAACGATGACGGAACTAATTATTATATCTAATCAAAAGAATCTTTCAAATAATTAGTTTGTTGCTTGAATCAACCGCGACCTGAATCTACACCTGCACGGAAAAATTGTAAGGCTATTTCAAAGACGTTGTCATGATAATTTTACTATTTCTGCATTATAGTATTTTCAGCCACGGCAAAGTATAACATAAATTTAGTAAAAGTACGCATGAAACATTATTATTTATTGCAATTACAATGTTCCTGATAATTTTCGATAACCTCAATGTTTGTTGTCGAAAATACTATGATCATGATAATTTCATCATAATTTCTATTACAACTAGCGTCCGTATAGTAATTTAGACATTGTAGCACCAATTCATATCAACAAAATACTACGGACAAGGTACTTTTGAGAACAAAACATATTTGACTCAAAAACAAGAGTGCGTGTATTAAATTTTACCGTCGGGTATGACAACTTTACTATGGTGAAAATACATGTTATTTATACTAATTAATGATCATTAACTATTAAACCCGTGAGTAAACAAACAAATTTTGAGCTACTTTCAAGTTTCGTAACTTTGAACATCTTTCCAGAGCATCGATCGGGAGAACACACTAACATTGACCGACGTGTGTCGGAAGTGTGAATTTTAATGTTTTAAACAATGCGGAAAAAGCGGAAAAAAAATCATCATTAAAATCGTCACAAATTTTTTAACTCAATTGAGATGAAATATAACTTTTTCATGTGTCAAAATATCTAAACATTGACATATTGACATTACCATTTTAACGCGTGCATAAGAATTTAATAGTTGCTCAAAAATATGCTTGAATTAAGTATAAACAGTATGCGCATGTATAATTTCGTGTTGGCTTCGGGCGTGCGAAAAGGATAAAGCTTGCACCTCACTCTTCAAGGAATTTCCTTAAGCGTGACAGCAGATTGGTTTTTTTTATTACCCGATATCCAGAGTTGTTGTAAGCGCTAGTACCAGAAACGTTGGTTGAAAGTGACTAATTCTTAATGATTTCTTTAAAAGGCCTGGAAGAAACCAACCAATAAATTTTCAAGTTGATCATAAAGTGATTTCTTACATGTTTTCCATACATGATGGTTTTTTTAAAAAAAATTATTGGGTAAACAGATAAAAATTTTCAATAATTGTTCTATTTTCGGCTAGAAATATTCGTGACATAATTCTGACCTTTTTAACTGTGTGAAGGTAACCTTAAAACCGATCATGTCCTTGAACGGACTTCAACGTTTTTTTAACTAAAATTTTGGAGGTTATTTTTCCTTCTTTTATCCATATAGGTGGGCAAGTGTGCGTAAGAACTGTCAAAAAAAACTCTATAGTTGATATTATTTCCAGATGTTGCAACCGAAAGTCTGATCGATCAAACTTTGCAGACATCCGGATCTGCTAACGTTAGTCTCTGCTTTCAGAAACATGCATGCCACCGAAGATTATAAGGGAAACCATAAAAGCATTGAAATGTTTTCAAGTTTTTCTAGCAAATCTGACCTCCAGAATTATCAGACGTTCGCATCTACTGCAGACCCATTAGTCTATGAAATAGATATAGGTGCTCATCCTAAACCTTACTCAACTATTATTATTATTATTATTATTATTATTATTATTATTATTATTATTATTATTATTATTATTATTATTATTATTATTATTATTATTATTATTATTATTATTACTATTTTGTTTATTTTTGCAACGTAAGATAACAATCTTTTAATTTGTTACAATTTGGCGTACATATTTCATTTCTATTTCTTTTTCTTAAAAACTAATCGTTCCGTCAGATTGTTCTAGTTTTATTTATCTATTTTATTGTTTTACTCCATGAATTCTTCAAGCAACCTCTTCTTAAACTCTGACTTATTATTTATTATTTTTAAATTGTTGGGAAGATTATTCCAATTAACAGTGCCTCTGACAAAGAATGTTCTATCATAGTATGATGAACTATGCGAAGGATTCAAGATATTCCCAGTACGTGAGTTTCTTAGTGGCGCGAGCAAGGTTTTCAAATAATATGGTTTACCAGTTTTGACTATTGATGATATCACAAAGCTTAACGTTTTAACTAGACACTGGATACCACAATTTTCGTTTCCATACTCCGAGCATTTGAAAAGTCGAAGTACTGAAAAAGAAAAATGATACGCAAGTGCAAAGCATTTGGAAACATTCAAAAGTTTGCTAGTTTTTTTTCCAAAACTGAGCAAGGTTATTTTTGTAAAGTCTGTCCGCTCTTTGTAATCAACCTCACTGGTGGAGTTAATAAAACTGTTCAATTGTTAAATCTTGTTACTAAGCCACTGACTTGTTTTTCAAAACTCACTGAAAAAAAAGCTGTAAGTATTCGATAAGATATAAAGAGACGAATCTATTCAGCAAACCTCTTAAAAAAATTTAAATATAATGATAAGAAATCTATATTTTATTTGTCTAGATACTTGCTTATTTGTGTTTTAAATGTTTATTTTTTTTAGATTGTTTTTTGATTCACGTCTTCAAATTGGTATTTTAACGGAACTTCAAGAGACCGGGAATTTCAAATTAAAACCGGGAAAAATCTTTATGGATCATTTTTGCCTTATATAAACCAATTGAATTCTAAAGTTAAATCATATTATCATTTTTTCTCAAAAGCGATATAAAATTGGGATCCAAATTCCATGAAGAAAATGTAGACAGAAGTCGATCATTTCTTGAAAAATCGAGATTTCTCAGGTCAGCACATACCTTTTAGTGCTCTGAAGTGTTCGAAGTGTTCGAGGTTTTTTTGTTAATTTACTTATTTTTGACATTTACAAATTTTTGAAAAGCTTCAAAAGCGCGAAAAACTTATCTCTCTTATGTTCGAAATTTTTTTTTTCACAAATAAATTCAATTTTTCTAAGATATATGATATATTCATAAGATTATGCGGGGAAAAATGCGAGAAAACAGAAAAGTTCGAAATGAGTGGCCACCTTGTTACATGGTTCTTTGATAAAATACCCAAAAAGTAGAACGAGATACAAAATGTTTATGTGATTCTATTTAACATTTTGAGCTTTTATTGGTAATCGCATTCTTTATTGATTAAAATTTAAAAAATACAGAACGTAAAATTTATGAGCTGTTAATCACAATAGGATATTATCATAATAAAAAAGTGAATTTGAAAAGCAGATACAATCCTTAGAATAATTTTCAAAATTTGTGTTAGAACTTCAAATTTGAAGTTTGAATTACGATATTCAAATTTTCTGGTTGGATGGCAAATTCAGACTCAGAGTTTCCAGAGTCAAGCTTTTAGAAATCAGCCTCAAGCTCACTCAGTATTTAAGACGAGAAAAAAATCAAAATTTTAGAATAATAGGAGGAATAGAATTTAGCGGATTCTGTTCCCAAAATTGCAGAGAAAAATTAAATAACAATATCAATCAGTAGGGGAGAATGAGGATACTTGATCCCTGGGGATACTTGATTCCTTAGCTATATCTCCAAACTGGAATGTCTTACAAAGATCAAATGTTCTAGAAAAATGTGCCAAAATGAGCAAAATACCAATGTTTGTAGTTTAAAAAACTTTAACAAAATAATTGTTTGAGTAATTGAACTTTGTTTGAAAAATTTCACAAAAAGTAACTGGAAGATCTTTTCCATCACTTTAAAATGTTCCTTACATGGGAAAATTATGAAAAAAATATTTGTTCCAATGCATCAATTGTTCGAGCGTAGAATGAACTTCATAATGCCATATTTTCAAAGCAATGGAAAACTCTCAACTTTTTTCAGAAAAAGTTTTCTAAAATGTTGATTATGGGTATAATTGATCCCCTAGAGTTGGGTACAATTGATCCCCCTTCCAAACGTCATATTCTTCTTCTGAATTGATCGTTATGATTGCTGATTTCGAATTTACTAATATTTATCCAAAAACTAATATTTATTGAACAATTGTCTGAAGAAAAGAGCAAAAATAATTAATTTTCTCTTAATTATAAAAAATAGCGCCTTTCAGTATGTAATGTTATTAGCGTTGAGACAAAGTTATAGAATTTTCTTCTTATGTCTGCTATAAATTGTGAAATGAGAACAAACATGACCAAAATAGTCAATTAACATTCTATCTTGGGGTTTTGTTTGATTTTTATACAAGGATTAGGGCTTCCCGAATAAAAGATCAAGTCTCCTTCAATAGGGGATCAAGTCTCCCCTAACTTCAGAAAAATCGCAATTTTTTTACTCCCACGAAAATGCTTCTAGTTTATCAACGGGTTCAAGTATCGTTCTAATTTTTGGAGCATAGAAACTTGAAGTTACAAGCTGTCAGAAAATGTCAAAGACGGCGAGTTGCTAAATTTTTCCAAAAAGATATGGTGAAAATAAGAAAAGGGGATCAAGTATCCCCACTCTCCCCTACTAATTAGTTAAAATTTGAATCATGAATCAAACTTAAAATTGTTTAATTTGATTTTATAGATCCGTATGTCACCCAAAGTTCATCGTTGATGATTATATTTCAAATTTTATAATTCAGAAACCAGAGCTGCGATGAAGTAATTTTTGATTGGAACATCATCGTTTTAATTAAATCAAAAAGTGTTGAATATATAAGTAGATCGAGATATGAAGAATCGATTGGTATTTATACTTAACATAAAATTGGTCATCCCTCTGATTCTAAGGGCCCCAATTATTTTTTTCATCCTTTGTTTAAACTTTTTTCTGAAAATAATCCAAAAAAATGATCATCGTTATCAGAAAATTCTTACTTTAAAATTGAAAAAAGGCTTATTTTGGTTTTAAACAAAAAAACCCTGATTATCACATTCATGTACCGTAATCCGGGGTAATATTGATCACTTTTTTCAATATATTTCGATTACTTTTTCTGTTAAGGGGAATGTGGCATGTTCTATATTTTTAAAACCAGTACTGGACTCCTATGAACGTAGAACATGATTGCAGAAATTTATTCGACCTCTTCTAATTTGATATAAAAATCGTTTTCGTCATCGTTGGCACATCGTTCAGAATATGATGCTTTGGGGTGACATTGATCAGTCTCTATTCTGATGGTTTTTAACGAGTTTTAAGGCTACAAAACACCTTAATAATATTTAAAAATTCTTATTTATCAATTTAACCTTGATTTTTAACGTATTATTTTAAAAATATTTATAATCGAAAAAAGAACTATGATGCTGCATACATTTAGGGGCAAAAATAATTATAATTGCTAAATAGTTTGAGCTTCAAAATACAAATGAAATTTTACCTTCACACATTCCCCTAGACCCTCCCACTATTCCCATTTTCATTTTTTCTTCAAAGTTAACGATTTGATAGGGTTCCTATCCATTTGTCCAATACGGGCTTACTCTTGAAAAATGTCCTTATTTTTTTAATTATCAAAAATTTATCATAAAATTATCATAAAAATAGCACTTTAACTGTTCATATACAATAAGAAAAGTTGTTCTTTCACATTAAACAACCGGTTTGTTTCTAAATGCTTTTTGGTATCATCAGAAGAGTTCGGGCTTGTGATATAGCTCAGTTGGCAAGTCTGTTGTCTCCTGAGCCAATGTCCGCGAGTTCGAGCCCAAGAGTAAACATCGAACACAGTTGTACCGGATAAGTTTTTCAATAACAATCCGCCAACTGTAACGTTGATAAAGTCGCGAATGCCATAAAGATGGTAAAACGACTATAATCGAAACAAAAAAAAAATCAGAAGAGTTCTTTGGTTGCGAGCCTTGGAAAAATAAATGTTTTAAGATTTTGAAATTAGATTTTTTACTAACATAAAAAAAATCAAATACATAACAAATTTTGCCTATTTAATACTTAATTCATAGGTTTTCAAACGTAGGAAACAGAATTCAAAAATTCAAACTAACGACTAAGTTATTGATGATTATGTGGGAAAGTTTATTGTCGGTCAAATTTACCCCGGTGATCAATGTTACCCCGTTTTACGGTATATAAAAACTGGGAAAATCATAAAATCTCGATCGAAAAACCGGGAAAAAACCGGGAATTTGAAAATGGAAACTCGCTGGCCACCCTGATATGTAATTTTTTTGAATAAATAGGGAAGAATGAGGATACTTGATCCCTGGGGATACTTGATTCCTTAGCTATATCTCCAAACTGGAATGTCGTACAAAGGTCAAATGTTCTAGAAAAATGTGCCAAATGGAACAAAACAGCAATGTTTGAAGCTCAAAAAATTTTAACAAAATAAGTTTTTGGGTTATTGAACTTTGTTTGAAAAATTTCTCAAAATGTGACTTGAAGATCTTTTTTCATCATTTTTAAATGTTCCTAACATGGAAATATTATAACCAAATATTTATTCCAATACATCAATCTTTCGAGTGTAAAATGAACTTCAAAATACAATATTTTCAAAGCGATGGGAAACTCCCAACATTTTTCAGAAAAAGTTTTCTAAAATGTTGATTTTGGGTACAATTGATCCTTAATATATGGGTACAAATGATTGATTGATTGATTGATTCTTTATTAAGTACTCAGCACATAAATGGCTATTTGTACATGATTTTTCAAATTTTACAAAAATATCTTACATTAAATTCAAGGTTATAAATTATACAATTATATGAATACTATCCTAGATTTCTGATTGGATTATCTGCTTCCATCTTTCAAATTTTAAGTCTTAGTTCAGTTCTTTAACAAACATTGAAGCGCTAATCGCTTGTGTTAGTATTGATCGGTCATCATAATTTCTAAACAAATCATTTGATTGAAGGTGTGTTCAACAGAACTCAATCGAAATCAATTGAAATGGATTGACAGTTGATCAGCTGTTTTTCCAATTGACTTCGATTGATTTCTATCAGGCTGCTGAATGAACAGCCAGACACTAATACTAATGCGCTTAGTTTGTTTTCATTTTTTTATTCGGCTGCGCGCTTCAAGCATTTGTCCACAAATTTTGCGGACAGCAAACGCTGAGGCTGAGATGCGACGTCGTGATCGCGCAACTTTTCTATGAAAAGAATGACGATGACGATTATGTTCACCTATAGCCAAGCGGCTGAGAAAGCTGCTGAAGGAATGGCAGAAAACTTGGTAGATACCAAGGGGCATAGCATCAAGGAATGGGTTTCTATATTGGGTACACGAACCGAAATCGCTAACCGATTTTAAAGCAAGGGTCAGTATGTCAACCGCGATAAAGTCCGACGGATGTGCGAACAGAACAAATCGAGTTTTGTTGTTGCTTATCCGGATTTGGTGAACGACCAACATGTTCAGGCCTATTTTTTGCCAGAAACACCTTTTCAAAAATTGGAAATTAATGATAAAATTGCCAGGGAAATGGTCTTGAGCATCTATCCCACATACAAACATAATATTAAATGTCATCATGATATTAAGAAATAAAATTCAGGGTATTAATTTCAAATTTATTTGGCATCTTACCATATTTGACAAATACTTTCACCACACTTTGTGATCAGTTGCTGCAGCAAGAAGAAGAAGTTGCTGCAGCAAGCACACCGACTGATGAGACCAACGCAGAAACACCGACACTGCACCGACGGATGCTACCAGCACCGCACCACCCAAGACGGACCACATCAACACGGACTCCCTGCAGCAACTGATTTTACTGACACCAGACTGCTAGCACTGCACCACCACCCCGGCACAGAACCACTGGCACAACACCACTGACACAGCACCACCGACGCTGCACCGGTTGACTCCACTGTAACTTGCACTGCACGACAGACATTAAAAACAAATCGAAACAGCTGTTTTTGACAGTAAACAACTGCATGTGTGTTAGTGTAATAGAAATCGATAGAAACGAATCCTGCCTCTGAGCTTGATCGTTTTCGATTGGTTTCGATCGATTTCGATTGGCTTCATTGAACGTCAATTGGATTCGTTTCGATCACAACATTGGCTGAGTGAACAACAATTTACCAATCGAAATCGATTGAAACCGATTTCAATTGGCTGTTGAACACGCTTTGAGTGTTTTCTAGTAATGTTAGTTGTGTTGGTGTAGATAATTTCGTAGATTCGCTTTGTGTTAAGTTGTTACTTTCAGTACTGGGTGAACTTATTTTAGTTGGTTGAATCTCTATTGTTGTTGATGGCGTTGCAAGTATCTCACTCTCTTGCGAGAATGAGTACTGCAGCAGTTTTTCCGACGACTGAGGCGTTATCGAGCTGGAGGAAAGCGCAATGGGTAGCTGGTGCACACTTGATGGTAGATGGTGTTCATTCCGTCTTTGTTGGTTTGAATTTGTTGATTTCTGAGTGTACGGCTGTTGAGGCAATGTTCCTGTCTTCGTTACTCGAGAATAACTTTCCGTAAGCCTTTGGACGATCGGATTGGGTGCTTGAAGGCGTCGTTTGTTTTTAGCTTCTCTCAGCGACAATTTTTCCGAAGCGCGAATACGTTGGATCTCATATTCATCCTCGTACACTGGGCAACCCTTGAACAACGAACTATGAGGTCCCCGACAGTTGATGCATGTAATGGAATTTTGGCAGTTACTTCCATCATGGAAAACTCCCGCGCACTGAGCACACATCTGGTTTCCACGGCAACGATCCTTATGATGCCCGAATTTCAAACAGTTCATACAACGAAGCGGCGATGGTACATATAGTTGAACTCTGCAGCGATGAAATCCGACATCTATCGATGTGGGCAAGAGTCCAAGATTGAAGGTCAACACAAACGCTCCTGTGTCTTCCGGATCTCCTTTAGCGTTCTTTTTTTTGGATTCTGCGAACACCAATCACATGTTCGCTTTTCAGTTCCGCAAGAATTTCAACGTCAGATAGGAAATTAAGGTCCCGACAGTAAACGATGCCTTTTGTGGTGTTGAGTGTCGGATGTTCTTCTATGGACACATTGAAGGATCCTCCTAAAATTTTCTGCTTCAGCAATTTGTCGGCCTGAAATTTATCGACTGTTTTAAGCAATAGTTTCCCGTCCTTCATCCTACTGATGGTAACTTGGGAAGTAATAGAATCTATTGCTTTTTTGATGAAAAATGGAGAAACTTTTTCCATCGTCTCTTCACTACCAGCACGTGATAATATCAAATATCGTGAACCATTATTTGAATCAACTCGTGCTTCCTTGGAGTAAAAACGTTCATCCTTGGAGTTTCGTTGGACTGCTCGTTTTTTTCCTTTTCCGAATCCCGGTTGTGATTTTAGGTCTCTTCCGCCAGGATCAAAACTTTCTAGGATTCCAAAACGGGATCCAAAAACCCAGGATGGCTCCCCGCCACCCGGGTCAGACGCCATTGTTGTTCCTTTTATAGTCTATACAAATTTACTTTACAACTGGTCACTCAAAAAAACAATAAACGACCTTGAAATCAGTTTTTGATTACGTTTACGGAGCACTCGACTAATAGGTCTTTATCGCACGAGAGTTAAATCCGAACTGGGGTACAAATGATCCCGGTATATTCTTCTTCTCAATGGATCGTGGTCTACGAGATTACTCATATTTATCCAATAGCTAATATTCATCCATCAATTATCTGAAGAAAAGGGCTAAAATAATTGAATTTCTCTTGTTTATAAAAAATTGCGCCCGTAAGTATACAATGTCATAAGGGTTGAGAATAAGCTATAGATTTTTTTTCTGACAATTCTAGATTGTGAAATGAGAACAAACATGCCCAAAATAGTCAATTAACATTCTATCTTGGGGTTTTGTTTGATTTTTTCCATGGATTAGGGCATCCTGAATAAAGGATCAAGCCTCTCTTAACTTCAGAAAAATCGCAATTTTTTTACTCCCACGAAAATGCTTCTAGTTCATCTACGGGTTAAAGATTCGTTCTAATTTTAGGAGCATAGAAACTTGAAGTTACACGCTGTCAGAAAATGTAAAAGATTGCGAGTTGCTAAATTTTTCCAAAAAGATATGGTGAAAATAAGAAAAGGGGATCAAGTATCCCCACTCTCCCCTACTTTTTTAAGAGTACTTCTACTCTTTTTCAATCTAGAAATGAGCGAACTCGTTTTTTGTAAAATATTACCAAATGTACCGTCAAACGGGGCGCCATGCAACAGCGGGGTTATGCAACATTTGTATACCACAGCACTGATATAATTTTGAATCTTAAATACATAACGTAATCAAGTTATCATTTAAGGAATACAACATTATGATGATATAGTTTTTCAAATCTCAAGCAATTATTTAAAAGTTTTTCATTTTAATTCTAAATTTAGAAAATTCATCAATAAATGTAAAAAATTTACCATTTTTCGATGCCGTAAAAAACTTTACCCAGTATTGGCTTAATAATCATCTACAAACTTTTGTCTGGTCAAATGATCCTACACAGTAAACAAAAATTACCGAGTTCGGTAATTTTTTTACCGAAATCCTAACATGTGGAAATCGTTAAACTGTTCGGTAATTTTTTCGGTAAAAAATAAACGAACATCGGTAAATCCATTCTTCATTTACCGATGTTCGTTTATTTTTTACCGAAAAAATTACCGAACAGTTTAACGATTTACACATGTTAGGATTTCGGTAAAAAAAATTACCGAACTCGGTAATTTTCGTTTACTGTGTATTTCAACACTGTTGGTGTATAAAAATATTTTTCAAACAATCATCAATTGTTTTAAAATAAATATTTTTATAATTAGGTCAGGGTAAGATGTAACAAAATGCAAATCAAAGAGACACGTTGTAAATCTCGTTTCCATATATATGATTGTTTTGCATCACGCATTTGTCAACATTGAAATTTCATTCATCCAAACATTTATTTTTATTATTTCAGCTTGTAGAATTTTTTGTAGGTATTCTATAACCCCTAAATGTATGCAACCTCCTTATTGTAGGGATGAGATGAAGAATATACAGAAAATAAATCAAATTTAATTAGGAATAAAATAAAATAATAGTTGTATTCGGCAACACTGTAGATGAATAAAATAAAATAAAATTCTATGAGAACATTTGCTATTTTGGCAGCACTTGACAAACAAACAAAACAAAGTCAGTCATTGATCTATTCTTGCGAGCGACAGACGTGTTTAAGTGAATCTCTGAATTGAGATTCGTAAAATCACGACACTTATGTTCTGAAAAAAAGTATAAAAATTAGTTTCAACAGAACCAGAAATACCGTGAATTGGTGTTTTATGCGTAATGGCTTTTATGGCATTAAAAATTTATAATTTAGAACATTTACAAACGTTTTCATAAGATTTTCCATTAAAATCAAAGTTTGTTGTAAGTTACCCCTTTTTCTAAATATAGTGAAAATCGCATGTTTTAAAAAAACTAAAAATAACTGAAGAAACCAACAATTTTTCTGACTACCTCATTTTGATGTCCTATTAACCTTAAAACTTTTGATGTATAAAGCGTATGATTATCTGTTAACGTGAATGAAAATCAAAACTAAACCTCATAAATCTCGTTTCCATTTGCTGGGATATGATTGTTTTGCATTATGCGTTTGTTAACATTTCAATTTCATCCATCCTTAGATTTATTTTCATGATTTAAGCTATTTAAAAGTATATTTGTAGTCTTTTTTTACCCCTAAATGTATGCAACAAAATTACACTTTTTCCTTAAAAACATTTTTGATAGAAAAATGTATAATTTAATTGGAACAAAACCAAAAATTACTGCAATTTGTGCTTCATACGATATGCCATTACAAATGTATCAAAAACTATGAATTTTCAAACGTTTTCATTTGATTTTTCATTAATAACAGAGTTTGTTGCAACTTACCCCTTTTTGTTAATAGGGTGAAAATCGCATAACCAATAATTTTTCTGACTGCGTCAATTTGGTGTCCCATCAACCTTAAAACTTTTGATGTATAAGGTATGATTATTTGTAGGCATTAAGATTTTAGAAGCCATTAAACTTGTAAAGTATTGCATGTTGCCCCAGTTGACGGTATTTTTTTAAGGACATTTGATCAGAAAACTAACGAAATTATTACATTTTATGAAGTTGCTTCACATCTTATGCAAAAATTACGAAGGGAATACAGCTTACACCAAGTAACTTTAACACCTTGTTTTCATTAACATGCATTTTTAGACGTAATAAAGTGAGCGCGATCAGCGCCTTCGAGTATGCAAACAGTAATCAATATTTGCACAATGAAGGTACCTAGTATGCTTCTAGTATTTTGTCAGTCATCTAAATACTGTTGTCTCTTCGAATAATTCTACTGATTTTTTTTAATGAAAAACAAATGCTTTGAAGGTTTTTTGACATCTACCAAAATCAATCGATCAACTGATGCACCATTCAAAACGCAAATTCACGAACGCCCGTCTTATGGCTCATTGTTTTCAACTTCTTGCTTTCCTTACGTTCGGCAAAGCCAAGTCACCAAAAAACGCAGGAGATTCTCGTCGGTGCCAATATACGATGCAAACATTTATGCTTTAATATGAGGATCTGGTGGCGGTGCGAGTTCAAGTTAGTGACCAGTGATTTCATCCTTCCAGATTTTGTCTGGATCTTTTTGGACATTCGTCAGACATTTTTTAAGGGTTCCAGACTTTTGACCATTGTGGTAGTATCGGCAGTACTACGTTCTATGATTAATTTTCTGTTTTACATTCATCTCTGTTGCATTCAATTACTTATTCGGATCATTTGCTACCATTTTACCATGAAAATTTTAAATTTTTACTGTTTTGTAAAAAATGTCATGTCCAAACTCAAAAGCCTGGAGGCAAAGGCTTTTGAGTTTGGACATTACATTTTTTACAAAACAGTAAAAATTTAAAATTTTCAGGGTTAAATGGTAGCAAATGATCCGAATAAGTAATTGAATGCAACAGAGATGAATGTAAAACAGAAAATTAATCATAGAACGTAGTACTGCCGATACTACCACAATGGTCTGATGGCACTGATAGTGTTTAGAATATTTGATGATACGATCAAGTGAAACATCTCGCAATAGTGCAATAGTCTGGGTGCAAAAAAAGGCCATCAAAAGTTCGGCATCCAGACTTTTCTGAAAAATAATAGGCATCTCTGGTTATGGCACTCGTGAACTTCGAAACCGGATAGACGGTGGTGAAAAACTAACAATCTCTCCGAAGACTTCGTGGCAATAAACGTGCAGTGTTAAAAATTTCCGACTCCGTATAAACTACACGGAAGAAAGAATCCCTGATACTGGGTAAAATGTTGTCACGGCATCGAAAAACGTAAAAATGTACATCTATTGCTCGAGTTTTAAATTTTCTATGAGAATCAAACACTTCAAAAAACTATCTCACGATGTGAGAAACTATGTCTCATGATCATTTTGTTATCATAAAATGATAACTTCATTACATTATATTAAAGTAAACATTAAAAAAGTGTTGTAGTATAAAAATCTTGCATCTTACCCTGCTGTTGCATGTTTGCCCCGTTTGACGGTACTGATTCTTCGGTTGATCTGAGTCTGCTATTTTGGGAAAGTGATAGCAACAACGATGTAATCGAAGACATTCCATTCGCAATTGCCAACAGAATGGTACAAAAGCCTAGTAACTGTGTTAGCAGTCTTATGGTTAACTCAGTTCCTAGCCATGATAACGAGGAGTTCAGAAGCCACTTCAAAATTTCTCGGGAAATGTACGAGGAATTTATAAATGATTTAAAAATAATGAAGGTTTAAAGAAATAAAAAACGAATCACACGTTATAACCAAAAACGCATATCGCTTTATTCCTCTGGTTTACTGGACATGAAGCGTGTGCGTTTAGGGATGTAACTTTTAGGTTCGACGTGAGCTTGGGGACTGCAAGTTACATCATAGAGCGTGTGACATATTTCATCAGTTCGCTATCCGGCGAGACTATAAATTGGCCTACGGAGGAAAAACAGACACTGACGTCGAACTTTATTCATAAAAAAACAGGATAATAGGTAGGATTAAAAAAATAATGTTAGAGTACAGATTTGAAGTTTGACTTTTTCAACAATTGTTGGAACCCGAGTTCGAATAGATCCATCCCGCATTTCTTCTGAAGACTACATTGACAGGAAAAAAATACATCGATTGCTGTGCAAGCTATTTGCAACGAAGAAAGAAAAATTACCGATATATTCGTTGGAATTCCGCAATCCGTACAAGACAATCGGATGTACGAAAATTCAGAAATATTCAATACTATACCAAGCCAGTGTGGTGAAAACTTTCTTCTTGGTGACTCAGCATATAAGTGTTCAAAATTTTTGATAACACCATATAAGGAGAACGGTTGACTCGGTAACAAAAAAAGTTAATAGACAGTTTAGCTCCGGGAGAATTTATATAGATTGATACAAAAATCTTAGAAAAATATATCTAGAAATTCATAATCAAAACGCATCATATTGATTCTTAAAGAATTTAATATTATGATCAAATGAAGTTGTGACACGGTGTCTCTGAAAATGTTCCACATTATAGACTCTCCCCTAACTACCGCACTATTCAGGAAACAAATCGATTGGGGGGTCTAGAACAACTTGTTTTGAGATTTGCGAACAAAATACACGAGCACCACCTTCAAGTTAACGCTATTAATTTTAGCGAAGAAATTTTACATTTTTCATCTTAGATGGGTGAAGATTCTTTCTAAATTTAAAATAAAAGTTACTTAATTAAGCGGCCTTATCGGTGAGCAGTGATGTCCTTTTTAGTAAGATGATTTCATATACGATTATGAAATTTTATAGACGTATAGAAAGTTAGAAGAAATGAAAGATGGTGAAAATGAGTTGGTAGAATTTATTAGAAGCATTATCTTCACATATCAAATTTTTGTTCGGCATGGGCCAACTAGTATTAAGTGGTAGAAACAGATAGAGTTGCACCTACCACCACACACTAATTTGTTATCATCGCGTTCGTTACAACCGGGGTTTGGTTGCAAACGTCACGGTTGCTAGGCTGGTTGTGGACAACCACTTTTATTTTTTCTAAGTTTCTTCCCGTCTGAAAATTTCACAAACTTAAGAGGTTCTTACTAAAAAGGACATCACTTTTCAGCGATAAGGTCGATTAATTAAGTAACAAACATAAATTACAATGCTAAATCTCAGCATATTAAAAATTTTGATGAACATGATTTTTAATCTAAAAGTTTGACAAAAAATGAAAAATTTCGAAGATTAACATAAAAAAAATTTACCATTTTTTCCAAAATTCAGTTCTTAAGTATATTTGAATGTGTGCGTTAAGGGTCATATTGACCGAACAACATTTGAAGATAACTACGTATGTTTCAAATTACAGATTTTGCAAAAAAAAAACTGTACTTTTCTCTTAACACAGTATTCATAGAATAAAGTTTTTAATCAAATCCTGTTCCTTATAAATCACGATATAATTTATTCATTTTTTTAAATATTTGAAACTTTAGGTTTTTAGCTCAGTTGATACAATAATTATTTCCCTAACCGATTTCCATGAGTTCGAGCTCAAGTGTAAACATCGAACACAAGTGAATTAATTAAGGTTTTCAATACCAGGTTACCATTTCATTAGTTCTGTATCATAAAGTAACTGACTCGGTGTACTCTCATACACTTTGTAAAACGAATTGAAAAAAGTGTGGTGAAAATTATTTGAATTTTTGTATATTAGTATATTGGTTTCAATTGAAATTTCAACATCAAGAACAACCTCTATAAATGAGAGCTGCTTCTTAAAATTGGCTACTGAGAAGGAGTCATAGTCATTTTTTTTACAGATTTCTGAACTGCAAGATGTGATTGGTTGCATATACGGATCGTACATGTATCTTCGTAAACCTGCAAACAAAATCCGCCACACATACGTTAACCGTCATGACATGGTTTCCATCACGCTTCAAGGAATTTGCTAAGCTAATCGCAGATTCCTCGATGTCTGTCTTAGATACCCGTCAAGGATCCATGACTACCGTGTGTTTTCGCTATAACCAATAAGCGAACAAATAGCTGGGATTGCCAAAGCAGATACTGCTTATTAGGTGATACGGCATATCCGCTACCGGAGTACTTGCTGATACCTTACAAAGATTACGGAGCTCTTACAGCAAAACAAAGAAATTTCAAACTCGTGTACGGATTGAGAATGCTTTAGGTATTTTGAAGCAGCGGTTTCGTTAACTTATGTTATTTGACTTTTAGGATGTAAAAGAATCGTGTAAGTTCGTGATGGCATGTCATGTGCAGAATTTCACCAACTCAAGTGAAATTTTCGGTTGATGAAAAATGTATCAAGTAGCCGGAAACGTACCCTCACTGACCTCGCTAATTCGTGAGTGGCTTTCAAAGACCGATATGTTGCTTCACAACTCGGATTAGGTAGTTTAAGCAACATTTTGATGGTCAAGTTTAACAAAGATTTATTTCCAGAAGCTATTTGATCAGCCTGTAATGGTAATTCTTAAGAAGAAACTTATTATCGTAATTTTTAATTGTTACTTAATTTATCGACCATATCGGTGAGAAGTGATGTCCTTTTTAGTAGGGACATCTTAAGATTATGAAATTTTACGAATGTTTAGAAGGTTAGAAGAAATGAAAGATGGTGAAAATGAGCGGGTAGAGTTTATTTAGAAGCATTATTATGACATATCAAATTTTTGTTCGGCTCGAGCCAATTATTATATAGTGGTAGATACAGATATAGTTGCATCTACCACCACACATTAGTTTGCCAAGCATGGTTCGCCACACAAGCGGAAAACTTGCAGAGCGAACGAACAATAAGATCACATATTATTGTAAAGATCTTGAGCAAAAGAAAACTAAGCTCATTGACCAAACTTTACGGTTGAATACATTTTTTTTCAAACTTTGTTTTATTTGCATTATTTTAATTTGATACATTATTTTAATTGAACACCTATTGAACGTTTACATGAGTAAATTTGAACTTTTAGGTTTGTATGGTAAAATCGAATATTCTATACTGAAAAAACAACACCATTTTTGTTTCTTCTGTGGAACTGTTCCTGCTAATGGTTTTTGTGCCAAAGAAAATTTACTATCTTATTAGGCAAACAAGTTATTAGGTGGTTACCAGTGGTATGTCTTTTGGCATTGATAAACAATAAATTAAATTGACATCACTGCTGAAGACCTAGAGAGATATTGCATGACTATTTTTCATGCAAAGCTTTGCGAGGCACAAGCTGTGGTGTTAATTGAATTGATTGTTTTTCAATGCCAAAAAACATACCCATGTTGAACAGCTATTATAACTTTTTTGTTTAATAAGATACGAAGTTTTGGTCTGCGACAAATTTGTTCAGCGGAAAATTTCCTTAAGAGAATTTATAAATTGGCACAAAAACCATTGGCAGGCTCGGTTCCACGGAAGAAACAGAAGTTATGTTGATTTTGCAGTACAAAATATTCAATTTTCCCATACAAACCTAAAATTTCAAATTTACTCATATAAACATTATTGAAAAAAATCGTGGATCAGTTTTTGACCTAAACGAAGCTTTTTAGATCCCAGGGTTTGAGAAATTCAAAAATGACCCCATATTGACTCAGTCTATTGTAATAGATTAGTTTTTTTTCTTTCGCAGAAAAGTGTACAACTGAAAACATTTTAAAAAATGTTTTTTTTTTATTCCTTTACTGGCGTTCGTTTAGGTTCGGTTGAAGACGTTTTATCAATATACCTTATCAATAATATCATGGTTTTTTTCAGGAGATTTGATAGAATTCTTACGGTTCATCATCCTAAACATTTTTAAATGCCATCAAATATTCATACCATCTATGAACAAATGAAAAATCAAAGGTAGAATATGCGGCAGTAAAATTTGAATAATTTTGATCGAACAGGTTTATATTGAAGAGGTATGCTCCGGATTCAGATCTCGCCTGCAGAGAGTAGTTGAGAACGAAAGTGAATATGTCGAGTTATTGTTTCTTTATATATTTATCTACGTGCCTGATTGAATAAAAAGGTTTTTAAATCATGTTAACACTAAGAAAAGTGTTTCTGAACTTTGATGACAGATTTTCGCATATTTTTATGGGTCATACTGTATATTAGAAGAAGATTGACTATATGAAAATGAATGTTAGTTAAAATAACGAATTGATTCCGTGCTTTACGACTAAACGGCCGAAATCTCAGGACAATTTCTCGAACAACCAAACAAAAGTAAGATAGTTGTCTTGTGTGTGAGTTTCTTCCAAGATTGGAGGGATGTCGGGAATATGCCTAGTACATAATTCAAAACGCCTTAAAGTCGGCAAAGAAAGTAGGGCACTGTTCTATTCACTTTTCAACAGGTATTTTACACTCATGAGCAAACCTCCCGGGGACAACAATTTGGATACTCTTTCGTTGAATCGATCTTGGATATATGACAATTCGGTCTCGCACCTATCACACCACATCTGCAAATTAAAAGTTTTATTTAATCCAAAATAACCAACTATGTAAATTGTCCAACTAACTCACCCATAAAGTGAAAACGTGTAATCATCAGAACAAATATACTGCTCACATTTTTCATTATTGAAACGCTTTGAATCTTTCGGCAAGTGGATTCCATAGCTGGCCTCGTAGCACTCACCCGGATAATCTAAAATATCAACACAAAGATTATTATTTTTATAGCCATTTTTGATTTGTTTTGGATCATAACGACACATTCCTGGGCTTGTTGCGTTTCGCCGTGCAAATGCATAACCGCTGCATAGACCCGATAAGCAACTAACGATAAAAACTAACGTCAAAATCAAAAATTTCATTATTGCTTCCGAACACTACTACGACCAAATTCAACTGATTACGATTCGCTTCGATCGCTCAAGTTCAACTAATATGTTGTTGAATATGTTTCACCCAAGTGATAACTGGATTACATATGCATTGGATGGCGTAATCTGAAGACTTGAAGAGATTTGTGAAATTCAGAATCGTTGATTCAGAGTGGGTAGGGATGAATCATCCCATAGGATGAAAATCCCGTACAAAAAAATTGATCCAGAATTCGGCGGTTAAAAATGCAAATGTGGATTATTTTATGTGGAACAGACAAGTCGTTTGCAAATGTCCGATCGCAGCAAGCCATGCTCGAGAACGGTCGTGTTTTTTCAGCCGTCGCGTTTTTTCCCGTTTGCTTTTTCGTGAATTGAAAATACTGTTATTTTTTTCTATTTTGGGACTTCTTTTGCGATCGATACATTTCAAAATTTGAAAACATCAAATTCTTAACAAAGACGAATTCTAATAAATTTTTGCAACCAAGTTTTACGTTCATAGGACTCCAGTACTTGATTTAAAAATATGAAACAGAAAAATAATCGAGAAATATTGAAAAAAAGTGATCAATCTTACCCCGTTTTACGGTACCAACTTTAAATCCAACATGGCGGTACTTTATTTACAAACAATCATAACGGTTTTAAGGTTTCAGAAATCGTAACACTTCAACAGTGGGACTACTCCTGAAAAAACTTGGAAAATTTTGTATTTTGTTTTTAATTCAAATTCTCGAAATCACTATTAATCAATTCAATTAATCACCATTTTGTTTGAAATTCTGTCCGACTTACTTAGATCAATTATAAAAACGCAAGGTTTCGTGAATAGTACTATTTAATGACTAATGATCGAAGAAGCTTCACCGTGTAACTCTATGCAGGCAATTTGTTTACATTTTTTTGGTATTTGGTTTAGGTTCTCAACTTGAGAATGAATATCAAGTATTCGAAATATTTTCGATGGTTTTTCGTAAAGTTCGTGTTCTGCGTAGCATTATCGTGGACTTTCCTAGTGATCTGCATTTACCTAAAGTGGAGCAGCTGCTCACAGTTAAGTTTCAAATAAAGAAAAATGCCAAATCGATCTGACTACACGCTAACTTTTGGCTACCCCTTAAAGGCGTAAAATTGACCCGTTATTGAGAACCTCCACGATCTGTCAAATAACGGGTCATTTTTTCGGGTCAATATTACCCCTTATTTCAAAAAGCTCGAATCCGCTTCGAAGGGGTAGATTTAGATGTTACATTGAATGCGTTATTATTTGTCCGGTGATATGGAAAATTGTAAGTATTTTATAGTATATTTATTTTGCTTCCTTTGTGAGATTTTAATTATTCATGTTATTATTTCAGAACAGCACAGTTCCGGACGAGAACGGTAAAAATTTGTAAGCCGATGACTGAAACCGGAAACATGGATGTTGGATAGTAAATACTAAATGGTGAAAAAATTTATTAATTGTAATTTTTGAATAAACAAAATGGAACATGATATTTTGTGGTGATTTATTTCTCAGTAAACATATTTTTCATAAGCAGCTCCTGAAATTTCCACCATACGAAAGCATCTTAAATAAGGGGTAATTTTCATCCGGTATGAGCCTTTGAAATAAGGGGTAATTTTGACCCGCTACAAGCGTTATGAGGCTGGGTACCCCTTAAAGGGTACAGCAACTTTATCCTTAAAAAGGAGTTCTCCCAGTCTTATTGAATAACGGGTCAAAAGTATTCGTTAAGGGGTAGCCAAAAGTTAGCGTGTAATTGATTTCTAAAACAGGTTCCCCCGTAATGAGAATTTATGCCAACAATGGTGGGAGGCTGTAGCTCTTTTCTCGCATGGATTTGAACATGTCGCTATCAAAAATGTTCGGATGTATTTTGCATCCTGTGATTATAAGCCTGGTAGATTCTGCGGAGGACATTGAAATCTCTAGCAGTTCCGAAAGTTTCATCAGGGACTGAAAACAGTCAATCGCAGAGGAGCTACACGAAACCATACAGCCAAATCATCAAGCTAGTGGTGAAGGACCCCTTCAAAAGACTTGCAGGAGAACATACTGTGCCTAAACAAAAATTCAGAAGAATCCGCAAACTCCACCAGAGAATGGTAGAGTATAGTCATCATATTATTTTTTTGTGAAATTGAATTGTGATTATTGTGAAATATGATGTCTCTATGACGATGTAGTTCTAGTTTGAAGAAATAGGTTTTATAATTTTTTTTAATGGATTGTAACATATTTTTAAATATCAAAAAATCGTTTTTGAAGCGTTTTTTTAATAATGACATTCTTAGTTTAATAGTTAGTTGAGTTAAATATGGTAGCCATTATTAGTTAAATAATTGATTGATGGTCAATATAATTAAACAGGATTTGCTGTGCTACCATTGTGGTAATCATCATCGATATTTCACAAATTTATCTATACATCATACTACTACTTTACCTCAAAGCTTAAATCTCTGAATATTTTTTCTGAATACAGCAACAACATTTCTGATGTTGAGAATGTTCAATCAGAATATTTTAAAAAGGTTATTCCGAGACTGAAACAGAAACTTATGAATAGCCGGTTGAAGTTCAATCGACTTAGACAGAAGCATTATCATCTTAACCCTCCAAAGCCGTTCGGGTCAATATGACCCGAAGCGCACATTTCAAACATCTTTATCATCATTCCAATATACTGATGAACTGGTAGTTTTGACAGACCAAGTATGTTCTATGAAAATAATGATCAAATTAACGCCAAAAAACTAAAATTTGAGTTTTTAAAATCGGTTCATTGAGAAATGAAATACAGCTAAGCAAAGCCAAAACTGCATGTCGTTTTTTTAAAGTAAGACTTTTTTCTACCGGAAGATCTGTCATAGCGGTAAAAACTTCCATTGGACCCCAACATATCTATACATTGTCGGATAGATGGATTTTTGACAATTTCAAACATCAATGAAATAATTAAATACAGAAAAGCTGTCAGAAGTTATGAGTATTTTAAAAATAAAAATTTTTTTTCGGACTTTTAACTTTCTGAACCAGTTTCTGAAACCTGGTAATACATATCGACTTTATTTTGAAATGTTGAGTAATTAGAATAAATTACCTACACAATGAATATAATATCATTAAAATCGGTTAACACTTACAGCCAGGAGAACGAAATCAAATTACAACGCATATTTCCCCGAAACGGATATTTAGCCAACGGCTTTGGAAGGTTAAGCGTGTAAGACGGGGTAGCTCAAAACAATAATCGACAAGCTCAAAAAGAGGAATCTACTCACAGCTTGTTTAAGAGGGGGGTAGGGTCAAACACTTTCAAAAAATTTTATCCGATTTTTTTCAAATTTGGAACATATTTTCTACATATAAAATACCAGACCCCACCGTTTTTCTTTTTTGTATTTTTTACTTTGGGGAGATTTTACAGGTGAAAAATGGCGGATTTTTTTGTGAAAAATCGTAGTTTTGACTTCAAACAGACACAGAAATTTTATAAAAAAAAATTTAAGTTAAATAAAAACGTTGGTGTCCAGAAAAACATCTATTAAAAATATTTTGCTCTGATTTTTTTACTTCAGATGATTCTGTGCTGAGATACAGTGTCCACCGCAAATCCTGTTTTCTAAAAGGCATCCTCGAAAGTGCTCCGTCACCGGCTCATTTTTCAATATTTTTCTTCAAAAAAAATATTAAATGTTCTTTTAACAATGCTTTGTATAATGCAAAAAATTTGAATACATTTGTTTGAACGATAGCTCTAGAAAAAAATCGTGAAAATTGTGTTTTTTTTATACCCGTTAGACCCTACCCCCCCTTAAGGATACCATACGTACACTTTTAAGAGTACATGTACTCTTTTTCGATCGAGCTTCTTTTTGTGAAATTTTACCAAATGTACTTTTTTTGTTGAAAGTCATTTGATCATAAAAACCAACGTATTCCTTACATTTATGTAGTTTATTCACATCTTATGCCAAAACTACGAAAGGAAGACAGCTTACAACAAATAACTTTAAACATCTATTTTTCATTAACCTACATTTTTGGTCGTGATAAAGTGAGCGCGATTTTGACTAGCGAACGGTAGACAATGTGCAACTCGAGACCCCATACACCCAACCTTCGGGTAGTGGTCATATCACCTCATGTCTGCAACTCCGATTCTCTACCTCCCCGTGGTGCTAGCTGGGGTGCGAGCAACCTTGGCGGAGATCGGGTACCCAACCCCGGTGGATTCTTTGGTCGCATGCAAACTGAGTTAGGGGGCTTCGTACGCGTCTGTTCTCCGGCGGCGTGCGGAGTGCAACAACGTCCTGGTGGTGTTCGGGACCCAAAGCAGCAACATTACGACGGTCCTCCTGCGAGATAGTGGGGTTAGCTGCGGGCCTTGCGAGCCCGTGACTACAAAAAACATAAGCAACGAACAACAAATTTAGGATGGAAATCGGCAAAGACCCACGCGACGAAAAGGGACTAGCGATTGGAAACTTGGAACATGGAACTGGAATCTCTAAATTTTGTGGGCAGTACCCACATGCTTTCCAACGAATTGAAGAGCCGCAAATCCGACATCGTAGCGCTGCAGGAGGTCTGCTGGAAGGGCTCCACGGAACGAACGTACCCAGATGGTCGAGCCATCTACCAGAGCTGCGGCAACACACACGAGCTTGGAACAGCTTTTATAGTGATGGGAAAGATGCAAAAGCGCGTGATCGGGTGGTGGCCGATCAACTCACGAATGTGCCGGTTGAGAATCAAGGGCCGGTTCTTCAACATCAGCAGCGCAGCTGGAGCGTGAATACGACGGCCGACGTCCAGCACCGCCTCCCACACAAGTACACCTGGAGATCACCAAACGCAATCACAGATCGACAACGTTTTGATCGAAAGCCGGCACTTCTCGGACATCATCGACGTCAGATCCTGTCGAGGCGCCAACATCGAGACAGACCACTATCTGGTGATGGTGAAGATGCGCCCAAAACTCTCCGTAGTGAACAACACACGAAACCGGCGCCCGCCTCGGTTTTTTTTTTTTTTTTTTTTTTAAATATGTCTTTATTTGTATCAAATCATCATTACACTTATATTACATTATTGCATTAAACTAGGTGTTCAGCTCAATAATGAACTGTTCATAGCCCTATAGTTAACTAGATTATAAAAATTTATTTATAAGATTTAAGTTTGCTGAGCGCAATCAAGTTTTTAATGTAGGAGAACATCCTGTAATAGCAAAAATATTTTATACTTAAAACTAAACACTATCCTAAAATTAAACTAAACATAAAGAGAACGAATCTCTGCGATGGAAGACTGCATCGATTTGCCTCTGAAGTTGGAGATAATTTTGTTGGCCATCTCTCCGATCGATTCAATGCCCGCAATCCGATGAAGATCTTCGGTGCTGTGCCAAGGTGGAAGCCGCAAAATCATTTTCAGAACTTTGTTCTGAATCCTCTGGATGGCTTTCTTCCTCGTCGCGCAGCAGCTAGACCAAATCGGAACTGCATACATTATCGCTGGTCGGAAAACTTGTTTGTAGATGAGCATCTTATTTCGCAGACACAACCGGGATTTCCTGTTGATGAGAGAATAAAGAGATTTAGTGTATTTATTACATTTAGATTGAATATCTTCAATGTGATTCTTAAAAGAAAGATTCCGATCAAGTGTGAGTCCCAAGTACTTCACGTGATCAGACCATTCTAGAGAAACCCCATTAAAAGTTATGGAATGATTTTCATTAGGTTTTAAAAAATTTGCTCTTGGCTTATGGGGAAATAAAATAAGTTGAGTTTTGGAAGCGTTAGGAGAAATTTTCCACATTTTCAAGTAATTCAAAAAGGAATTTAAATTTTGTTGCAATCTACTGCGTACCACCCGTAAATTTCGACCTTTGGCTGAAAGCAAAGTATCGTCAGCAAATAATCTTCTACCTTTTCCTTCTGGGACATCAGGAAGATCAGAAGTAAAAATATTGTATAAAATAGGCCCAAGTATACTACCCTGAGGGACACCAGCTCTAATGGGTATCCTTTCAGAGCATGAATTTTGATAGCTTACTTGCAAAGTTCGGCTAGTCAAATAATTTTGAATAATTTTGGTGAGATATACAGGAAAATCAAATCGAGCTAATTTAGCTACTAAACCTTTGTGCCAAACACTGTCAAAAGCTTTTTCAATATCAAGAAGAGCAACACCAGTTGAATAACCCTCAGATTTGCTAGCGTTAATCATATTAGTTACACTCAAAAGTTGATGTGTAGTAGAATGTCCATGACGAAAACCAAATTGTTCATCAGGGAAAATAGAATTCTGATTAATGTGAATCATCATTCTATTCAAAATAACTCTCTCAAATAGTTTACTTAAAGAAGGAAGCAAACTAATTGGTCGATAACTTGAAGGCTCTGAAGCACTTTTTCCAGGTTTCAAAATTGGAGTTACTTTGGCATTTTTCCATTTATTGGGAAAATAAGCCAAGTGAAAACATTTGTTGAAGATTTTAACTAAAAAATTTAAAGTGCTTTCAGGCAACTTTTTAATAAGAATATAGAAAATCCCATCTTCGCCCGGGGCTTTCATATTTTTAAATTTTTTGAAAATCAATTTAAGTTCATCAATATTTGTCTCACAAGAACTTTCAAACACAATTTGCTTAGAAATAATATCATCAAATTCTAGGGAAATTTGAGCATCAATTGGACTTACAACGTTTAAATTAAAATCATGAGCAGACTCAAATTGTTGGGCTAATTTTTGAGCTTTTTCTGAATTAGTTAAAAGAAGTTTATCCCCATCTTTCAAAGTAGGAATTGGCTTCTGGGGCTTTTTTAGAATTTTAGTTAATTTCCAAAATGGCTTTGAGTAGGGTTTTATGTCCTCTACTGCTTTAGCAAAATTTTCATTACGAATGAAATTTAAACGACGTTTGATCTCTTTTTGAAGGTCGCAATAAATTAATTTCAAATAAGGATCCCTAGTTCGTTGAAATTGGCGTCGACGAATGTTTTTCAGTCGTATCAAAAACTGAAGATCATCATCAATTAAAGGTTGATTAAATTTATGTTTAACTTTAGGTATTGAAGCGGCTCTAGCATTGACTATTGAAGTTGTCAAATTTTCTACAGCCAAATCAATATCTTCTATTGAATTCAATGGAACGTTTACATCTAAATTACGTTCAATAAAATTCATATATCGCTCCCAGTTAGCCTTTTGAAAATTAAAAGTTGATTTTAAAGGGTTTTCAATGGGACTTTGGGATAAAGAAAAAGTTACTGGAAGGTGGTCTGAATCGAGGTCCGCATGAGTAACTAATTGACTACAATGCTCGCCTAAATCCGTTAGAACCAAATCAATTGTGGAGGGATTTCTAATTGAAGAAAAACAAGTATGCCCATTAGGATATTCAACAGTATAATAACCTGCAGAGCAGTCATTAAAC
This sequence comes from Uranotaenia lowii, assembly GCF_029784155.1. Taxonomy (NCBI): domain Eukaryota; kingdom Metazoa; phylum Arthropoda; class Insecta; order Diptera; family Culicidae; genus Uranotaenia; species Uranotaenia lowii. The sequence continues at coordinate 263,391,102 of NC_073692.1, forward strand.
AAAATATTCCCATTTGAATTTGATGAAATATTATTCCAAGATCGGTGTTTTGCATTAAAGTCACCAATAATAAAAAATTTAGATTTATTTCTGGTGAGTTTTTGTAAATCTCCCTTCAAAAAATTTTTCTGTTCACCGCTACATTGAAAAGGCAAATATGCGGCAACAATTATAATTTTCCCCATAGAAGTTTCTAATTCAATTCCAATTGTTTCTAAGACTTTTGTATTGAAAGAAGGAAGAAGTCTAAATTTGAGACGACTATTGATGACAATAGCTACACCCCCACCTTGTCGATCAAGTCGATCATTTCTTAAAATTTTAAAGAAAGCATTGCTTTTCAAGTTATTGTCTGGCTTTAAAAAAGTTTCAGTGATGGCAGCAATATGTATGTTTTGAGTTTTCAAAAATAAAAAGAACTCGTCTTGGTTAGCCAGCAAAGATCTAGCGTTCCAATTCATAATATTTAAACATCTATTTGGATCCATGAGGGAATCGTAAAGTCATAATAATTTTGTTAGCATAATTAAAAGAAGTTTGGAAAGCTTCAAACATTGAATTTGCTTTCAACATAAGTTGCATCATTTCCATTAAATTTTGATGCAAAAATTTTAATTTTTCCTCAGTAATCTCACCCAAATCAACAAAATTGTTAGAATCAGAAGAGGAAGGAGAAGAAAAAGTATTTGAATTTCGGGGATTTTCCCAAGCCTTCGCATGAACGTTGAGACTTGGTTTTTTCCCATTTTTATTAGTTAAACCTGAAGAGGGAAACCCATTTTCAACCACCTCTGAGAACGATAAACAACGAGTCTGGGGCGCAGAATCAGCCCAGGTAACATTAAAATCACTTCGGGTATTACCCAGCCGTGATTCCAATGTAGGCCGAGGCTGACTGCGAACAGGCATGTTGTTTGCCGGTCTGACGTGTGTAGACGAAAAAGAGGAAGGAGGAGAAGAAACTTTTCTGGAAACTTTGGGGTTTTTCCTAGAAGCAACAATTTTTGCCCTAACGGGACAATCTAGAGAATTCGAGGAATGATTACCTGCGCAATTCGCACACTTAAAAAATTCTGTTTTTGGCTTATCACCACCAAAAAGGCATTTAGATTTTTCATGATCGAATGAGCCGCAAAACATGCATCTGGCATTCATTCTACAATTTTTAGTGCCATGACAAAAAGCTTGACAACGACGACATTGCGTAATATTTTGTAAAAAATTGGTATGGGATTTACGAAAAGGTTCAAATTTGACTCGACAATGAAACATAAGACGAGCCTTTTCCAAAATTTTCAAATTATTGACCTGATCCTTTTTAAAATGGATCAAATAAAGTTCAGGAGCAAAACCAACACTACTGGTATTATTCGTGTTGGTTCTTTTCCTCATTTGAATTACTTGAATTGGAGAAAAACCTAACAAAGAATTTAATTCATTTGTGATCTCATCCGGTGTCTGATCGCCGGTGAGACCACGAAGTACAACTTTAAAAGGACGATCACCTCTAGTGTCGTACGTAAAAAATTGGTGTTTTTTATTATTCAAATAATTTAAAATTTTTTGAAAATCATTAAAAGATTCCGCCAATATACGAGCAGTTCCCCTTCGACCGATTTGAAAAGAAATCTTCACATCCTTGACGGAAGTGACGATTTCTTTTCGAAAGGCATTGAAGTCAGGAATCGTGACCGTTATTGGTGGAATCTTTTCGTTTTTAAGAGTATAAGAAGAAGAAGAAGGTTTCTTAGTACTCTTATCAGAATTAAATATGAATATTTCCTCATCACCAATGTTATGAAGGACATCGAATGAATTGGAAATTTCAACTTTTTTGGCAGATGGCCCTGGATTAGGTTCAGCAATCCGTTTTCTTCCGACCCTTGAGCCGGCCGAAGACTTCCCCATGCTGGAAAGAAAAGAGAAAATATGAATAAAAGAAAATGAAAATAATTTTAGCACTGAAAAGTGCTGATTGAAATACAGGTAAGGAAAAAATAAATAATGTAAAATGTTCCTGCAGGTACACAGCAACGATACGATGCTCCGGCGTACGTGTTGACGGCTCAACGGTACAGATGGAAGTGAGGGCGCCCGCCTCGGTTAAATATCGCACGACTGAAGCAACCTGAGGTCGCAGCAGACTACGCGCAATCGGTCGAAGCAGCGCTGGGATACCATCAAGACAGCCATCAACAGTGCTGTGGAGAACGTCATCGGTTGAACTCGACGGAACGACTGGGTCGACGATGAGTGTAGGAGGGTGATGGACGAAGAGAATGCCGCGCGGGCGGCAGTAGTGCAAAGAGGCACCCGTCGAAATGTGGAAAATTACCAACAGCAGAAGAGGCAGCGAGTCCGAATTTTCCAGGAGAAAAAACGCCGCCTGGAGGAGGAGGAGCTCGTGGAGCTGGAGCAGCTGCATCGTTCCCAAGAAACACGAAAGTTCTATCAGAAACTCAACGCATCCCGCAAAGGCTTCGTGCCGCAAGCCGAAATGTGCCGGGATAAGGACGGGGGCATCCTGACGGACAATCGTGAGGTGATCAAAAGGTGGAAGCAGCACTTCGATGAACACCTGAACGGCGCACATGCAGGAGAGGTAAAGCCAACGAGGTAAAGGAGCCACTCCCAACGATGAGTGAAGTTAAGGAAGCCATTCGTCAGCTGAATAGAAACAAGTCGGCTGGGAAGGATGGCATCGCAGCTGAACTCATCAAAATGGGCCCGAACAAGTTGGCCGATTGCCTATACCGATTCATAGTCCGGATCTGGGACATAGAACAGCTACCGGAGGGGTGGAAGGAGGGGGTAATATGCCCTATTTACAAGAAGGGCGACAAATTGGACTGTGAGAACTACCGAGCGATCACTGTCCTTAATGCCGCCTAGAAAGTGTTGTCCCGAATCCTACTCCGCCGCCTAACGCCACAAGCAAACAGATTCGTGGGAAGTCATCATGGGAAGGCTTCATGGAGGGACGGTCAACGGCGGACCAGATATTCACATTACGGCAAATCCTCAAGACCAAGTGGAGCGTGATCTGGCGAACGTGGGGTGCCCGATAAATTGGAGAACGGTTGCCATGGACCGAGTGAATTTTAGGAATTATGTTCGTCAAGTTATGTCGTGAGACGGAATACTATGTAAATAAAATTTAAAAAAGTGAGCGCGATAAGCGCCTTTGAGTATGCAAACAGTAATCAATGTGAACACAATGCAGGTATTATGCTTAAATGCGCACAAATCTCAAATAATGTTTGTAAAGGAAATGTTAACGTCAAAAAACACACTCCTAAAGAAATGGATTATGATGTTTTGGTGGTTTGTCAGTATAATATCTAAATACTGCTATCTGTTCGAACAATCCAGCTTTTTCATAACCTCAGCAAATTGGTAGTCCGAGATACCTAGTAGGTAGGTGCTTCCACAGATAATACGAAATATGTAGGTACATCCTTTTCCTTCTGTTTTGCATACCATCCGGGCGCAAAGCTCGATGATTATATGGATTATATCAACATAAAGGCTGGGAGAACGCGGGAGCTCAGAAACCGGAGTTCGGATGAGCGGGGTTCCACTGTATATCAACTTTTTGGGTAAATGATCTCAATGTACTCTTTTTGGTGTTGGGGGATATCGTACCCCAAAGCTAGTGGCGAATTATTGTTGGAAGTAAGTTTAAAGTTTCTATTTTTTACTTTGACTCAATAACAAGTTTGTTTTTATTTAAACAGAGGATTTCACGAAATACAGAGCTGCTAAATAAACTTTATCATCCAGACGTACCCATTTTTATTGTTAAGGTTTTTATCGCGTTATGATGATTATAATATTTTAATGGCATTGCGGTGTAGCACCGATGTGAGGATCGAAGCAAGCCTTGGTCGAGTGCGGTCGTGTTTTTTTCGCTCGTACATTTTTTTCCGTTTAAGTTTCCGGGAAAAATTAAAATTTAGTTATTAATTGATCGTTGAAATGAAAGCTTGTTTACTCGGTAGATTTTCGTCTGGGCGCAGAAATTAGCAGGAAATTTTATTTCAAATCCACGGTCGGGCTCGAGGTGTCGATCAAAGCGGTTCGTTTGTTTCCAAGAGCTCGTGTTCTGATTGGAAAATTATTGAATAATATTCGAAATCGTGAAATTCGTGTTCGGGAAGTGTTCGGAAAAGTATTTTTTATCCATAAACAACAAATTTGTAGCTGTTTGTGTTGACAGAATGAAGAAATTAGATCTTGGAGAAATTTCACAAGCCGGAATCTTTTTTCCCTTTTGTGCCGTCAGCTAGCTAGCCGGATTGCTATGATGGGATGTATTTGCTATTTTACGGTGTTAGGCACCCAAAGCTCCCAAAGCCTAATGTTGTGTTTCTATTTAATGTATTTCCAATTCATTTATTGCGAAAGAACGGTCACAAGTTTTAAATTAATTGAAGGGCCACATTTTCTGAGTGTTGGGAAGAAAGACGTGTTTTTCCAAGTTCTTAATTTTCATTCATTGCAAAAGTGAAATTTTAATACATAGATATCAAGAGTTAACATAATCAAGCCAGTGAAAAGGACCCGAAATAAACGAAGAAGTAATGTGTGTCGGTGGGTTCTCCAGAGGCATCAGGCGCGGCCAACCGCTCCGAGGGTGCAGTCAGTCAAACGGCATTATTCAAACGGGGGAAAGTGGTCTCTTCTCAGCAGAATTTAGTCTAGTGGTACATCCGTTTGAAATCCCAAATCTAAGTATTCGCTTTAATTTTAACTTCTTCGTCTAAAATGAACACAAATAACTTGCACAAGATCTTTTGTCATCTCAATTCTTTATTCTAATTATTACAGCGATAAGTATAATGTTAGTAGGTATCGTAATTTACTAATTCCTTAACAGCATTTAATGTATCAATATTCCATGTATACTTTCCCAAATGACATAAATTCATATTTAGGTCTTTCCATATTTAAATATTATATGAAGCGTTAGGGATCTCCACGCTTCATTCCACCCCTGTATCCTGTATCTTTCGCGGTTTTCATCACATGGTTGGCCTGGCCGTAGTAATACCTGCAATGCATAGGAATATGTTACAGGTATTACGCTGAAAAGAAAAATGATAGACGCAAGTCTCCCATTTTCCAGGATGCCTACATGTTTTGGCCATGTTGATAGAAGAAGAAGAAGAAGAAGGCATTGCGGTGTAGCACCGATGTGGTCTAGCGGATAGGCTGGCACGAGTCTGGTTTTGGTATGCCAGGCGTAGTGGGTTCGATTCCCAGCATCGGCAAGAAAACTTTTGGGTTCAAATCCCATAAGTGGCCGACAGGTAAGTGTTTTCTCTTATAACTGACTAGAGTAACGGACTTATTTTGGAGCGGGTACATATTTTGGACCACCTTGTAGCTTTTTGCCAATATTTCTCTCATAAATCATATTAATACCAAATTTTTATTAAGTCATTGTTTTTTTATGCTTCATGAAAAATTAATGAATGTTTGGTCTAAAAGTTTCAACCATTTAGGATTGCCAGTAAAATAAGTGCATTCAGGAATGATTTTCGAGGAAAAATACTTGGGTAGGTAGAAGAAACGAAATATAAAACCCGTCTGAAGGAGGGTTTGGAATAAAAACGTAAACAAATCGGCAAATACCTATGCAACGAATTTTTTTTGTAACAGTTGAAATATCTCAGTTAATATAAGAACAATTTTATCAAATAACATATTCAATTATAGCTATATATATTTCAAAACTATGGAAAAGGTGGTTGAAATGTGTAAATTTGACAAGCGATAAAGTACTAAAAATATAGTTTTTCAGCCCCTGTAGATATGCAATTGAAAAAAAGCTGTTGGAATTACTCCAACGATAAATTTTATCCTAGAATAAAGTTAGTATCAAACTTAAAACTGAATTTTTGTGAAAAAAAAATCTGGCTTTTAGATGGCTAAAAAGATAGCACAAATCTCGCACATTTTTATCATGATGTCAGACTTTCTCAACTTATCATTGGGTCGCCTGAAGGAGATTTGCGTTCTGAAAGTTGAGCCTAAAGATAAGCCAACTGGCCAGTATTGAACACTGCAAGATTTCAGTGTGCTGTCAGAATTTTCATAACATTTAGTGTGTTCTATATAACAGGAATTTTACTGTTTTTTAATCTTATCGAACAAACAAAACTTGACTAGTCTATAACAATAAGAAAAGACAAAATTATCTGAATATTTCGCATAATTGTGCATCAATCGCTATCGAAATATAGCAAAATTTAGAAAAAAAAAATTATTTAGTTTAAGGGTGGTCCAAAATAGGTCCAAAGGGTGGTCCAAAATAAAAACCTGGTGGTCCAAAGTACTGACCACAGTAATGATTGAAGAAACGTGTTTTTAGGATTAAATCTTGTTACATTGCAACAAACGACGATATGTTTCGATAGAAAAAGCCTTGATCTTCGTTATGAACGAATAAAGCTGTCGAAAATTGTAACATATGCTTTTTTATTCCAGAAAATTGCATAGCCACTTCCCAAAGCGGTCCAAAATAGGTCCGTTACCCTATATTATAAGAATGTTCAATCAGTTGGCAGCTGGCCAGGTATATACACGAGTGCAAAATACCTTTCGTAGATTCATAACACTGAGAATGTGATGAATTTTATACGGTTGCGAAACTGATTGTCTCGTTCTCCAAATAAGACTTACACATACACAAAACACTTCCATTACATAACAGTTCACACGAAGCAATGGTGTCGGGTATGTGATGATTTGCATTGAAGATAAGCCGAACTCATGATCTAAAGAATGCAACACGCATACGTTTGCGAAACTGCGGTGAATCCGTGCACCCATGGTGGATTATCTATATACATACATACATACATAATATTTTAATGGCATCGCGGCGAGATGAGATTCTAAGGTACAAATTTTTAAGACATCGCTAAGAATATAGCTGGATAGATAAAGCTAGTGCGCTCTGTTAGAAGAAGTGAAAAGCTGTTGAAGAATGTAAGCGGAGGGCATTTTCTGTAGGAAGCTCAAAACGCCGAGAACAAAGGTTACAAAAATCCACACAAATACACTGATGTAGGCATGAGATGAAGGATATGCAGAAAATAAGTCAAATTTAATTAAAATTATAATAAAATAAAAGTTTGTTATATGATTTTAATCGCCGTAATTTGTATGATTATAATTTTAATGGCATGCGCGGCGGAATGAAAACTAGAGAGAATTTATTTTACAGAAATTTGAAAGAAAGGTGGATAGACAGGCATTAGTGCGCCAATAGGAGAAAGCTTGATAGGTGTTGAAATTTTAGGCTAGAGGGCATGTTGATGAAAAGCTCCCATGAATTGCTCCCGCCTTTGCTCTTCACTAGCTTACTATACATGAGAAACTCAGAAAGAGAATTCCCATGTATAGCGAGCCCAGTGGTTTGAGAGCGTGTTTTCACGCACACTTCAAACGAGCAAAAACGTAGCAACCCATGGGCCTAACTGAGCTTTCCTTATGCGAGAACAGTTCTATCGACGTTGCCATCTTTTCAGATTCGCTGCGAATAGTTGCTACTTGTCGATTTTTTCGCATTTCACATTTTATCTATTCCGCGTTTCTTACTTTTTGGCCAAGTGTCTATTTTTGAACCGTATTTTCTTATTGTATTTTTTCTTTTTGCCAATGATTGTTTGTTATATGATTTTAATCGCCGTAATTTGTATGATTATAATTTTAATGGCATGCGCGGCGGAATGAAAACTAGAGAGAATTTATTTCATCAACATGCCCTCTAGCCTAAAATTTCAACACCTATCAAGCTTTCTCCTATTGGCGCACTAATGCCTGTCTATCCACCTTTCTTTCAAATTTCTGTAAAATAAATTCTCTCTAGTTTTCATTCCGCCGCGCATGCCATTAAAATTATAATCATACAAATTACGGCGATTAAAATCATATAACAAACAATCATTGGCAAAAAGAAAAAATACAATAAGAAAATACGGTTCAAAAATAGACACTTGGCCAAAAAGTAAGAAACGCGGAATAGATAAAATGTGAAATGCGAAAAAATCGACAAGTAGCAACTATTCGCAGCGAATCTGAAAAGATGGCAACGTCGATAGAACTGTTCTCGCATAAGGAAAGCTCAGTTAGGCCCATGGGTTGCTACGTTTTTGCTCGTTTGAAGTGTGCGTGAAAACACGCTCTCAAACCACTGGGCTCGCTATACATGGGAATTCTCTTTCTGAGTTTCTCATGTATAGTAAGCTAGTGAAGAGCAAAGGCGGGAGCAATTCATGGGAGCTTTTCATCAACATGCCCTCTAGCCTAAAATTTCAACACCTATCAAGCTTTCTCCTATTGGCGCACTAATGCCTGTCTATCCACCTTTCTTTCAAATTTCTGTAAAATAAATTCTCTCTAGTTTTCATTCCGCCGCGCATGCCATTAAAATTATAATTAATAAAATAAAAGTGGTTCGGCAACACTGGAGATAAATTGATCTATTCTTGTGAGCGACAGACGTGTCTAAGTGAATCTCTATATTGAGATTCGTAAAATCACGACAATGGCGTGGTTGGTAGAAACCACAGAGGAAATAAGCACTAATAGCGCAGATATTTAAGGCTGCTGCTGATTGTTTTGATTTGGCCTTCTGGTGGAATAAGACGAAATTGGCATTAGAAGCGCAGATTTTCAAAGCTGCTGCTGCTGATTGTTTTGATTTGGCCTTCCGGTGGAATAAGACGGAATTGGCGTTAAAAGCGCAGGCTTTCAAGGGTGCTGCTGCTGATTGTTTTGATTTTTCCTTCCGGTGGAATAAGACGGTATTGTTCTGTTATGTTTTTTATGATTTGGCTTTCCGGCGGAAAAAGGCGGAATGGATTTGGAAGCGCAGATTTTCAGGCAGCTTCTGCTGATTTTTTATTTTGATTTATCCTTTCGGTGGATAAAGACGGAATGGCTTTAGAAGCGCAGATTTTCAGGACTGTTACGGCTGATTGTTTGTTATGATTTGGCCATCTGGTGAAAAAGACGGAATTGGCTTAGGAAATGCAGATTTTTAAGGCGGCTGCTTTTTTGTTTTAATTTGGCTACCCTGTGGAAAAAGACGGAATGGATTTTGAAGCGTAGATTTTCGGGCAGCTTTTGCTGATTGTTTGTTTTGATTGGGCCTTTCGGTGGAAAAAGGTGGAATTGGCTTTGGAAGCGCAAATTTTTAAGGCTGCTGTTATTGATTGGCTGCTTCAATTTGGCCTTCTGGTGGAAAAAAACGGAGATGGGAAAAGTAGTACAGATTTTGAAGGCTGCTGTTGCTGATTGTTTGTTTTGATTTAACTTTCTGGTGGAAACAAAACAAAGTCAGTCATTGATCTATTCTTGTGAGCGATAGACGTGTCTAAGTGAATCTCTGAATTGAGATTCGTAAATCACGACAATGGTCTTAACTAATCAAGCTGAAAGGTATAATATCTAAGACCCATAATTGAATATCTCTCTAATCGACCGATAACTATAACTTTCTGTAAGAAAGGCAAAACGTTCCCGTGGCTAAAAACGTCATGTTGCGAATTGAAAGCATTTTTTTAAAATCTCGTTCAGCAAGACTGAATCGAATCCCTTGAATTTTACCAATTTACTTGAGGAAATGTAAAAATTTTTAACATTTAATGATGAAAAATGCTTTATTTTATTACTCAAATAAAATACTGACGTTCAGAGAGCAGCCGGTAAGTAACAATCAAAGATATTCCGCATTTCAAGAGTATGAGATTTGTATGGCCCGGTTCACTCTGGCTCAACGAAAAAAAAACATTTTTTTGAGCATCAGCCATATTCGTTGGGTAAAGCGCCTATAAGTAGGCTCCTACTTTTAGAAAAAAAATGCCCAGTCAAATGATAGTGCATGGCAATTTTTTAAACATTTTGCTTCGACCAAAGTGAACTGGGTGCAAACATATTGCTATTAAAATTCAGTTTCGGCTTACTGTGTAATCATTAATCGACCAGCTAAAGCATAGCCTCGACGGCTTTATAAGAGTCTAAATGTGATTTTAAAATGAACAAATGAGATATCTAATGAAATGGTATCAATGGGCAGGGTTGTAAACTTGGAACTCTATTTTCCCGAAATCAAGTTTCTGGCGTTCAGTTCGGTCTGGTTGAATCCCGACCAATTAATGTTCACATGGTACCGGATAAGTACATTTTTTGTTGTTTTGATGAGTGAAAAATAACGTTATGTACCAATATCTTAAGCCTAGTCCACACTAGGAGACGGTTCGTCTCGAGACGGTCTCAGCGTCTCCCATTTTCTTCGGGAGACACTGAGACCGTCTCAGGTTTCCAACAACAACAACAGACAACTAAGTTCGTCTCAAAACAAAAATCGCAGTTCATGTTGCCTAGTGTGGACTAGGCTTTAGCCAATATCTCAGCCCGTATATAGTATGTATATACAATCCAATAAATTGCCCCTGAAAGTATGCAATAGATATTGTTCGATGATCAGAACACAACCTAAATCTTTGTGAAAGGTTATAAATGAAGAGACTATTCCAAATTAAAATTATCCATTTATGGTTATGACCATATTTTTTTACAAGCAAACATGTTTATTACAAGCCTGGGGAATAGCCTTATTCTTTTCAAAAACCTCAAGTAACCCCTACGATTTTCGAGTTTTGATGTTTCCCTCAACTTATGTACTCAAATCTCATGAATCCAACAAATTTATTCTTCTGAATATGTTAGATGTTCCATCTAATTTGGAATTTACAAATTCCTACCACTGTCCAAAACTGTCCATAGTATTTCACAACGATTAATTCTTTTAAATCTAATCCTAATCCAACAAGCCTCCAGTGCTGGTAACACTAAGCCTTATCAATAAAACCAGTGTAACCTTTGCCATCATAAAAAAGTAGTAATTAGAAAGTTTGCCGCAGCATCTCGTAAAGTTGCGCTTGTTCATAAAGAAAAAGATTCGTGCTGTCCCTCGCCACTACCTTTCGTGCAAATCAGTTTCGTTTGAATAGTGCTCGAAAGTAAACCGTTTCTATTTTGATATTACAATTACAATGAAGTTGGGGATACACATTTTGTATGCTTGCGGAGTTTTTCTTTTTCTATTTCCCCTTGCTCAAAGTTATGTGTGGATAAAACCAAATGCAACAAATTCAGGTAATTTAAAAAAAAACACGGTTTTTTAGAATTTTATCCACTAAATTTCGATATTTTTTAATTACATAAAGAATTCCCTGGTGAATGCTACGATTCTGGAACCAAAATAAACTTTAAACCAGGAGAAACTAGACAAAGGCCCCAGCTCTGTGAAAAAATGTCGTGTGGTAATGATTGCAGCATTGCATACACGGGGTAAGCGCACTGATCGTATACTTTAAGATTTTGAAATTGATGAAAGTCATGGATTGCACCGAGTGAAAATGAACAGGTCTCAATTTTTTTAAGACCTTTTTTACTGGGGTAAGGAGTATAAAACATGAACATTGATAGCAGAATATTCAAACGAAAATTAGTAGCTATAACTAAATGTTTGTTACAATACCAGATTTCATGTTTTCGTTTTTTACGGACAACATCTTCAAAATTATTGTTTTGATGCGAATAAGCACTGAAGGCATAAAACATCAATAACAGCAATTTTTTGTTTGGACTCAATTGATTTTTTCAACGTTTTCTTTAAAAAACAAATATACTCAAAAGATGGACAATGTTACTGCATACATTTAGGGGCAAAAACTGTAAACATTTCTCAATATTTTATGGCCTCAAAAACAAATGAAATTGTACCTTCATGCAATTCCCTAGGCCCTTACACTGTTCTTAACTTCTTTTTTTATACAAACTTAACCATTTGAGAGGGTTTTTAGCCATTTGTTCTATACAGGATTCCTCATAGAAAATGTCCGGTTTTTTAATATCCAAAAATTCTAATAGAATGGCCATAAAAATAACTCTTGAACTATACCTATACAAAGGAAGTTCAACTTTCATGTAAGACAACCCATTCACTTCTAAATGCTATCATTTTATCAAGAGAGGTGTTTGTTTGTGAGTCTTCGAAAATACAGATATTCTAAAACTTTAAAACTACATTTTAAGTAATTTAAAAAAATCTCCAACTACAATACAAATTTATCCTATTTGAAACTCAATTTAAGGGCTTTCAAACCTAGATAACAGTTTTCAGTTATTTTAACTTCAAACTTAGCTAATGATGATTATCTGCAAAAATTTCATGTTTATCAAAGTTACCCCGGTGATCAAAGTTCCCTCAGTTTACGTTATTTGAAGACAGTATACTGAACTCTCCAGTTCCTTAACACGTTTAAAATGTTTTGTATTCTCTGGGATAGCATTCGAATAAATAATCGAATCATAGCCGAGAAAAATTGCCCCGGGCCTCCCGATGGCTTAATCCGGCCCTGATATATTCCTAACAGGCGAGTAGTATTTTTTTTCATCCTAAATGTAGGCTCATCCATCCAAAAACCACGTGCTTGTGCCCCGTGCTACAAACAGTCAAAGGAAACACCCGCCAAACATTTCGCTATCAAATTTTCAATCATTAGCAGGCTGTGATTTGCTGTCCAGTAAACGTGAATTCTGTATGTTCGTTTCTAATGCTCGGCCCATATGGTGATGGTGAAAAACCCCGCCAAGGGAAAAAAGTCAGTTGAAAAAATGGGTGCCATGACTTTTGGTTCGTGGCAATAAAAAAGAAAGTTGTATGGGAGGGAAAACCCTTTTCTTAGGTGGGAGGGGCTCAGAACTATTACTAAAACCTTACCCTGATCCAAAAACATCACTGTACCAAATTTTAGGCTGATCGGATAAGCGGTGTGAATTCGTTTAACCTTCCCATGCCGTTCGGGTCAATATGACCCGAAGCGCACATTTAAAATCTCTTTATCATCATTCCAATATACTGAAGAACTTGGAATTTTGACAGACCAAGTATGTTCTATGAAAATAATGATCAAATTAACGTCAAAAAATTGAAATTTGAGTTTTGAAAATCGGTTCATTGGGAAATGAAATACAGCTAAGCAAAGCAAAAATTGGATATCGTTTTTTTAAAGTTAGATTTTTTCTACCGGAAGATCTGAGATAGCGGTCAAAACTATCATTGGACCCCAACATATCTATACACTGTCGGATAGATGGATTCTTGACGATTTCAAACATCAATGAAACACTTAAATACAGAAAAGCTGTCAAAAGTTATGAGCATTTTAAAAATAAAATTGATTTTTCGGACTTTTTACTTTCTGAACCAGTTTCTGATAACTTGGTAATACATATCGACTTTATTTTAAAATTTTGAGTATTAAGAACAAATTACCTACACAATGAGTATAATATTATCAAAATCGGTTAACATTTACAGCCAGGAGAACGAAATCAAACTACAACTCAAATTTCCCCGAAACGGATATTTGGCGAACGGCATGGGAAGGTTAAGGAGCATACAAACAAACAAACTAACGAAGGTTTATGTATAGTCCAACTCATTTTTATACATTAGTTACCAATACCAACACTGTTAAAGCATGGATCACTACAAATCTGGACGCATTAAAACGGGTCTATCTCGGAGCTATGTAAACGAAATAAATATGTTTTGAACTTGAAATGTAGGGTTTTTATTGCACTTTAAAGGAAAAATAATAAAAAAATTATTCCGATGTTGTTTCGATGAATTTTCGAACTTTTCGTTGAGTATCACTCATTATAGTTTGAACACCCTATTCGCTGACCTCAGCGGCCATTTTGTTCCACAATCTCTTCATCTCTGTTGCATCCCGAGTCGTCCTACCATTCTTCTTCATCTCCTGCTTGACAATTGCCCAAAATTTTTCGATAGAGCGGAATTGAGGACAGTTGGGTGGGTTGATGTCCTTTTCGACAAAATCCACCCGTTGGCCCAATACCACTGTAGAACCTCCTAGCTGTAGTGGCAGCTTGCCAAATCTGGCGAAAACTTAACTAGTGCTTTGTGAGATCTAATGTACGAAAAAAAGTTTTTCAGGCATTCCTCCTTGTAAATTTCGGAGTCCATGGTCTTGTTTTTCACAAAAACCGGAATTTTTCGTCCGCAGCTGCAAATACCTTGCCAGATTAAACACTTTCTTGCAAACTTATCAGCAAAAACGAATTTGAAGTTGCCGGGGACATCACCATGATCAGTGCAGTGCACCACTGCAGTGGCTTTACATAATTTTTGGCCAGAAAGCTGCCCAAAATCCATCTTCACGTACGTTTCGTCATCCATGAGGATGCATCCGTCGAACTTCGTTGGAATCTTCTTGTATAACTTGCGGGCACGTCCTTTGGCTACTAAATTCTGCTTCAATGTCCGGTTTGGTTGCTTACTGGTCCGATAGGATCGTATTCCTTCGCGTAGACGAATTCTGCTGACGGTGCACCGGTCGGCGTTGAATTTCTTGGCAATGTCATAGTCCGACTACCCTGTGTTTTCCTTGATCGTTCTCAACACCTTCAAATGCAGTTTCTGATCCTTAATTCCACTATGACGCTTGGTATGAACCTGTCGATCTATAGTCGCATCTCACAGACCCGTTTGAGAACGCTACACACGGTTGATTTGACCATTTTTAACGATTTCGCGATTTTTGAACCCGACCACGTCGGGTTTTTGACGTGGTTGTTCAAAATTTATTTTCATCTCGCGGCTTCCATCACGTGTAACTTTTTCGAAACAAAACGAATCGTAATGAAATTTTCAGCACTGGTAGAAGAAACATTCCTCTACAAAGTGCTGCCAAAACATTCCAGATCCGACAACTAGGAGCACTATGGTAAAATAAATAGTGCGTCCAGATTTGTAGTGATCCATGCTTTAGTTTAAACTATTTTTCGGACAATCATCAAATTTTATTAAATAAATATTTTTATAATTCAGTTACCAGTCTGGGAGCTAAACCACATCAAAGATCCACCTTTTAAATCTCGTTTCCATATGCTGGAATATGATTGTTTTGTATCGCGCATTTGTTAATTTCAAAATTAGATGCATCCAAACATTATTTTTTATGATTTCAGAGCTATAGGGTAACGGACCTATTTTAGACCGCTTTGGGAAGTGGCTATGCAATTTTCTGGAATAAAAAAAACATATGTTACAATTTTCGACTGCTTTATTCGTTCATTACGAAGATCAAGGCTTTTTCTATCGAAAAATATTGTCGTTTGTTGCAATGTAACAAGATTTAAGCCTTAAAACACGTCTCTTCAATCATTACTCTGGTCAGTATTTTGGACCACTAGGTTGCTATTTTGGACCTACCTTTGGACCTATTTTGGACCACCCTTAAACTGATTTTTTTTCTAAATTTTGCTACATTTCGAGAGCGATTGATGCGCAATTATGCGAATTATTGTTATAGACTAGTCAAGTTTTGTTTATTCGATAAGAATAGAGTAAAAACAGGAAAATTCCTGTTATATAGTGTGTTCCAAATGTTATGAAAATTCTGACAGCACACTGAAATCTCGCCGAAATTTGTTCTGCAGTGTTCAATACTGGCCAGTTGGCTTATCTTTAGGCTCAATTTTCAGAACGCAAATCTCCTTTAGGCGACCCAATGATAAGTTGAAAAAGTCATGAACTTCGCGACATCAATTAATGCATTTTTGACTTCCAAAACCTTAGTGGATTTGGTTTGGCTTCAGTTCTGTAGATAGATTCAAAAAGATAAAAATGTGCGAGATTTATGCTATCTTTTTAGCCATCAAAAAGCCAGATTTTTTTCACAAAAAAAATCAGTTTTAAGTTTGATACTAACTTTGTTCTAGGATAAAATTTATTGTTGGAGTAATTTTCCAACAGGTTTTTTTTAAATTACATAACCACAGGGGCTGAAAAACAAGATTTTTAGTACTTTATCGCTTGTAAAATTTACACATTCCAACCACCCTTTCCCAAGTTTCGAAACATATATAGCTATAATTGAATATATTATTTGATAAAATTGTTCTAATATTAACTGAGATATTTCAACTGTTACAAAAATTAAACTCGTTGCATTTTGTCGATTTGTTGTCGTTTTTTTTCCAAACCCCTCCTTTAGACGAGTTTTATATTTCGTTTCTTTTACCTACCCAAGTTTTTTTCCTCAAAAATCATTCCTGCATGCACTCGTTTTACTGGAAATCCTAAATGGTTGAATCTTTTAGGCCAAACTTGCAATAATTTTTCATGAAGCATAAAAAACAATGACTTAATCAAAATTTGGTGCAAGTTCAAGTTTTCATGTTTTGCGGCTTCTTTAAGCTGTAGCTTTTATTTATTTATTTATTTATTTATTTATTAAGTCAAACTATGTAGACTACAATACTTTAAACTACTTAAAACTAATGTAAGCTATTGTTTTGTTGTTCTATGAAGTTGTTTTTGAATGCCTTTTTTAATTGTGTTTTGTTCATCGCTACGTCTCTAATTTCACTTTGTAAATTGTATTTGTACATCATTTGATTAATAGGTTGAAGTTTTGCATAGTCTTTTTCGTAAAGTTTAATGTAGAACAAATGTTTATTTCTTAATGGACGGGATGGTGCGTAAAAAATTAGTTTTGAAAGTAATTCAGGACTGTCTATTCTTTGTGTAACAACATCATTTACAAATGCAATTTGGGAAAATTCTCTGCGTTTACTGAGAGGTTCTATATCAATAAGCTTAAAACGAGATTCATACGATGGCAGAGGAAAAGAGGTCCAATTGATTTTACGTAGCGCATATAACAAAAATTGTTTTTGAACTGATTCGTGACGTTGCTCGTGAATATTTGAATAAGGATTCCATATGATGCTACAATACTCCAATATCGAACGAACATAGGATATATAAAGTGATTTTGTGGTGTATGGGTCTTGAAAGTGTTTGCTGAAACGTTTTACAAATCCTAGCATGCAATTTGCTTTATTGATGATATTGTCCTGATGTTCTACAAACGTGAGTTTTGAATCCAATATGACGCCGAGATCCCTTAAAATTTTGCATTTTTGTACTGGTTGATTGCCTATTTTTGTTTCAATGATAGGGTAACTTTGCTTTCTGCTAAATGATATAGAGTTGCATTTTTTAACATTCAATTGAAGTAAACTTTTGTTGCACCATTCAAAGAAAACATTGATTTCGTTTTGAAATGTTTCAGCATCTCCGGTTGTTTTTATTTTCAGAAATAGTTTAATATCGTCGGTGTATATTAGGTATTCAATCCGTTTTACAATAAAGGAAATGTCGTTAACGAACAGTATAAAAAGGAGAGGTCCTAAATGAGACCCCTGAGGCACACCAGAGGTCACAGCTACAGATTTGGATAATTCGTTTCGGAAACGAACGATTTGTGTTCGATCAGTTAAGTATGATTGTAACCAGGAGAGAAGATTTGGATGAAAGCCAATTTTTTTAATTTGAAGATTAAAAGGGGTATGTCAATGCGATCAAAGGCTTTGCTAAAGTCGGTATAAATAGCCTCAACATGAAAGCCTTTGCTCATAGAATCGATAACGTATGTAACGAATTCGAGAAGATTTGATGCTGTAGAGCGTCCTTTGAAGAAACCATGTTGTTTGCTCGTTATAATATTTTTTACTTGTTGATAACAACTGCTTATCAAACAGATGCCATTGATGTAGATTGTTAGATTAACGTAATTCAAAGCATAGTGCACAAAAATTAAGTTCAAACTATGATTGGCTTGGTTTTATGCCGATTAAAGTGAACCTCGTCTAATGGCGAGTTTGGGCTTTGGCGAGTTGATTAAAGAAAATTATGCCTAAATTCCAAATTTTATTCATAATGAGTGATTGAAATAGTGTGCATAGTTCTTTAATATCGTC